>NC_080079.1:57955965-58258318 GCF_949987535.1 Balaenoptera acutorostrata
TGGGTAGCCACTTTGGGCCTGAAAGTCTGTTCCAGGGTGGCAAGAAGGCTGGGAGAAGTGGCCAGGAGGCCGGGGCTGCCTCACTAGCGCCCCGAGGCCCAGGTCAGAGCAGAGTCCTCCTCCTCTGCTCTGTTTGCTTGGAGGGGCTGGAGGGCAGACTCTCGTGGAAAAGCCTCACACTGCGCCAGAGGCTAGGCCAGCAGGGGCACACTCGGCGCCAGTGCCTCCCTGCTCATGGCCCACGGGTGCAGCTCCACTGTGGACCCTGCAGTCTCACCTGCAGGGCCCGCTGGCCTCGCCTGCAGCCACAGGAGTCGCCGAGCTGCGTCGGACTGTGGCCGTGGAGAGGAGGGGAGGGCCCGTGCAGCTGGCCGGGTCCCAAGCCCGCCGCTCCTCGGCCTGCGTGAGGCCGGCCTCAGGGTCACACACATCTTCTTGACAGACTCAGCACCGACCTTGGGGGAGGGGGTGCGCCGCGGCCTGGATCCTGTGACCGAGCCAACAAATGGCTTGTTTTAGGAAATGGTTTCTTGTAAAAGAGGTCCATGACGATGCCAAAGCCATCCATCGGAGCTCACACTTGTTGCATTATGAGTGATTTTTATTTTCTTCTTTAGACTTTAATGTACTTTCCAAGTTTTCTACAGGAAACTTGGTTTTCTTTTACAATTGCAGGCTAAAACCGCTACGCCTCTTTAAATGGAGGGCAGTTAGGTCTCTGAGCTCATAGACTGCTTGTTTCTGGATGCACTGAGGCCTTACAGGGCAGCCCCTGGGACACCGCTGAGTGGCACTGGGTTGGGGCGGGGGTGTGCAGTTGTGTTTGTCTCTAAACCATGCAGAGCCCAGGCAGGGGCTGGAGGTGCGCAGCCTTTGCCCCCAGTTGGTGTCTGTCTCACGCAGGCTCAGATCCTTCTGGAAAGGCAGAGCTGACTTTCAACTCCAGCCTTGAGGCTACTTGGACAGATCTCGCCTGGGCCTCCAAAGACAGTGCAGATGAGATGACCTCTGAGGCCCCCTCCCATGCTGACATCTGAGTTATGGGGGGGGGAGTGGGACTTCCCTCCTGGCCTTGCAGAGCCTGAGCAAAACCCCAGCTCTGGGAGCCTTGGCACACGTGACTTTCTGAGACTGGAGGAGTCCTTGACGCCTAATGCACAGGAGCAGAAACTGAAGGGGTCTGGACCAGGAGCCAAGCACTGGCCCAAAGTCCTGGGCCTCTCTGGCCGGAACAAGGCTCTGAGGCTGACCAAAGTGGCTGAACAACTGGAGTTTGGGGCTGGGAAGCTGAGCTGCCGCCCCTCTCGGGGTTGACAGGGCAGAGGGCCACCCAGGTCACGGATACCAAGGACGGACGGAGAGAAATACGAGGAATTGCCGGGTGCGGTGCAGAGCAAGCATGATCTCACAGTTGGGAGTGTGGCTGGCATGGGGACGATCATCTTCTTGCAGGGGATGGGGCTCCGAGGCCCGAGCCTGGACAGCCGGGCCTTCTCCCCTGCTCCCTTCTGCTGCTGTTCTCCCTGTGGCTTTCCTGGACCTTATTTCAATCATGCATACTCTTTCTTTCATGTGCTCGTACCTTCCAGAATGTAGTCTCTGGCTTCTTGATGGTTTCCCCTTCAGTTCTCCTTGCTATTATGAGTTTGTATCTTTTTTTTTCAACTGTGAAATGTGTCATACATACGGAAGAGCATATACAGTATAAATATACGGTCTAAATAATAATAAAATGGACAGTGCGTCCACTGTTAAGGAACACTACCACTACCGTAGAAGCCCTCTTAACACCCAACAGTAGCTGAATTCTCCACCTTTTACCCCAGAGTGAGCACTGTACTGACTTGTGGTTTAATGATTTCCTTGCTTTTCTATTTTCACCCCCAGTGGAGGTGTTTTGAAACAATGTCATGTGTGGTTTTGAAAACACTGGGCCTCAAGCACACACTGAGCTGTGAGGGCACGGGGGAGCGCTGCCACTGTTCGATGACCTTGGCCAGACAATGTAATGGGCTCTCGGGGGAAGGGCGAGCCTCCGCTTCCCTGGGAAATTTGAAGAGCCCTTTCCCCTTGGGGAAGTCAGTGAGCAGGGACTTGAGTGAGTCCTGGGGATCCCGGGGCCGCCACACTCAGGGCGTGTGGCCGTGCTGTGCACAGACCGGCTGCTCGTTGTCTGGCAGAAACATGGTCAGAGGGCGTGGACCACTGACTGCAGTTTTCAGGCTCACCACAGCCGTCCTCTGGATTTCAGCAGTAAGCCAAAGCTGAGCACGTCTGTGGGAGGAAATGCTGGTTTCTCTTGCTGATCTGGAGAGCAGGAAGGTCTCCAGCTCATGTCGATAAAATCCTAGGAGAAATAAGACCCGGGGCCGGCATCACCTTAACGTTCTGTTCTTAGCTGAGCCCTATGAAACGAGCAGAGACTTTGGTGCTAACAGCTCTGGACATTTCTGTCTTGAGTCCCTGCTCCAGACCAGACTTCTTGTCTTCTTGGTCTGGTGCCAGCCCTCATCCTGGTACCTCCTCTACTTTCCTGAGAATTTCCTGGGAGTTTTCTTGATTTCTTTCTTTGACTTTCCTCTCCTTTCTTTGGATGGATCTCCTGTTTCTTGTGCTGCTTGTGAGGAGAAAGGATTAACCCCTGATCCGAATTCTTTCTTCAGAGGAAGATGACTCCATTTACTTTCTCCTAGGATTGTTTTCTAGAAAAGTTCTGGATTAAGAAAAAGGCAAGGTCTGTATTCACCATGGTCTGCTGATTGGTGCATCTGGGTTGGGAGGCCTGAGGGTCAAAATAAAATAACAAATAACTTGCTGTCGGGTTTCCTCCTCGTCCTCCCTCCTTTTTGGAGCTTCCATTATTTATATGTTGCACACCCTGGACGGAGTCCCTCAATTTCTGATCTCCTATCGGCATCGTTTTGTCATTTTGCTCTTCTTTTGAGGGGATTCACTCAGCTTTATCTTTCGAGCCCTTCTGTTGAGTTTTTCAGCTTTGCTATCTGGTTTTTAATTTCCAAGAACTCTTTCTGAATGTCATTTTTTTATATCATTCTATGCTTGTTTCTTGGATATAATATCTTCCCACATCTGAAGATAGATTTTTTTTCTTCTCACGTAATTCTAATTCCTCCAAGGTTTAAGGTTTTTTTTATTTGCTTGTGGCTTATTTATTTATTTATTTATTTTGTGGTCTGGGGGATACCAGGACTGAGGATACCTTGTCTTGTATATTAGCGCTTTAACCTCAGGTATCAGGTAATCCTTTTGTGTCAGCTAATGATTAATCATGGGCATTTAATTTAATGGTCCAGAACAAATGGGGAGGTGTGTAGTCTGAGTTTCTCTGTAGAGTGGCCTGGTTGGGCTGCTCACTGGGGAATCTTAATGATGGTCTCCTTAGGTCTGTCTTCAGATTCCCTAAAGGAGTCCTTCCACTCCTGATGGGATGGTCGGCCTGGCAGCATCTCTGAGCCCACTGGGGGAGGAGGCGGGGACTCTTTGCATTCAGGATTCAGTACGGCAGCATCCAGTCCCTTAGTCCTTTTCTCTTCAGTATGGTACCAGTTCTCTGATCTGTGCCTGGTGTCCCTAGTCCAGGAATCCTCTCTTACATTCTCCACGCAAAAAAACCTCCCGGCTTCTTCAGCGTTGAGGGCAATGCGGTAGCCCTGTAGCTTGGATTGAATCAGGCCTGCCCAGATTATCCAGGGTGCTCCCTTACTCTTTTTTATTTTATTTTATTTTATTTATTTATTTTTGGCTGTGTTGGGTCTTCGTTGCTGTGCACGTGGGCTTTCTCTAGTTGTGGCGAGGGGGGGCTACTCATTGTTGCGGTGCGCGGGCTTCTCATTGCGGTGGCTTCTCTTGTTGCAGAGCACAGGTTCTAGGCGCACGGGCCTCAGTAGTTGTGGCACGCGAGCTCAGTAGTTGTGGCTCTCTGGCTCTAGAGTGCAGGCTCAGTAGTTGTGGCACACAGGCTTAGTTGCTCTGCGGCATGTGGGATCTTCCCGGACCAGGGCTCGAACCCGTGTCCCCTGCATTGCCAGGCGGATTCTTAATCACTGCGCCACCAGGGAAGCCCATCCCTTACTCTTAATGTTGACTGATCGGGGCTTTAATCACGTCTTCAAAATGCTTTCACAGTAACACCCAGCTCAGTGTTTAACTGAATAACAGGACTGTGGCCTAGTCAAACTGACACATCAAAAGAACTATCACAGTGGGTTTACCAATAACTTACCTAACCAGTTCCCAACAAATGGGCATTCGGATTAAGTTTACTGTTGTTGTGTTTGTATATAGACTCACTTAACTTGATAGAAGCTTCTGTGTTGGGTTTATGGCTTACAGATAGGACATCAAGGCTTTGGGCATTTACAGGAAATTGCCTCAGCCCTTTCTTTTTGCCACGTTGCCTTTGGGATAAAAGCAGACTTGTGCTTAGTTTGGAGGTGATCTTAGCTTCTCACAGAGGCTACCTGCTGTGAGGAAGTTAACCATCTAAGAAGCTGCTTTATGCCTACTTACGTCAAAGATGGACAGAGATGCCCTGAGGACTAAGCGGCTGTGGGACTAAGAAGAGGGGCTGGCCGGCCCAGATGCCCACCGGAGGGTTCTGTGGGGCCAGGCTGTCCCCGAGCACGTCATGGGGTGTGGCTGGCATCTGCCATACATCTCAGGACACACAATGATAATGAACAGAATCAAACAAAACCTGCTTTGAGCCCAGCAACGGTGTGTGCTGGTGTTGGTTCTCCATGGAAATAAAAATGATAAATCTAAACTTGCAAGACATTTTGCTAGAAATGACAGTGGCTATTTTTGACTAACAGCTTATCTTTATTAAGATTATCTGCTAATAATTAGAGTGAAGATAGTATATGTTTAATTTGTGCATTTTACAAGTTTACATTTTCCTTGAAGTACAGTAAGTTGTTTTTACACTTTTGTGTTTGAAATATGTTAAATACTTCTGATAACATTTTATAGTTTCTAAACAACTCCCTTGTTCCTAAAAACCAGCGTTATTTTTTAAAGTTAGCTTTTGTGACCTCCTGTGTCATCTCTCGTTTCTGTGTGTTGCAGGGTCTAAGACTAAGCGGGTGATTCTCTAGGATGCTGCAGCTTGAGGTCATCTTCATTTATGGGAAGTACAATTGTTTGTTTAAAACCAAAAATCTCAGAGTTGAATCTGAAAGGCGTGTGTCTGTACAAGAAGGTCCTTGTTTCAGGTCACAGCCCAGGTAATTGGCCCTTAAAAATGCAGAAGAACGTGGGGTGGAAGCCCATCAGAAGAGCTTCTCTGGGTCCCTCGCAGGCTGCACACTCGTTTCCCCAACAGTCCAAGGTTGAGGGCCCAGGGCTTGGGGAACTCGAGACTATTGGCCTCCGAGCCAAAGCAGTGCTTCATCCTTCAGTCCTGTAAGAGCAGGCTTGACCTCCTGTGGGTTATATGGGTTCTGTGACGCTCTTGACGCTGCTGGTATCCCCAAGAGGTCAGGCATTACTGCTTACCATCCGACGACCCAGTCAGCAAGAGGCGGAGCGACAGCCATCCCGCACAGGACGGGGGCTCAGGATGACGGGCAGTTGACGTTGCATTGATATGTACATGTGTTTCTGATACATCCTTCGGTATTGTTGTTGGATCTGCAGAGAAGATCATTGCCAGTACTGATCACCTTCACAGAGCGTGAAGGCCTTTATGGTGTCTGTCCACAAGCAGGACTCTTGACCAAGTCAGCAATCTGATCACTTACAGCTCTGCCCCAAATATCGACTGGGTCAGCCTGCAGCCCTGAGTCATCCTCGTAGTGGCCGCCATCGTGAAGTCACTCCAGTCCCCGGGGAAGTCACTAGCTGGGCAAGTAAAGATGTGGCTGCATCGCCCAGACAACAGCAGCTAACGCAGGTAGGGGGTACCAAGACCGCTGTAGGGATGGGACGGTTGCAGCCCCCCACGCAGCAGAGATTCAGCCACTCTTGGCCACAGAAGAGGAGGTTGAGGCCCATAAGTAGGCACTATCAGCTACCCCGCAGGGGTTAAACTCTCACCCAAAAGGTTTCCTGATCGCCCTACGGCAACCAACTGGTGAGACAAGAAGCACTCACCATCACGTGCTAGGTTCAAAGCCCTGGAAGGACACCAGGAGCTACAGTCACAGCGCCCGGGCTTGTCACTGCCTCTGCTGGCAGGATTGAGCACGTGGGCTCTAATTAGGGGTGAAGACACCCCCAGGAGGCCGTCAGTGCCCTCAAACCAGTTCAGATAGTTGGATATGACAGCTGAACCAATCTTTGGGGGGAAAAAAATGCAGGGATGAAAAGAAGCCAGAAGCCCACAGTGGGGGAGTTGCATGTCCCCCTGTCCTGAGCACCCTCCATCCAAGGATTCTTGGATTCTTTGTTGTGGCTTTGCCCCTGCAGGCCTCAGATGACCCTGTAGGACCAGGTGGAGGCCTGTCTTCCCTATGGCATTAAAGAACATGGCGTGAAACACATCAGTGATGGGCTAGGGGATGGGTGGATAAAGGGTTTCAGGATTCCAGTGGGTGGGACTGAAAGTGCCTCCTTGGCTTAGAAGACCTCCCTCTGGAAGGATTTGGTGATCAGAGCTTGGAGTTTTTTGTTTTGTTTTGTTTTTTTCTCTTTTTGCTTCAAAAGTAGAAAAGACATAAAAATGTATACACTGAGATGTCTAATTCCACTCCTTGTCCCAGAAAGATAACACATTTTTTGTGTTTCTCTCTACTGCTTCTTGATGCAGATACCAGCTAAATCAAACTCTCCCCTTTCTCACCCAGGAGGAGTAAGCACAGTGCTCTGTTTCTTAGTTTTCTTTACGTAACCCGAGATGCTAGTGTAGCCTTTTGCCCTATATTGCAGCCACTACTGCGGTGGCAAATGGAGCTATTATAGTTGAGACCAAAAATGCAAAGGACCGCCAGGCAGGCGAATAGCCTAGACGCAGGGAAATACAAGCCCACGTCAGGTGAGCACAGAGATTCAGTCCCATCATGTGGAGCTTGTTTCTCTGACAGGAGGCACTGCTAAAATGCTACACAGCCTCTCAGAGAAGGTCGGAGATTGGGATAGGTGTTTGCTGGGGGGTACAGGGGGCATCCCTGGGGCTCTGTGAGCTGCTATCATTTTCTGGTTTTCTTAGGCAGTTGAGAACAGGGAATGTAGTTTTAAAAAAAGGAAACAGAAAGGTTTTAAAGATGTTTTATGTCGGGCCAGACTGGAAGCCCTGCTTTGTGCCCACACTGTGGGGTAGGGCGCAAGCCCTGCTTTGGGGTTTGTGGGTAGTCATTTCTGTGCATACCCTGGGGTTACAGGAAGTGGAGATTTTCTGCTGGGATTCGAGAAGTAAGCGTGCCTGCCTTGCCTCACGTCCTTGATCCTCACATAACTTCCTGAGCCTGGTGCACTGGCTGAAACCTTGAGGCATGAAGGGAGGAGCTTGGAGAGAGGGACACCAAGTGTTCTTCTTCAGGGGTCTTGGGACGTGAGTGGAAGAGTGTGTAATGGCCACCCACACATGAAAACGGCGGTGCTGTTTCCTCGAAGCACTACGAGGGGTTGTTGGTCCTCTTGCAGTGCCGCTCTGTGTGGGGATGGCAGGGCTGTCCCTAAGGATGCACTGCGGGTCATGACTGAGCATAACCTGAAAGGAAAAGGGCTGCCCTTCAGTGGTCCTGCGCCGGGTGCACCACTGTGGGGGATGGGCCCTGATATTTGCAGAGCACCCTCTGTGTGCCGTATATCATACTAACTGACTTTCATACGCTCTATACTATACATCTTCCCAGGGTTAAAGTTCTTTATTATTATTTTTAGTGGTTGGTGTTTGATTGTAGCATTCTTTTATTCAAATTAGATTAAGATTAAACTCATTTTTGTGAGATCAGTTTAACTGATTACATGTTTAATGAAAAGAGGGCCAAACCCTGCCATTTTAAAACAACAAACCATTATTTCGATGCATTGAGCCAGAAGTGTAAAGGTTGATGAAAAATTGCATACTTGGGAAGCATTTACTTAAGATGAAAATAAATTCTAGGTGCAAAATTGAACCATCTTTTTCTTGCAAATATTAATGAAGGCACATGGCAAAACAGGCAAATGTTATAGCAGGACATGAATTGAAAAATCAGATTCCATTCTCTCTGACAATATAAGAGGTTATAAGCCACTATAAGGTGGCTATTAACCACCTTAAGTGTGATCGCACTTAGCATCAGTAGTAATTGTGGAAAGAAATAGAGACCGCTCAAATTAGAACAAGCAAAAGCTATTTATTCCCAGCTTGCTATAGCAAAGGAGTCAGCCGCCATCACTTGCCTTTGGCAGACACTCAAAGGCAGGTGGCAGAGTGAGAAAGCTTTATAGTGGAAAAGGAAGATCTTCAGGTATGCCCTGATCAGAGTCTGTTAGCCTGGGAAAGCCGTTAGGTGGGTTGACTAGCAATGAGGCATCCTATGTGTTTGGTTAGGAGTGCATATTTGGCTTTCTCTGGTTGGTCCTACTAAGCTGGAAGCTGGGCAAAAATTAGGGAAGCTGGCAGATATTGATCAAGTTGTGGCCATTTGGGACCAAGTGTTAGAAGTGTTGTTTGGCTTCCGGAATTAGCCATTAAATCCAGCTGCTGGCTTACAGGAAGTTAGGGAATGAAGAAACATCAGGAATATTCTTCGAGACAATGACCCAGTCCCTTGGATGCAATGTATGAAGAAAAGGTGTTTGTTGGGATAGATGGGTGGAGGGCCTGTTTTAGATTAAAAGAATCTTAAGAGACTTTTATAGTCAAATACAAGAAAAAAATTTGTAAGAGACATTTGGGAAACAATTGAGATTTGAATATGGATTCAGAGTTAAAAGACATTAGGGAATTGTTTATGATGTTAGCGTGCCAATGGCATTGTGTAGGGGTTATGTGTGGCGATGCAAGCTTAACTCTTTGGAGGTGCAGTGTCTGATTTCCCTTGAAATGGTTCAGGAAAATGTAGATGATGCAACATGGCAAAATGTTGTAGTTTTAGATCTAGATGGTGAGTTCATGGGTTTTCATTGCAGAAAAGCAAACTAGTCTGTGTTTGAACTTACAGTAATGCTTAGAATGGAGTCTGTTTTTTGTTTTTTTTTATTTTTATTTTTTATTTTTGGCTGTGTTGGGTCTTCGTTTCTGTGCGAGGGCTTTCTCCAGCTGTGGCAAGTGGGGGCCACTCCTCATCGCCGTGCGCGGGCCTCTCACCATCGCGGCCTCTCCCGTTGCGCAGCACAGGCTCCAGACGCGCAGGCTCAGCAGCCGTGGCTCACGGGCCTAGTCGCTCCGCGGCATGCGGGATCCTCCCAGACCAGGGCTCAAACCCGTGTCCCCTGCACTAGCAGGCAGACTCTCAACCACTGCGCCACCGGAGAAGCCCTGGAGTCTGTTTTGATCTAGCCTTATTAGTTCTATTTACTTCATGCAACCACCATTACAGTTTATGCCTACACAAGTGAAAAATAGATTTGTGTTTCATATTTTTACCTAGACAAAATCATAACCTAACTACCTGGGGTTTTCCCCCACCCAATGCCATGGGGTTTTTTCCATATCAGAATATGTGAATCTGTTTTTCTTTTATGACTACACACAGTATTTATTTGTATGAGTAAACTTTTTTTTTTAAACCATAGATTTAATTTAAAAACATAGACTTAGTTTTTTTTGTAGTTTTCCTGTTAAAAGCATTGTCTTATTCTACTGTCAAAGAAACTGTGAAGGAGGTGTTAATGGAAACAGGCTGGTTGCTTGACCAAAGATGCACAACCAAGTAAGAGAGAACCAGGCTCTGAAGCCACGTTCGTGTTGTTTCCAGAGCTCTAGAAATGGGGCTTATAAAACTAGGGCTTTCTGTGGCAACCCCCTTTGGGGACTGATTTATCTTTGACCTCTGATAGACTGATCTGTCGCCTGGTGTATAATTTTGGGGCACTTACTTGATCTAGATTCGAAAAACTTCAACTACTGTTTTGTATCTAACAATGGTTGAGTTACTTTAAATAATTATATCTGATTTTTAGTTTCCTTTTCTGTGAATGGGGCTGCTACTTCCTTACAGCCAATAAGATAATATCTTTGAATGATGGAGAACAAGCAGAGACCACTGCCACCAGTAGAGACTTCGCCCCACACAGTGCACTGCTCTCATTCTGATTCAGGTTTCTTGCAAGTGTGTCTGGCAGAGGCATCTGCCTGCCTCTAGCTGCAAGGGAGCCTGAGAAAGCAAATTTGGATGTCTGGCTTGGAGAGGCAGGACCCACTAATGTGAGGACTTTCCCAAATAGAGGAGAGATATTCACAAGTGGAGCAGCTTCAAACATAACAAATCTATACGATGAATCTAAATGTCTTATTTAAATAATGGTGCATTCATAACATGCAATATCATGTGGCCATTTTATAACATATTTTGAAGAACATTTAACAGCATGTGAAAATGCTCAAAATGTTTTATGAAAAGATATGCAAAACCATACGTCGAGAATGGTCTCAATTTTTAAAAGAATGCGTAGGGGAAAAGCCTTGTGTCTATTTGAGTCCCCTGAGAAGCAGGTGCCTACATGGGATTAGACATACAAGAGGGGGATGTGAAGGATGAGGGGGAGGGAGTTGGGCACGCAGAAAAGCCTTCAGACTGGAGGCAAGTCTGCCTCCCGTGAAAGGAAAGAGGAAGGAAGGGCTGAGTAGGAAAAGCCTCAAACCGCAGTGCAGTTCAGAGAAAATCTCAGCCAGGCCAAAGGCCCTGAGCAAAAGCTGCTCTTCAGAGGAGTCCCGTGTGTGGCAGGAATGGGCCAGCACTACAACCGACCTATGTCACGCCCAGTCACTGCCTGGGAGCAGCCCAGGGGAAGCGTGGCCTCAGGGTCACGCGGCTACAGCTGGAAGCTGTCAGTCTGGGGGACTGTGTGCCCATAGCAGGCTCTCTTGAAGGAGAGTGAGAGGCATACCTCCCTGGCCACCACGACACGTTGATAAAATAAGGGTGGCTTTTGAGCTGTGCTTTGCACACAAGAAATACCACGTAGCAAATGACGGTTATTACAACTGCCTGAGTAACCCATTAGCTACTCTTCTGAACCCCTTATTGCTGGGAAATACCACGCGTGTGCACAGTATACATAGATTACAAGTGTGTGGACAACAGTCACCCGGCAAACATCCGTGTAACCAGCTTTGGGTGGGGAGCAGAGCACTGCCAGCCCCGTCCCCGGAGCCCAAGCAGTCCCCTGCCGTGGACACAGGGATGGCCCCGGGAGGTAGAGCAGTTGCTTCTGTGCTTCCTTAATAGCTTTACCACCTGCGTTTGCTCTCTTTCCCCACGTACCACTTTTTAAAATTCGGTTTGTAATTTGGTTTTTCTGAAAATTTGCCTTAAAAGAGATTGAGGAGGTTTCTGAAAACACTAAAGCTGTTTTCTTTTCTCCCGTTCTTTAGCTTTGAGCTATACGTCTTGGTGCTTTGGACAAGTGAGGGTCAGTCATCTGGAAAACTGGACCATTTGTATGGAGGACCTCATTTTGTGATTCTGATTTTAATTAACTCAGATTTCAAACCCTCATGTCTTCTGAGGGTTTCTTCTTCTATCAGGCAGATCCCACCGTCCCTGAGTTTAGGTTCTGTGGATTATAAAGATCCAGAGGTAACTCGGGGACCCTTTAGAATAAGCCAGATCCTAAAATGTCAGCACTTAAAGGAAACTGGAGATTATCTGGTCCCAGCCTCACAAATCAGGAGTAAGGGAGAAGACTTCTGGACTGGAGAGACTTGTGGACTTGCCCGAGGTCTCAGCCCTCGAAGGCTTCTGCTGCTTCCTAGGAGACGTGGTCTCCTGGCCTTCCTGACATCAGTGTGACCGCAGGGTTAGTGGGGTTGGCTGTGCTCCTTTTGAGGCCAGGTGCGGGCTCCCTATCCCTTGTCAGTGCTTCCACCCCGAGACAAAAAGAAGTGTAGGAGAGGTGAGATCCTTGGTAAGGGCAGGTGAGTCTCTCTGATCTCTAGGTATCCAGTCAGAAGCTCTCATAGTTGTACAGCACAGCCATGGGCAACTAGAGGGACGAAGAGCTAAGATGTCCTGAGGAAGCAGTAATAATAGCAATGAAGGCAGTTATGTGGGCCTTATCGTGTGCCAGGTACTTCCCTAAGTAGTTCATTATGTATTCACTTCCAACCCTATTTGGTAGGTACTTATTATCCCCATTTACAGACGAGGAAACTGAGGCACAGAGAAGCTGAGAAACTTGCTTAAGGTCATACACTAATCAGTGGCAATGCCAGAGTCTGTGTTCTTAACTCCTCTTTTGGAACACCTGCCAGGCACTTGAGAAGGGGGTCCTTCCCAACCCAGACCTGGGTGCCTGGGCCAGGCCCGGGAGGAGGTCCGGAGAAGTAGGTGGTTGTGCTAATCCAGCAAAGGACAAAGCTTGGCCAAGGGAAGTGGGAGCCGGAGGAAAGGGCAACCAAGCAGAAGCAGGAGGCTATGCTCAAACTCAGCTGGTCCTGCTCCAAAGTCATGCTTAGCTGTGGGGCATGTGATCCCTCGGGGCAGTTCTCTGCTGGCTGGCTGATGCCATGGCTGGAGGCTGAGATAGCCAGCCTTGCCAATGTCCACTTCCAACATGGAAGCAGGCTCGGCATTGGTCATTAGGGAAGGGCCAGAGAGGCTGTGACCCCATACCCTGGTCATTGTGGCCCAATCTGCAGACAGAAGTATCTGTTCAGTTAGGACAGTGACACCAGTACTTAAAATGTCATCTCACGAGAGGCCCTCAGCTTTTGAAACTTGCCAAGTTTGATGGCCTCTTCCCTCCCACTCCTCTGGCCCTCGCCCCCCATGGACAATTAGGAAGTAGAGGCGATCCACTTCCAGAGTGGACACCATTGACTGTGGAAGAGGTAGGCTCTTTAAAAATCCTTTTAAGGAATTATTTTCAAGAAATTTTTTTTTTTAGAATTTAACTAGAAGGGACTGCTAGAAATATACCGTCAGTTGCCTAGTGGAGTATATGTATTTTTCAAATGTTTTATCAACAAAGCCGCAATTTTCAGGTGTCCTGCTACTGCTGTGTGTAGGTAGGAGCCCAAGTCAGGATCTTTGCTTGGGAGAAAACCTCCCAAGAAGCCCCTCTTAGCTGTATCCATGTGAGATCAGTGGCAGCCTTGCCTCCGTGTGTGTAAAAGGTCTCGAACAAAACTTCCAAGCTTCCAGGGACCAGGTGGTTCAATGTGCATTCCTCTGGGGAGGCAAGTTACTTGGATTTGCCCTTAGCCTTAAGCCTCTGCAGCAGAAAGCCACTGTGAAGAAAGGCTCTCCAGGGAGAGATGATGTCATGGTGAGGGCTCTGGCTGGCCCCAAGGACAAGCTGAGGACACGACAGAGCCGCTGAGGGTACATGGGATCTTGGTATCTGCTTGTGACCTCGGTGGGGATCTGAACCGTCAGGAACACCATCCTATTTGTGGGCAAGAGTGTGTCTTACTGTTCGGGGTCAGTGGTCAGAGGCAACATTGTATAGAAGCAGCAGAAGTCATGGAAGCTAAAAATGGCAGTTGATTCCTGATTCTCGCCCCCAGGAGGCTGGGGAAAACAGGCTGAGCAACCTCGGGATTCTTGGGCAACTTTAGGGTGATAGTTGGAAGAGATCCTGGGCAGGCCTACTAATCTGGAAAGCAGAAGGTCAGGCGTAGGTCTACATAAAAATGCTACAATAAAATGTACTGCCACCCTGATTTCATAGAGCAGGCCAAATGCTCACACAGAGGTAGGAGATAGACAGTCAGGTTCCCCGAGTCCCTGGGCTATCCTCTGAAGACTTTGCACAGTTCAGCCCTACAGCAAACCCTGATGATGAATCCTAAGACTTTTTAGGGAGACATGATGCTGGGCTTCAAACATCTGAAGGACCATTAGAACCAGGCCCAAGGAGAGAAGTTCCCAGAGGGAGAGGAGATTTCTGCTCAGTGTGGGGAAGAGCTTCCCGGCCACCGCACCTGTTTCGTGGTGCAACGCAGCGCTGAGACCCCAGGCCAGGTGATGGTTGGCCCGTGAATCAGCTAGGCCACGTGTTCCCAATACTGCCCACCTCACCCTGGGCCCATTTCTGGCTGAGTTTTCAGGTTGCCACTCCCAACCTATACACAAAACTAGTCTGGGGAATCACAACAGCTCCAGACCCCATTCCCCAGATGTTCCTCCATGGCTCCTTTCAGGTGGAAGGACCCCATGTCCAGGATGACATGGGACCCTTCTGTCTGCTCTCTGGGCTCCCCAGTCCCCAGGGCAGGACTGCTTCCATCAAAGGGAACGCAAGATGAGGCAGACTTCAAATTCTCTCCTGTATTGACTCTTGGGAATGCATGTTTGGGTCCCTGAAGATAAGCCCTGTTGGGAGAGGCTGAGAACACAGCCTAGGATGACCAATTAGTGCCTACTTCTTAAAAATGACTTCTTAATAAAGTCTTAATGACATTCCTTGGAAGTAAGAGAAATAGCAGCGAAGAGGATTGTTGGTATGTTTCCACCTGAGGCTGCCTTCTAGCGAGAGACTCAAAGAATGACTGACACCTGCTGTCCTGGCTTCCTTAATAAGCCTGACTAAACTACTTGTATGCAATTAGTGGGAATTCTGACCTGGCTTAAGGTATGTATATTGAGTAAACCATTTGAATTTTCTCTTTTGTATGAAGCATTGAAATACTGCTGAAAACAGAAATCCCTTCTAGATGCCAGAACTTATTCTTTCTTTCAAGCCAAGGGAGTTGGTGTTAAAAAAGGGTTCTGCCTCTTGAATCACTGTGACCTTGATAAAGTCACCCAAGTTCTCTGGGTCTTGGTTTTCCCATCTGTAAACATAGGGTTTGGGGAAAGGGAACACGGAAGACTCCCCCTAGGTGAGCAGTCAGCCTCGTGAGGAGTCCTTGACGATGTGGAGTCTGGGGAGAAGCCCATCGCCAAACTGATGCCGGTTGCCCACCGGGTCAGGGGCTGCTTGCCCTTCGGATAGGGTGGCCGGCACTCTGTGTGATGGTAGTGATGCCTCTTGGCCCGGACTGGGATGGCTTGAGTTGGGGTCATGGGGAAAGTCGTTCAGGGTTGAGCTGGGTCTCAGAATAGGGTCTGCCTGTAGCAGCTGCCCTCTGACTAGGGCTGGGCCTCCCTCCTGCATCCCCTGTGCTTGGCTCCAGAGCCTTGGAGCAGAGCTGGCACTCCACTCTCTCCCTCCCCAAGGCCTTATTGCAGTAGGGTCGAGTCTTCCACTTCACTGGCTAATTTCCTCCTAAGGTCCAGTGGGCTGAATAAGAATCTGATTATGATTCCTACACTTTTTCACGACTTAAGACACAATTTTGTGAAGATAAAAGCACTTCCCTGCTCAAGTTATACTGACCGGCAAAAAATTATTCCTGATCCATGATACATTTTGAGTTAAACATACCCCTCTGAACTTATAACAATATGGCCTGAGTGAGCTTCAATTTCTGATTCTTTTTGAAATTGGATTTTTTTAAATCACAGAGATAACATATGCTTACTGTGGAGCATTCAAATAACACAAAAGACTACAGTGTGAAGAAGCAAAGTCTCCCTTTGTTTCCAGAACCTTCCAGGATGCTCCTTTCCTGTGACTGCTATAAGAGTTTGGTGGGTACCTGCCCATATTGTCCCAGTGCTTTTACATGCGTATGGTCTTTTTACACTTATGTGGGATCATACTTTACTGTATTACTTGCTCTTTTTTTTTAAATAAAGCAAACGAAATTTATGTGAACTCACTGCAGTAAGAGAGACCATCACTTTGACAATCTTAGCAGTGTCTCAGAAGGGGAAAGTCAGAAGTTGGGTAATTGTAAAGCTTTGGCTGTAGGCTCAAGTTGTTTAAGACACACTGGAAACTCAGATTGGCCCAGTTCATGGGACAATAGTTTAGGATTGGTAACAGTGAGGAGAGAGTCTTGAAATGAGTCTTGATAAATAAATTGTAAATTAGTTTGCAACTGACTTGAATAAATTGACTTGTACGAATTTTTCTTTCTTTTCACCATTTCGGGCACTTTTTGTTTCTTTGTGTAGATCCAAGTTTCCATCTGGTATCATACTCCTTCTGCCTGAAGAATTTCCTTTAACATTTCTGTAGTATAGGTCTGATGACAATGACTTCTCTTAATTTTTGGTGGCATGTAAAAGTCTTTCATCTTCTTTAAAAAAAATTCAAGTGAATTTTATTGTAATGTTTTCTTTGTGGTAATTTTAAAGCCAGTCAGTGTTTGTGAAGCTACTTCTGAAGGTATTTATCTATTAATGACATAGATATGTCTTTTCACAGTGTTCCGTACTATAAAGCTTAAGTACCTGTACTTAGTTATTTCAAAGCAAGGAATTATTTTTTTGTCTCTGATTTTCTCTGTCTTTTAAAAAACTGAGGTGAAATTCACATAACATAAAACTTACCATTTTTAGAGTTACAATTCAGTGGCATTTACTATATTCACAGTGTGTACAACCATCGCCTCTGTCTAGTTCCAAAACATTTTCATCATCCGCAGGCAGTCACTCCCCATTCTCCCTCCCTCCAGCCCCTGGCAACCACTAATCTGCTTTCTATCTCTATGGATTTACCTATTCTGGATATTTCATATAAATGGAATCATACAACACACAGCATTTCTGATTTCTTTCATTTAGCATAAGTTTTTGAGGTTCATCCACATTGTAGCATCTATCGTACTTTATTCCTTTTATGGCTGAATAATATTCTATTGTATGGATATACCACATTTTATTTATCCATTCATCCATTGATGGACATTTGGGTTGTTTCCACTTTTTGGCTATTATGAATAGTGCTGCCATGAACATTCTTTTACAGATATCTGTTTGAATACCTGTTTTCCATTCTTCTGGGTATATATCTAAGAGTGAAGTTTCTGGTCATATGATAATTCTGTGTTTAACTTTTTGATGAACCTTTATTTTTTTAAAGAAAGAAATGCAAAATTTTATTTGAGTCAAATTGAGGATTATAACCCAGGAACAGCATCTCAGAAAGCTCTGAGAACTGTTCCACCGTTAGAAGTCAAGGTACAGTCATATAAGTTTTTTGAGACAGAGGGCTGTACATTAAATAATGTATTATTGACAGTTTACACACCCCAGATTTAAGCGTCATCTTGGCCCCTTACAAGATCAAGAAGGAATGTTATCTTTTAAGGAGTTGTTTTGTTGATGCTGGGAGAATGTGGCTCTTCATGGTTGAGTACGTTCTCATCTTCCTTTTTTTTTGGCTGTGTTGGGTCTTCGTTTCTGTGCGAGGGCTTTCTCTAGTTGCGGCGAGCGGGGGCCACTCTTCATCGCAGTGCGCGGGCCTCTCACTGTCGCGGCCTCTCTTGTTGCGGAGCACACGCTCCAGACGCGCAGGCTCAGTAATTGTGGCTCATGGGCCCAGTTGCTCCGCGGCATGTGGGATCTTCCCAGACCAGGGCTCGAACCCGCGTCCCCTGCATTGGCAGGCATCATCTTCCTTTTTTTTATAATATTTATTTATTTGGCTGCGTCGTGTCTTAGTTGTGGCTGGTGGGACCTTAGTTGCCATGTGTGAGATCTTCGTTGCGGCACGTGGGATCTTTGGTTGCGGCGTGCGAACTCTTAGTTGCAGCATGTGGGATCTAGTTCCCTGACCAGGGATCGAACCCAGGCCCCCTGCATTGGGAGCTTGGAGTCTTAGCCACTGGACCACCAGCAAAGTCCCTCATCTTCATTTTTTTTTTTTTTTTTAACCTCATCTTCATTTTTGAAAGATGTTTTCATTGTTATAAAATTCTAGGTTGATAGTTTCGGGATTTTTTCGCCTTCTGCTTTAAAGATGCCATTCTGTTGTGTTCTGAGTTGTCTGGGTTTATTGGGTATATGATTTGTTGCCATTAATTTTAGAAAAATTTTGGCCATTAGTTCAGATATTTTATATGTTCTTTTTCTTTTCAATTTCTATTATGCTAGACTGATGTTATTCCACAACTTTTGAATGTTCTCTCCTGGGTATTATTTTTTCCCATTCTCTTTTCTCTTTGTGTTTCAACTTAGATCATTTCTATTGACCTGTTCTTTGAGTGCAGTGATGCTTTCCTCAGCTGTGTATAGTTTGCTATGAGCCTGTCAAAGCAATTCTTCATTTTTGACATTAGTTTCTTATATCTAGCATTTCCATTTGACTATTTTATAGTTTTGTGTCTCTGCTGAAGTTCCCCATCTGCTCCTTCAGGTTTCCACCTTTTCCATTGGATCATTTAACATATTAATTGTAGTTATTTTAAATTCTCTGATAGTTGCAAGATCTGGGCAATCTCTGAGCACAGATCTGATGATTACTTTACTCTTTTGATAACAAGTTACTTTATCTTCCTTTTAAAATGTGTCTTGACATTTTTAATTTAATGCTAAACATCATTTTAGAAGACTAGAAGAGACTAGATAAACAGTATTTGTGCCCAGAAATGGGCATGCCTCTTCTGTCAGGTTATTAGTATGGTGCGTGGAGTCAATCTAATCATGAGATGGGCTAGGTTTTGATTTCTTTAGTGATGTCATTCCCCCGGTGTATCACAGACTTCAGATTCCTTTAGCAGTGGTCTGCTGTTAACTTCTGCTGAGAATGGTTTCTGGGGTGCCAGAAGGTTTTTCTCAGTGTTCCTGCTGTACCATCAGGTTTGAGAAGTCCCTGCATACCCATGACACAGAGAGGGGGTTTCTCCATGCATTGCCTCTCCTTCAGTGGTAGACTGATGTTACTTATTACTTGGTGCCAGGTTCATGTTGGGAGTGGTAGGGGGATTTCTGTTTCCCTGGTCATCCTTAGTCTTAGACAGGCTCTGTGTGTGTGGATTGGGGACTGGGGTTTTTTCAGCATTCCCGCTTCTCTTCCTCAAGGCAGCCAAACTCTGCCTTGTATCCGCAGTTGGTCATGGGCGGAAAAGAGTTTCCTGCTGCTCTCCTGGTGGTAACAGATGTGTGCTTGATATAAGCCTAGGATCTGGAGTTCAGAAGGATTTGCTTTTTCATTGCTGCCTAGTAGTCTAATAGTTTGGGTGTGTCCTAATCTAGTTCATTATTCCCTTACTGATACAGACATTTTTGCCATAAAATGTTATAAAAATGGTGCAAGCTACTTTATCTACCATGAATGTTTCCCTAGAATAGATGCCCAGAGTGGAATTTCTGGGTTGAATGGTACACAGTTTAAAGTTTTGATAGATAAAAACTGAATTCCTTGATTTTTTTTTACTTAATATATTTATCTTCCTTCAAATTAGTATATTAAAAAAAAGCTTTTATCAGAACGCCGATATAAAAATTATATGTGCCTCTGATATAGGAAAAAGGAGAAATTGTCATTTAATGGGGTTTTTGCAACATTGCCATTCCATGTCCTAAAGCGCTATGTGATGTTCTTACCATCTCTCTTGATGTCTCCTCTGTACGCCCTGCTGGTTAAGTGCAGAACCTCCAGGTCTCATTCTCTGATGGCCTGGACCCTGCTTGGAACACCTGTCCCTTCACACTGTTTCCAGAGCACCTCACCCCTTATCTCTGTGATGGCTAGTGACAGTTCAAATCTGTTTGAACTTTTCTATACCATTACTTTAATTGTTTTAAAAAAGCTTAGGATCCCTAGTTTATATCATAGTTGAGAATATTTAACAACACCTCATTTGTATAAAGATTCTTTTACCTAGCAACCTCAGTTGTCTGAAACAGTCAAAAAAAGGAAAAGGTAAAAAGCAGTGAAAACAGATGCCACAAAGCCCATGCACTAAACTTCATGACACTGCATTAAAAAATCCCAAACCCTTCCAGGCAGAAGTGTGTTTGAAATAGGCCTTGACCTATGTGCATATCATCTAGTAAAATGACAGGAAATGAGAAGAAGTCTCTGGGGGTGACTATCAGAAGCCCAGCTCTTTAGACTGTTCCATCTCTTAGACAGCCTGTCTTCACGCTGGGCTGGGTGGACCAGGTTGTTATTTATCGCCTAAATCCGCATTGCCTCTTTCATCCAGAGACCCACTCAGTCCTGGTTGATGGTGCAGATTTGGATTAGAGAATCCTTCCTTGTCATGTCCCACCCTCCCTGGTTCCTAACTGGCCCTTCCAAGTGCCAGTCATTGCTCTTATTCATTGAACACCTGCATGTGCTGGGCACAGGGGAACAAAGGTGAATAAGACATGGTCCCTGTCCTGAGGAGCTCACAGCCTTGTGGGGAGACAGGCCTGCCACGCAACTATGCGTGGATGCCTGGGCACCGTGGTAGAGCTCTGCTGAGGATTGTTCCAATTCAGGGATTTTCCAGCTGTCCTGTTTATGCTGGATATGGGACAAGGGCAGGCCCTAGGGCCACGATGGCTCCTACAGGCAGGATCCCTGAGTGCTTCTGGGCAGAGGTTCTGTCACAAGATGAGTGACAAGCAGGAGATAGGCAGTGGACAAGTGTTGTAGCCCATCTCTGCAGAGAGAGCCCCTCCTTGCCAGCATCATTTGTGGTGGTGGGGGCCATGGTAGTTGAAAGAAGGTAGAAATGGGGCAGGGTGGTGAATTGCTTGTCTGGGGAAAGGGATTCCCGTGAGTTGGGTGAATTTTGGTCAAAGACACCCCTTTGAGACAGGTCATTCTGCTGTGATGCCCTAGTCAGGGGTGGGGCGTTGTCTCCCAAGGACTCACCAGCCTTACTGGTTTGTGTCTTTTCTTCTCTTTTTTAAAGTCAAGTCACTTTTGGGACCCCAAAGGACAAGGACCATCAAAAGGGGACACTGACCATGATGACAGAAAATTACTTCCATCTGTCTGAGCCAGTTTTAGAGGTTTTCACAGGGACGCTAAAACCTCCTGGATGACAAATGAGACAAGTGAGAAGGGTTTGCTGCACCAGCAGTGAGGCTGGGCGGGAGGGGTAGTGAGGGGAGGGCAGTGCAGGTAGAAAGGCCAGGAGGGCCAGGACGTGGATGGGGTCAGGAAAGAGCCCAGCTTTAAGGATGGTGGGACAAAAGCATGTAGAAGGGAGAAAGTGGGATAATTAATGGTGACAGACAGAAATGTGGTGTTTTCCCTCGGAGTCTAAGAATTTCACAGCAATGAGTGAGGGGACTTATACAATCACATTTGTGTTTCAGAAAAGCTCATGTGAGGTTAGATAATGATGGTTATCTCTTTTGGAACTAAAAGTGCTCCTTCCTGGAACTCCCTGCTTTCTCCCTTCTCTTCCTGGCCTCCATATCTGTACACATTGTTTTGAAAGGCTACGCACAGCGTGCTGTTTGGGCTCAAGGGGCCAAGTCCAGCGGCAGGAAGAACATCACTTCAGAGAGACTCCCCAGCAGACAAGGTATGATAATAACAGAAGAGACGGGGGGCCGTGGTGCCCCTTCAAGGTTGGGGCGGCAGCCGGGGCAGTCACTCTGCCATTAGCATTTGGAGTGGGAAGAGGCCTTGAACCCAAGCGAGTGCCACCTAGCTGCATTTCAGCTCCTGCAGGCTGTCACTTTCTAGAGGCCCTGTGCTCAGCTCTCCAAGCACACAGCAACAGCTCAGTCACGGCAAAAACCTTCATGGAAACCACAGTGGATCAGGGTGGGGAAAAGCTGCACGAGAAGAGCAGTTGGTATCATAGGGAAACTTGTAGCTGACAAGTGTGGGGAGAAAACATCAGCCAAGGGGTGGGGACCTGTGAGCCCTGAGAAGGGGCACTGCCATCAGTGCCATGCCCATTTCAGGGTCTCCACCTAGACTGCCAGCCCTGGTGGCTGTGGGTAGAGGGTTCAGAGCCTGCCCCATCTCAGGGCTCTCTCTTCTCCTCCTCCCACATGCCTGCCTTGAACGTGGACTTGCAGAGTCGGGGATTTGTAGGTTTATGCTGGGCCGGGGGAGCGGCTGTCGCTCCGTTGCCTCTGGACGGACCCTGCTGTGTTGTCGCCCAGGTCTTGCATCCTCCAGTTGGCTTTCTGATGGAGCGCTGACAGTGTGCCAGGGTCTCTTCTAAGAGCTCAAGATACAAGGGTATTGTATCAGACATGGGCCCTGCCCTTGAGATGCTGACAGCTCCCTGATGATCCCGATGCCAGGAGGGTTCATCACCCTCACACAGAGAGTCATGGGGAACGCTCAGCCTCTGTCGAGACCGGAACGTGCACTTCATTTAGAGACGAGCTCCCAGCAAAAACAGGCCTTTTCCTGAGCATCACTGTCATCTTCTGTAAGCTTGAGATTGCAAACAAATGTATATGCTATTTATGGAATCACTCAGTGTTGTTTAAAATGATGCATGGGAATTAGCAAGGATTCAGTGGTTACTCTCAGGGAGGGAGGGAAGAGACCGGGGGAGGGGCACACAGTTCTTAGGGCCTAATTCTGCTGCATAACAGGAGCAGTTGGTATCCCACAGCAGGGGCATCTTGTAGCTGAAAAAAGTGGGGGAAGGTATAAGCCAAGGGGTAGATTGTTTCTTTCAGTGTATTACCGCCTGGCCTCTGAGCTCATCTTTAACAGGGCTTTATCTGTGGGATCCTTGTGAGGCCTGGCTTGTGGGCGTGTCCTGTACAGAGATGTTTCATTTGCTTCTGCCGGGTAACCTAGGGGCATCATCGACTCAGTGTCAATTTTTTGAGTTCCCCAGATATGAGGGGAGTGTGTATTTCAACTCCAAAGCCTCTGAGTCCTAGACCTTGGTTAAGAACTCTCTGGGGACTGTCTTCCCGTGTGAACTTTTCTAACTTCCCCTTTATCTGAGAGTAAGTATTGCTTTTAGAGAGTCCCAATTTTCTGTGTCTGTGTGCGGAGGGTCTTGGTCCCAGCACCCCCTGGCAAGGCCAGAGGCTCTGTCTCCTCTCCCTGCATGGGCACTGAAGGTCAAGCTTCCTAAAACATAGCCCTTCCTACCACATTCTCCCACCTTAGGCAGCTACGTACGGCAGCTGCTTATGGTCAGTGCCCTGGACTTCTGTTCCCTTGGTGCTCCAGCCCCTGGGAGTGTTTCCCTTACCTTCTTGCAAGCTCAGCTATGCATTAAAATTAAGTTTTCTAAATCATACCCAACATTTTCTAGGTGTTTTGTTACAGAAAGCTCTTCTGGTTATCCTGTTTGCCCTCATGCCAGAATAGAAGCCTCATGGGCACCAGCATCTTACTTTAAAAAAAAAAAAAAAGATCTGAACCATAAGAGTAAAATAGTTGGGTTTGCTAGAGTTAGGTAGGGGTGTGTGGGCATTCATACTCAGTGTTTTTCAGTTTGTTAAAATATTTTCTACTCCATAAATAAAGGGATCCTACTACATATCAAAGGCCCTTTTCTGTTTCCAATTAGGAAGAGCTTGAAGTCTGTGAGCAAGTTTCCCCCTGCAGCAGGAAGGGTAGGATTCTTTGGTGTGAGAAATGTTTCAAGGCTCAGGACAAGAAGCTTGGCTTTGTGGATACAGGGCAGTAGAAGTTACAGGCGAAGTTCTTGGGACCTTAGCCCCTTATCTCTGGCTGAAGGAGTAGGAGCTGATTCAGCACGCATCACCGGGTATACATTCAACTGTCCAAGAAGTAACCAGCTCTTCTTGTCAGATGGGGCATCTCTCCATCAATATGGGGTTGTGACCATTTGGGGAGATGACTGCAAACCCTCATCCTACTCGCAGCCTCAGCCTCAGATTGTACCCTGGTGGCCAGGTGGGATTAAGTGGCAAAATTAATTTGATTGCTACTTCCTTCCTTCTTCTGATCCTTCCTGTCTTCACTTTATTCAGGGCAGGTAAATAAAACTCCTAAAGAGACTAAAGGCATCCAAGGAGACACAGAGTCAGAATAGTTAGATGTGGCATCTCCGGGAGTACTGCCATCTCTCAGGTATGTTTGGGAGGTCTGCAGTGAATTCTGCAGTGAATCGGTTTTTTTCTTAAAAGTGTGAGGACACACTGCTTGACTAGCAATTAAGAGGAAAATCAAGCCCTGTCGATTACAGATTGCCCTCTAAAGTGGCTACTTTTATTTATTTATTTATTTTTTAATGGAGTTTAATTGCTTTACAATGGTGTGTTAGTTTCTGCTTTATAACAAAGGGAATCAGTTGTACATATACATATGTTCCCATATCTCTTCCCTCTTGCATCTCCCTCCCTCCCACCCTCCCTATCCCACCCCTCTAGGTGGTCACAAAGCACTGAGCTGATCTCCCTGTGCTATGCAGCTGCTTCCCACTAGCTATTAAAGTGGCTACTTTTAAAGGTATGTGTTATACACATTCACATAAAAAGTTCAGGGAAGGGTATCATGAACCAAGGAAATTGAAACACATAACTTCAGTGATAGAAGTTAAAAAAAAAACCCATGGAGGAGATCATCTTCATTTTAAATTACTGCAAAAACAGCTCTGGTGAGCTCGCTGCTAAGAAAACGTCTTCAAGGTTGAATTTGGGAGTTTCAATTCACTTAAATATCCTGGAATTGTTGCCCATTCCTCCCGGGACCCTGTTGCTCCTGGCTGCCCACCTCTGGTCCTCGTTTCCCCTTCTTCGTTTCCCATGTTTTCTTCTTGGTGAAGCCTTTCCAGACAGAGGGAGCAGCACGTGGAAAGTCAGGAGAGCTTCCCCGTGGTCTCCCGTCACCTTCCTAGGGGACGTCTTCTGTATTTTAACACAGCTGCCGTTGGGAAGGCTGTTTCCTCCTCCTAGTAGCTGAGGTTTGGGGGTTGAAGAGGATTTCCCAAATATCAGGTTGCTTTCTAGCAGATGGCAGTTGGCAGTTATCTCTTAGGGCCAGGTCTGCCCTCCCCCTCCTTCCATTACCCTTAAGCCAGCCCCTCAATCACTTAGGACTCAGATCCAGTCCCACCTTCTCCAGGGTCCAGGAGCGTTACCCCAGCTGTGCCTCCTCTCATAGGGATTTCACCGTTCTGAGAAGGGGCATCGCTTTTATTGTCTGCACCACTCATTTTACTCAAGGGACCCTTGACCGGAGGACAGTTGTGGCCTCTGGGAACACTGTTGTCTTCAGACAAGTCTGCCATTTGGGGAGGAACATGAGTGGAGTGGAGGAGAAGTAAGGGGATATCCACATGACAGCAAGTCACTCTAGCACAATACTTTCTAGAGAACAACACAGTGACAAATGTCACAGCCAGCCTGCCACCCGCACCTCCAGGTTGCTCATCTGTAGACACAGCAGACCCTGCCTTACTCAACTAGTTTCACCTCTGTCTCTTCTCTCTTGAGATCCTAAATTTAATTCTTCGGAGGGAGGGAACACTTTCACCTTTTACATTCCTTTGACACCTAACACAGGGTTGGGTGTGCCAGAGGTTACCAACAAATGCATGTTGAATGAATCAATCAATTAATGAATGAAAGAGAGCTCTGAGTACCAACGAAGACCTCTATTCCTCAATTCCCAGGCATCATCAGGTGACCATCTCAACATCCATAGTTTTTTTTTTCAATCACCTAAAATCCGGGATGTCTCAAATTCTCCTCTTCTGTTTTTCTCCTTCGAATCTGCCCTCCTTCCTGACTTTCCCAGAAGAATCCTCAATAATTTTGGAATCCTTCCTCTCTTGGTACCTAAATCACCAAAGCGTGAGTTGGTTATTTTCTTTTGCTTCCATACAGCCACAGCCTAGGTTCAGGCTCTTATCACCCAAGCCTGGACTCTTGTAAAAAGGTTTCTGCTTCATTGCCTTGTACAATTCAGCTGGGCTAATCTTCCTAAAACATTTCTTTATTCAAGTCACTCAACCACATTTAAAAAATAAAAACAGGGCTTCCCTGGTGGCGCAGTGGTTGAGAATCTGCCTGCTAATGCAGGAAACACGGGTTCGAGCCCTGGTCTGGGAAGATCCCACATGCCGCGGAGCAACTAGGCCCGTGAGCCACAACTACTGAGCCTGCGCGTCTGGAGCCTGTGCTCCGCAACAAGAGAGGCCACAATAGTGAGAGGCCCGCGCACCGCGATGAAGAGTGGCCCCCACTTGCCACAACTGGAGAAAGCCATAGCACACACAAAAAAAAAAAAACGAAGACCCAACATAGCAATCAATCAGTCAATAAAGAAATCTTAAAAAAAAATAAAAAAATAAAAAATAAATAAATAAAAAATAAAAACATTGATGGCTCTCGTAACCAGCAAAATACCATTCAGATGCCTTAGCCTGCACTCCAGGCCTCCCCAGTCTGACTAGCTGGTTCCTAGCCTCCCACTCTCTACCTGTACTTTGCAAAGTTCCTGTCTGGCTGGACTGGTTTGCTCACTGGCTCCCCCAGCAGGTCTCTGGCATTCTTACATCTCTTTCTTACATCTCATCCTGCCACACAGCCCATTTTGGTCTTTTCAAAGGCTGCCCGGTCAAGGCTGAGCAAGTTCAGGTCCCATCTCTTTAACCCCTTTAGCGCCAGCCACTTGCAAAGACCACAGGCTATTTACCCTTGAAGTTTTTGAAGCTTAACCTTCAGGACCCCACACTCCCAAGCTCTGGGCCTTATTTTATATTTGTAATCTTACGTTATTTTTCTTAGAGAAGATCTCCCAATTTTATAAACTTCCAACCTCCACCAAACCCACACCCATCTCTGCTCCTGGCCATTGGAAACTCATTTGCTGTGTAACTGATCACACAGTTACACAGCAAATGTGTAACTGTGGGGCTGAGTTTGCTTACAAGTGTCTTATTACAATAGGACTGGAACTTCTGGAAGCTCAGAGCTCACAGTCTCCAATTTCTTTTACTTCCGTTTGGATCAAAGCCCCAAGAGTGTTTTGACATGTATTTTGTGCAAAATTTAAGAGCTCCTGGATGGAGCAGAGACATGGACGATTTTGCCCTTGGCAACAAGGGACATATTGTTGGGAAGATTAAGTACACATGATTATGAAAGGAGGAGGGAAGGTAAGTACCATAAGAGAACTACACATAGTGCGCTCCTGGGCCTGATGTTGTACCCACAGTATCCCCACATCCCAGCAGGGCATCCTGGATATGTTGGGAGGGGGCAGATCAGCAGCCAGGCCTCCAGACTGACAGTAAGGTAGTGGGGGGAGGCTGAGCTTCTTCCTGTGCTGGACCCACCACCCTCCAACCCTGGACCCCTCCACAGTAGCTCATGAGGCCCTGTGTCCCTGGCCTTGCCAGCCAGCTCCTTCCTGGCTTCCCCAGCAACTCGTGGTCCAAGGTCAAAGTGTTTCCCAGGCTAGCTTGCCAATGTGCCGGGCTTTTAGGAGAGCACTTACTGCTTTTGCTTTTGTTTCTAAATCCTGTTCTGTGTCCATGAATCGATTTGAGTTTGTAAAATCAGTGAAAGCAAAACACCAGATCTCTACAGTTTTCATTGGACAGACAGAAAAAGGGGAGAGAACTTGGGGAGAGGCCCTAGGTGTGTGGGGTTTTGAAGTTAAGCTTCATTAGCTTCAAGGCTATAGCCTCTAGTCAACCTCGTTCTTCCTCTTGAGCTAAACTGTTCCTCATTTTCCTTGATTTGAAACCCCTCACTATCATCTCTTTGAAGAATTCCCTTTGCTACAGATGCTGAATCCCCATTTCAAGTGGAAAGAAATATAAGGAGAAGCTGTGGCTTGCTGTCTTGCTTGGGAGTCAGGAAATCAATTTCCTTTCCTGAAAAATTGGTACTTATGCTGCCTTCTACTAGGGAAGTCGAAGAGTCTAATGTCACCCATCTGCTCCTTTCTCTGCTTTCACTGCCAAGAAGCTCAGAGCTGCATTTTGTGCGCAGTTAGTTAACTCCAGTCTCCTGAGGCTAATTCTTTGGGATTTTATTTCTCTACTCCCTCTCTACCACCTGGCTCCCCCCGCACTGCCCCCCATTTTGTGCTAACAAGCTTTGGTTCTGTTATATTTGAATAGATTTATGTAGGTCAGTTTGAAGCTTTTGCTGAATCCTCATTTCACCATTCCCCATGCCTTTTCATCTACTCCCTTTATGAGAAACCTGGGCCCGCCCCCAGCTGGGGACCCATGGTGGCATAGCTTTCTTCCCTTCAGAACTGAGAAGGGTTTTCTCCTCAGCAGTGGCTTCTCACGGTGGCTCCTTCCATGCCTGACAGCAGCTCTGAGGCCTCCTTCCGACCCAGCTTCTGAAAAACAGCTTTAGGAGGCTTTTGCGTTTGTGGGACCCATGTTAGGCCCTGGCTCTCTAAACCCTTGAAAGGACTGCCTGTTTCCCTTTCTCCCCATCTCCCAGCCTCTTTCTTGCCTTGGGGAGGAGAACAGCACCGTGAGGGCTTCTTTGTAAGCTCTTCTTCCTTGCCTTCCTCTCTCTACTGGTGACTTGGGCCTGGGAGGCGGGGCCAGTCTCAGCAGGCCTGGTTGCCCTGGCAACATGGGTGGGCTAAGCCTACCAATGGATGAGAGTTATTCAAAAACTTTCAGTTGGTCCGCACCAGTTAGAAAGGTTGCCAGGGCAGCAACTCTAACTGCATTTCACAGATGAGGGGCGTGGCTTGATCAGAGTCATTCAAGCTGGGATTAAAATGAAGAGAGGGTATCACACTGTCTGCCATGATAGCTCCAGTAGCACCTCCTGCTGTAAATTGGAAATGCCAGGCCTGAGTAAATCTCAGAGATGCGCTTACCAGATGGCCAAACAGGTCCTTATTCTGATCTAGGAGAAAAATCTAATGCCACAGTCCACTTAGGGCAAGTCTTCCAAAGTGTGGACTTGAGGATGCCTGAGTCAGAATTATCTAGAATGCTTGTTTCAAATGTCAAGTCCCAGGCCCCCTACCTACTCCTGGGGATGGGCCTGGGAAGATGAGTTTTTAAACAAGCCTCCCAAGTGACTGCTGTTTTGGGGACCACAGATATGGGGGATGATATATCTGCATATATAGATATGCAGGGATGAGTAGAAGATTATTATATTTACAGTTAATTTTTAAAGATCAACTTTATTGAGGTATAATTTACCTACAATAAAATATGACTGTTTAAAATGTACAGTTTGAAGGGCTTTGACAGATGTTTACACTTTTGTAACCATCATCACAATCCAGATAAAGGACTTTTCCCTCATTCAGTCATTCCCCAGCATTCACCCCCAGCCCTAGACCCACTGATCTGCTTTCCGGTCCAACAAATTAGCTTTACCCTTTCTAGAGCTTCATATAAATAGAATTATGCAGTGTGTCCTCTTTTGTGTCTGACTTCTTTGCTTAGCATGATGTTTTTGAGATTCATTCATGTTGTTGAATTTATCAATAGTTTGTTCCTTTTTATGGCTGAGTGATAGTCCATTGTTTGGATATACAAGACTGTTTATACATTCACTTGATTTGGTTTGGGTTGTTTCCAGATATTGGCTGTTATGAATAAAGTTGTTATAACCATTCTGCAATCCATCCAAAGTTAATTTTTGTGTATGGTATGAGGAAAGGATTGAGTTTCCCTTTTTTTCCCCCTCAACTAGTAAAGGTGTACAGTTGTTCCTGCACCATTTATTGAAAAGACTCTCCTTTCCTGCATTGAAAGTCAATTGACCGTATTTGAATGGAGTCCATTTCTGAACTTTATGTTCCATCAATCACATGGCTTACCCTTAAGCCAATCCCCCACATTGTTTTTTTTTTTTTAATAATTTATTTATTTTTGGCTGCGTTGGGTCTTGGTTGCTGCGCGTGGGCTTTCTCTAGTTGCGGCGAGCGGGGGCTACTCTTCGTTGCGGTGCACGGGCTTCTCGTGGTGGTGGTTTCTCTTGTTGCGGAGCGCGGGCTCTAGGCGCGCGGGCTCAGTAGTTGTGGCACGTGGGCTCAGTTGCTCCGCGGCATGTGAGATCTTCCCAGACCAGGGATCGAACCCGTGTCCCCTGCATTGGCAGGCGGATTCTTAACCACTGCACCACCAGGGAAGTCCACCCCCCCCACACACACACACATTGTTGATTACTGTAGCTTTATAATAAAACTTAAAATCAGGTACTGTGAGTCCTTCAAATTCTATTTTAGGTTCTTTGCATTCCCATGTAAATTTTAGAGTTAGTTTATCAGTTTCTACAAAAAGGCTGCTGAGATGTTGATAGGGATTACATTGAATCTGTAGATCAATTTGGGGAAAATTGACATTTGGTGATACCAAGTCTTTTAATCCATAAGTATGGTATATCTATTTATTCAAGTCTTTTTAAATTTTAGGATTGCTTTGTAGGTTTTCAATGTGCAGATCTTGCATGTATAGTTTTGGCTGTTCTTATATCATTTTCCAGTTGTTTGTTGCTGGTATGTAGTATATGGAAATACTATTGATTTTTGTTTATTGACCTTGTATCCTGCAACCTTGCTAAACCCTTATTAATTCCAGTAGCTTTGTGATATGTTCTTAAGGATTTTCTACATTTACGATCATGTCGATGAATAAGGACAATTTTACTTCTTCCTTTCCAATCTGTATATCTTCTTATTTCTCTCTTCTTGCTTTATTGTAATGGATAGGGTCCTCAGTAAAATAATGAATAAAACTGGTAAGGACATTCTCCTGATCTTAGGGGAGAAAGCATTTTATCTTTCATCATCCTGTGTGATGGTGGCTGTGGGATTTTTGTAACATCTCACATAACCACTGTACAATAATCTGAACCAGGAAATTGACATAGATTCAATACCATTAGTGAATCTATGTACCTTATTCAGATTTCACCAATTGCCCCTCTAATGTTGTTTTTCTAGCCCAAATCCAATCCAGGACCCCACTTTGCATTTCACTGTCATGTTTCCTTTGTCTCCTCCAGTTTGAGACAGCTCATGACCTTGGTACTTTTGTAAAGTGTTATTTTGCCCGGTGTTCCTCAATTGGTTTTGTCTGATATTTTCTCCTGACTAGGTTGAGGTTATTCAGTTTTGGCAAGAACACTGCAGAAGTCATGTTGTGCCTCTCAGTGCATTTTATCAGGAGGTACAAGGTGTCAGTATATGTTATTACTCGTGTTGTTAACTTTTAGCATTTGCTTAAAGTGTTGTCTGCCTGGTTTGTCCACTGTAAAGTTGCCATTTCCCTTTTACAATTAATAAATATCTTCTGGGGACATTTTTCTTTTTTGGAATTTTTATTTTTTATGTTATTTAATTTTTTTAAACATCTTTATTGGAGTATAATTGCTTACAATGGTGTGTTGGTTTCTGCTTTATAACAAAGGGACTCAGCTATACATATACATATATCCCCACATCTCCTCCCTCTTGTGTCTCCCTCCCACCCTCCCTATCCCACCCCTCTAGGTGGTCACAAAGCACCGAGCTGATCTCCCTGTGCTATGTGGCTGCTTCCCACTAGCTATCTATTTTACATTTGGTAGTGTATATATATGTCCATGCTACTCTCTCACTTCGTCCCAGCTTACCCTTCCCCCTCCCCGTGTCCTCAAGACCGTTCTCTACGTCTGTGTCTTTATTCCTGTCCTGCCCCTAGGTTCTTCATATCCTTTTTTTTTTTTTAGATTCCATATATATGTGTTAGCATACGGTATTTGTTTTTCTCTTTCTGACTTACTTCACTCTGTATGACAGACTGTAGGTCCATCCACCTCACTACAAATAACTCAATTTCGTTTCTTTTTATGGCTGAGTAATATTCCATTGTATATATGTGCCACATCTTCTTTATCCATTCATCTGTCGATGGAAACTTGGGTTGCTTCCATGGGGACATATTTTGAGACCAATGAAATATCTCCTTTTTATCATACTTTTAGCATCCATTTGAAAGGTTTTGCCAGCAATAATTATTACCATGGTATTTCCCAAATGATTTTCTATTTTCAGTTCTTCTACATGTATAAATTGGAATTTTACTGAAAGGAAGAGCTATCCCTTCTCCTTCATTTATTCATTATAACAGTGTGGACTCATGGATATTTATTTCATTCTATGGGTTATAATCCATTACTACTATTATATTTTCTTATTTAAAATATCCCTGACCTGGCCTTTGGGTGCTCCTTTAATTTGGCTCCTGACAACTTGACATGCTCCCATCATATATGTGATTTGGATTTTTTTTTTCACTAACTGATTTTCCCCCGGTTATGGGTAGCACTTTCTTTCTTCTTCATATGCCTAATTTTTTATTGTGTATAACATTTTAAATCTTGTGTTTAGTAGTGCTTTATTTTGTTGCGTTACTTTAAAGAGTGTTTGGATTTGTTGTAGCAGGCAGTTAAGATACTCATGGTTCATATCAATCCTTTTCAAGCTTATTCTTTAAGTTTTAAAGGGCAGGTCTAGATTTTTCTGTACTGTAGGGTTATTTTAGCCACACTATTAGGACATGACACTTATGTGATTTCTACTAAATCCCCTATGTATTCAACAAAGTTCCTCCACCTGTTGTAGGAGCTCAAATGATTCCCAGCTTTGTGTGAGCTCTGAGAATTGTTTGGTTTAGAGCTCCCTGGAAAATTGTCTTTCCTTGTTAGTTGTTTTCTACCAATCTCATTGAGTTTTACCCTATGCATGCTCAGATTTATATTCAGCCAAAGATTTAGACTCCTCTGCAGGTTTTTGGAGCTCTTTCTCTGCAAAGCTCTCTCCTCTCCAGGACTCTGCCATGCAAATTCTAACTGCTTCAGCCTCTCCATGTAGTAAAAGCTCATTATGGTCTTAATTTGCATTTCTTTGATGGCTAATGATGTTCAACATCTTTTTATGTGCTTATTTGTCATCTTTATATGTTCTTTGCTGCAACATTTCTTCATGTCTTTTGCCCATTTTCTAATGGGATTATTTGGATTTTTTATTGTTGAACTTTGAGCATTCTTTATATATTTAGAGATGAGTCCTTTGTCAGATATGTGATTTACAAAAATTTCTCCCAGTCTATAGCTTGTCTTTTCATCCCTTTAACAAAAGTTTTTCATTTTTATAAGTCCTGTTTATCAATTTTTTCCTTTTGTGGATTGTCATGTCTAAGGACTCTTTTTTGGTGTTATGTCTAAGAAGTCTTCACCAAGCTCCAAGTGCTGAAGATTTTCTTCTGTTTTCTTCTAGAAGACTTATAGTCTTACATTTGAATCTATGACCCATTTTGAGTTACTTTTCGCATAAGATGTGAGGTTTAGGTCAAGGTTCATTTTTTTTTTCTATGGGTGTCTTTTAGTTGCTGCAGCACCATTTGTTGAAAAGACCATCCTTCCTGCATTGGATTGCTTTGACATTGAAAAAAATCATTTGGCTGTACTTGTATGGGGTTATTTCTGGGGGCTCTATTCTGTTCCATTGATCTTTGTGTCTGTTACTCCACCAGTATCACACAGTCTTGATTACTGAGCTATGTAATCAGTCTTGAAATTGGACAGAGTTATTTCTCCCACTTTATTCATCATTTCCGAAACTGTTTTAGCCATTCTAATTCCTTGGCCTTTCCATATACATTTTAGAATAACTTGTCTATATCTGGAAAAAAATCTTCCTGAGATCTGGATAGGAATTTCTTTCTTTCTATCTATCTATCTATCTATCTATCTATCTCAACACTGTGTTGAGTGTGCTAATCCATGAACATGCTATGTCTATTTATTTAGAACATTCTTAATTTTTTTATCAGCATTTTCTGTTTTATATTCAGTCCTGTATGTTTGTTATATTTACACTTAAGTATTTAAAAATTTTTTAAGCAATTGTAAATGGTATGGCATTTTTTTATCTCAGCTTCCATAGCTATATAGTAATACAGTTGATTTTTATAAGTTGAACTTGTATCTTACAATCTTACTATTAGCTCTAGGAGATGGGTGTTGTTTTTTCTTGGTTTTGTTTTGGTATATTCCCTAGGTTTTCTATGTAGATTATTATGTCATCTGCAGATGGCACAATCTTATGTTTTCCTTTCTGATCTTTATGCCTTTTATTTCCTTATCGTATGTTATTTAAGCACTGGCTAGAACTTTCAGCACCATGTTGACTAGCAGTGATCAGAGCAGACATCCTTGTCTTGTTCCTGATCTTAGGGGGGAAACGTTTGATCTGTCACCATTAAGTATGATGTTAGCTATAGGGTTTTTTAATAGATGTTCTGTTTTTCAGCTTTATTATTTATTATTTATTATTATTTATTATTTATTATTAGGGTATAATCTCAAATTAAAATTGTATATATTTAAAGTACATGATGTGATGATTTGACATACTTATACTTTGTGAAATGGTTACCACAATCAAGTCAACACAACCATTACCTCATATAGCTACCTTTGTTGCTGTTGTGAGAATGCTAAAAGTTTACTCTCTTAGCAGATTTTAAGTACACAATGTAGTGTTGTTAACTATATTCACCATGCTGTACCATGCTCAGATCCCTAGAGTTTGTTCATCGTATAATGGCAGGCTTGTATCCTTTGACCAGCATCTTGCCATCTGCCCCTGGTAACCACTATTCTACTATGTTTATATGAGTGAAACTTTTTTTTTAAGTTTTCACATATAAGAGAAATCATATGGTATTTGTCTTTCTCTGTCTTACTTATTTCACTTAGCATAGTGCCATTGAGGTTCATCCATGTTGCCGCAAATGGCAATATTTCATTCTTTTTTATGGCTGAGTAATTTTCCATTGTATATGTTATACCACAATTTCTTTATTCACTTATCCATCGATGGACACTTAGGTTGTTTGCATGTCTTGGCTATTGTAAATAATGCTGTAAAGAACATGGGGCACGTACATCTTTTCAAGTTAGTGTTTTTTTCTCTTTGGATAAATACCCAGAAGTGGAATTGCTGGATTATATGGTAGTAATTCTATTTTAAATTTTTTGAGGAAACTCCGTACTGTTTTTCATAGTGGCTGTAGCAGTTTACCTTACCACCAACAATGCTCAGGGTTCCCTTTTCTCCACATCCTCACCAACACTTATTTCATGTCTTTTTGATGATAACCGTTCTGACAGGGGTGAGGTGATATCTCGCTGTGGTTTTGATTTCCCTCATGATTAATGTTGTTGAGCATCTTTTCATGTTTTTGTTGATCATCTGTGTCTTTTTTGGAAGAAAGTCTATTCAGATCTTCTGCCCATTTTAAAATCAGATTGTTTGTTTTTTACGACTGAATTGTATGAGTTCTTTATATATTTTAGATATTAGCCTCATATCAGATATATGATTTGCACATATTTTCTCCCATTCAGTAAGTTGCCTTTTCATTTTGTTGATAGTTTCCTTTGTTGTGAAGAAGCATTTTAGCTTGATGTAGTCCCACTTGTTTATTTTTGCTTTTATTGCTCATGCTTTTGGTGTGATATCCAAAATATCATTGCCAAGACCATTGTCAAGGAGCTTTGTCCTTATGTATTCTTCTAGTTTTGTGGTTTCAGTATTATGTTTAAATCTTTAATCCATTTTGAATTAATTCTTGTGAGTGATGTAAGATAGGGGTCCAATTTTATTCTTCGGCATGTGGTTATCCAGTTTTCCCAATGTCATTTACTGAAGAGCTTCTCCTTTCCCCATTGAGTATTCTTGGCTCCCATGTCAAATATTAGTTGACCATATATGTAAGGGTTTATTTCTGAGCTCTTGATTTTGTTCCATTTGTCTTTGTATCTATTGTGATGCCAGTGCCACACTGTTTTGATTACTATAGCTTTGTAATATAGTTTGAAATTAGAAAGTGTGTTGTTCTTTTTCCTCAAGATAATTTGGTTATTTGTGGTCTTTTGTGATTCCACACAAATTTTTGGATTTTTTTCCATTTCTGTGAAAAATGCCATTGAAATTTTGATAGGGGTTACATAAATCTATAGATGGCTTTAGGTAGTAGGGACATTTTAACAATATTAATTCTTCTGATTAATGAACATGGGATATCTTTCCATTTGTTTGTGTCTTCAATTTCTTTCACCAATGTCTTGTTGTTTTCAGTGTACAGATCTTTTACCTCCTTGGATGAATTTATTCCTATCTTATTGCTTTTGATACGACTATGAATGGGATTGCTTTCTTTATTTCTTTCTCAGATATTTCATTGTTAGTGTACAGAAATGAAGCGGATTTCTGTATGTTGATTTTGTATCCTGCAACTTTACTGGATTCGTAAATTAGTTCTATGACTTTTTTGGTGGGGTCTTTAGGGTTTTTTACAAATAAGATCATATCATCTGCAAACAGAGACAATTTTACCTCCTCCTTTCTGATTTGGATACATTTTATTTCTTTTTCTTGCCTAATTGTTCTGACTAGGACTTCCAGTACTATGTTGAAGTGGTGATAGTAGGCATCCTTGTCTTGTTCCTGATCTTGGAGGAAAATCTTTCAACTTTTCACCATTGAGTATGATGTTAGCTGTGGACTTGTGATATATGGCCTTTATTATGTTCAGGTATGTTCCTTCCATACCCAATTTGTTGAGGGTTTTTATAATGCAAGGATATTGAATATTGTCAAATGCTTTTTCTGCATCTATTGAGATGATCATGTGATTTTACATATCATTTTATTAGTTGGTGTATCACATGTATTGATTTGCATGTGTTGAGCCATCCTTGCATCCCAGGGATAAATCCAGCTTGATCATGGCGTATGATCCTTTTAATGTGCTATTGAATTTGATTTGTCAATATTTTGTTGAGAACTTTTGTACCTATATTTATCAGGGATGTTGGTCTCTAGTTTTTTTTTTTTCCTTGTAGTATCCTTATATGGCTTGGTATCAGATTTCATTCTGGCTTCATAAAATGAGTTTGGGAGTGTTCCCTTCTATTCAGTTTTCTTGGAAGAGTTTGAGAAGGATTGGCATTAATTTGTCTTCAAATGTTTGGTAGAATTTGCCAATGAAACCATCTGGTCTTGGGCTTTTCTTTGTTGGGAGGTTTGTGATTACTGATTAGATCTTCTAACTCATTATTGGTCTGTTCATATATTCTGTTTCTTCATTATTCACCCTTAGAAGGTTGCAAATTTCTGGAAAGTATTCCACCTTTCTAGGTTTTCCAATTCATTGGTCTATAATTGTTCATAGTAGTCTTAGGATCATTAGTATTTCCATGGTATCAGTTGTAATGTCTCCTCTTTCATTTCTGATTTTATTTATGTGCATCTTTTCTCTCTTTTTTCTTAGTCTAGCTAAAGATTTGTCAATTTTATCATTTCCAAAAAAAAAGCAGCACCCCAGTTCTTTATTAAGAAGTTCCCCCTTGGACTTCCCTGGTGCTCCAGTGGTTAAGACTCCCATGCAGGGGGCACGGGTTCGATCCCTGGTTGGGGAACTAAGATCCTACATGCCGTGGGGCACGGCCAGAAAAAAAAGAAAGGGCTCAATAAATGTTAGCTGTTACTAGTTTTTAAAAAAAGAAGTCCCCCTCTATTCTTAGTATTCTGAGAGTTTTTATCATGAATGAGTATTGAATTTTGTCAAATGCTTTTTCTGTATCAGTAGCTCTGATCATATAGTTTTTCTTCTTTAGCCTGTCAGTATGGTAGATTGCATTGACTTTCAAATATTGAGCCAGCTTTGCATCCCTGGAATAAACCCTACTTGGTCATGGTGTATAATTTTTTTTAACATATTATTGAATTCCCTTTGTTAATATTTTGTTAAGGATTTTTGAAGGATATTGATCTTTTTTTTGGCAATGTGTTTGTTTTGTTTTGGCATCAGAATAATACTAGCTTGATAAAATGAAGTTGGATCTTGAAGAGCTATATGCACCTCACTATTCATTGTAATATTATTCACAATAGCCAAGATATGGAAACAAACTAAATGTCCATTGATGGGTGAATGGATAAAAAATATATATTTATATATACAATGGAATATTATTCAGCTATAAAAAAGAAAGAAATCCTGCCATTTGCAACAACGTGGATCAGCCTGGAGGATGTTATGCTAAGTGAAATCATCCAGACACAAAAAGACAAATATTGCATGATCTCATTTATATGTGGATTTTAAGAAAGTAGAACTAATAGAAGCAGAACGTAGAATGATAGTTGCCAGGGACTGGGGGCTGAAGGAAATGGGGAGATGTTGGTCAGAGGATACAAACTTTCAGTTATGAGATGAAATAAGTTCTGAGGATCTAATGTACAGCATGGTGACCATAGTTAACAATACTCTATTGTATACTTGAAATATGGTAAAAGAGTAGATCTTAAGTGTTCTTAACACACACACACACACACACACAAAAGGTAACTATGTAAGGTGATGGGTGTGTTAATTAAATTGATTATGGTAATCATTTCACAGTGTATACATGTATCAAATTATGTTGTATACTTTGAATATATACAATTTTTATTTGTCAATTATACCTTAGTAAAGCTGGAAAAAATGAATTGGCAAGTTTCCTCATCTTATCTTTTCTGGAAGAGATTGTGTAGAACTGGTGTTAATTCTTAAATGTTTGGCGGAATTCAGTGGTGAAGCCATCTGTGCCTGGAAATTTGTTTTTGGGAGTTTTAAAATTATGAGTTCAATTTCCTTAATAGTTACAGGGCTATTCAAATTATCTATACTGTATTGGGTGACTTGTGGTAGTTTGTGCTTTTCAAGGAATTGGTCCATTTCATCTAAGTTGTCAAATTCATGTGTGTAGAGTTGTTTGTAGTATTTCCTTATTATTTTTTGATGTCTGCTGGGTCTGTAGTGATATCATCTGTTTCATTCCTGATATGGATAATATATGTCTTCTCTCTTTTTTTCTTTGTCAGTATTGCTAGAAGTTTGTTGATTTTATTGAGCTTTTCAAAGAGCCAGTTTTTGTGTCATTGATTTTCTATGTTTTTTTCTGTTTTCAATTTCATTTATTTCTGCTATTATTATTATTATTTTCTTCTTTCTGCTTGCTTTTGGTTTAGTTTGCTCTTATATTTTTAGTTTCTGATTGTGGGACATTAAACTATTGATTTGAGGCTTTTCCTAAATGTAAACATTTTATTTAGTGCTATAAATTTTCCTATCAGCACTACTTTAGCTGCATCACACAAATTTGGGTTATATTGTATTTCCACTGTCATTCAGTCTAGTGTTCATCCTTTGGGCCAAGGGTCAGTAAACCTCAGTATAGGGACAGATAGTAAATACCTTAGGGTTTGTGGGACTATGATCTATGTCACTCCTACTGGTCTTTTTTTTTCCCTATAACATTTAAAAAAAATAAGCTTATTTTTTAGAGCAGTTTTAGGCTCACAGCAAAGTTGAGAGAAGGGTACAGAGATTCCCATATACTTCCTGCCCCCACATTATCAACAGCCCTGACCAGACTGGTACATTTGCTACAATTGGTGGACCTACACTGGCACATCATTATCATCCAGAGTTCATAGTTTACATGACGTTTCAGTCTTGGTTTTGTATATTCTATGGGCTTCGACAAATGTATGATGACATGTATTATAGTATTATACAGAGTAGTTTCACTGCCCTAAAAATCCTCTGTGCTCTACCTACTCTTCGCTCCCTCCCCTCAACCCTGGCAACCATGAATATTTTTATTGTCTCCATAGCATTGCTTCTTCCAGAATGTCATATAGTTAGAATCATATAGTATGTAGCCTTTTCAGATTGGCTTCTTTCATTTGGTAATATATGTTTAAGATACATCTTTGTCTTTTCACACCTTGATAGTCCATTTCTTTTTGGCTCTGAGTAACATTCAGTTTTCAGATATACCATACAGTTTATTTGTCCAGTTACTCAGGGGTAACTTGGTTGCTTCCAGGTTTTAGCAATTATGAATAAAGTTTCTATAAACACCTGTGTGCAGGTTTTTGTGTGGACACAAGTATTCAGTTCCTTTAAGTAGGAATATAATTGCTGGATCATATGGTAAAAGTATAATTAGTTTTGTTAGAAACTGCCAAACTGTCTTCCAAAGTGTCTGTATCATCATTCTACATTCCCAACAGCAATGAATGAGAGTTCCTGTTGTTCCACATCCTCACCAATATTTGGTGTTGTCAGTGTTCTTGATTTTGGCCATTCTAATAAGTGTATAACATTTTAAAACTGTAAAACCATTCTTAGCTTGCACACTATACAAAAACTGGCTTGTGGAGCTATAGTTTGCCAACCTCTGCTTTAGACCCGTTTCCCACCATTCACTTCCTGAGTATGTCTATAGCCTAGAATGGTACATGTCCTTGCTGCACTTTTTTATTACTACTACTACTACTACTACTACTACTACAACACACACACACACACAGTTAATGCCTTACTTCTTCCAATTTCTCTACAACTTTCTCTTTTTCCAGGACTCATTTCAATTCTTACCACGACTTTCATGAAATTTGTTCTGTCTGATTCATTCTACACCTGACTCTCTTTCAGAAAACTTAACTGCATATAATTTTGCTAACGCTATTTTGTGCTGAGTGCGTACTGCCATGACTTACCACTTTACTATTCCAGGTATCTTAATTTATTTCTGCAACTAGATTGTAGGTCCCTGGAGAGCTAAGATTTGTCTTAACAACTGCAATGATAACAGTGCTTTGTTTTAAGACAACCCTTTCTGGTTTATAAAGTTTTCTCGTGGCCTTTTTCTTTTGAGTTCATCAGGAGAACCTTGTGAAGCGGTCTGGGCAAGGAATTTTATCTCTAGTTGACAAATGAAGAAACTAAGGCTCAGACAGTTGACATTGTCCAAGGCTCATGACTAGTAAATGACAGATGTAGAGTCCAGCGTTGGCCATTTGCTGCGTCAGCACCCTGGCACCCAGCAGTGGGTGGGCACCCCGAATGCCCTTGGCCCAGCCTGTTGAATGAATGCCTGATGCTGAGAGTCTTTATTCATTTCCCTGGCGGTGTCATCGAGTCCCCCACATCCATACCTCTACTTCCTCCGCGCTTCCCCTGCTCTGTTTTCTGCTGCGTGCTACTATTATTTTAGGGAGAATTTGGGCTGTCACCCTCTAGGAACATCGATCCTTTCATATCTGGAAAATTTTTCTCCAGAGAAAGAGGATTCAGCCTGAAGCGTGCTCATTACCTGGAACTGTTCTTGGCTAGAAAAAGGCCACATTCCAGGGGAAGCCTTATCCCGCAGGGATATCTTACAGCTGCCCTGAGGAGAGACCTTCCCCACTGTCACCATGTCCTCCATGGGAGCATACTGAGGGTGGGGGGCTGGGCCTGTTGGGCTCTGGCACAGGAAACTGCCTCTTTCATGGTGTGGTCTCTGCACTAACAGAGGAGATGTTGGTGGAAAAACTAGGGATGGTGTTTTCACAGCGTCAGCAAGCAACTTGGCAAACACGGGAGTGAAGGCAGGCCTGGTCACCTCTGCTGTGCAGCAAAGACCCTGTACCTGTCCCCACAGTGAGCCCAAATGCCTTACACTTAGAAGAAGGTCTTCAGCCTGCGCCTGGGATTTCAGAATGACCATTTTCCCTCTGGACGCCCTAAGCCCAGGCCTGGACCTGCCTGGTGAGGGGCCAGCGGCCTTGCTCTTTCCATGCAGGCGTGGCTCCCATAGGCTTGCCCACCTCCACCCCAACCCCGGAGCCAGAGGACAGCCTGGGCAAGATAACCGGCCCTGCTGGCCGAAAGTCCACCTCCCACAGGTACGACTTTAAAAGGAGAAGCTTGGGGAGTTCCCTGATGGTCCAGTAGTTAGGACTCGGCACTTTCACTGCCATGGCCCTGGATTCAGTCCCTGGTTGGGGAACTAAGATCCCACAAGCTGTGTGGCGTGGCCAAAAAAAATAAAAGGAGAAGCTAGTCTGGAGTCAGGCAAGGAGGCTCCCTGGAGCACATGACGGACAGACTCCCGGGGGGCCCTTTCTTTGGGGCTCAGCAGTTACATTAATTCAAAGAGAACACAGCATCCTGCCTGAAGAAACTCATTTTCCTTTAAGGTCCCTTCCTTTGTTCAATCCTCTACAATCCATTGTTTCACTCGTTCGAGTCTTCCTGACTACCTCCTCCAGGAAGTCTCTGAGGGCTGGAGACTCCGGGGGGAAATAAATAATAAACAACGCTATTGAGTGCTGAGTGCAGGTGACACTGTTCTAGGTGCCTACCTCGCATTAACTCAACCCTCACGACAACTTCCTGAGACAGACACTCCACTTAATCTGGAATTTTCGGAGGAGCCCCGCCTGCCTACCAAAGCACCCAGTAGGGCAGGAGCCTAGAGTCTAGCTCAGGCCTGTGCTCTTGACCCCCACCTTCTACTGTGCCTCCAATTTGTATGTCAGTCAGGGAGATTAGGTGCAGATAGAGAAACCAAGCCTGGCTGGGATAATCATCAAACGGATTTCTGAAGGCTAAGTGGGGCTCGTGAAATCTCCGGGAGGGTGGATTCTGGCTGGATGCTCCTGACCCCATTTCTGCCCCTAAGCACTCGTCAAGACAATGCTTGTCAGCCTACCTTTCAGTTAGGCCAGTGGAACATGGGGGGAAATAATGTACAGCACTTCCAGGCCTGGCCCTAAAAGTTCTCGCCAGATCCTTGGCTTTCACTCTCCTGTGAGAGGGAGTCTGGGACAGGGGGGCCACGCTGTAGAAGCAGCTGGGCCCTGAGTCACCGCTGGGACGAGTGCTGTCCCGCGAGCTGCCCAGCCTCCATGGACCTGCGTGTGATTGGGAAATAAACTCACTGCGTGAGCTGCTGAGAGGTCAGGGTTTGTTTTCTGGAATGACCTAGCCTATTCTGACCACTAAAGCTAGAAAACTAGGCTTGGTGCCTTCATCCTCAGACACAATGCCCTAAATCATATTCCAAAGCTGCTGCCGTGGAGATATCAATGCTACCGCTGCCAGCGTAGATACACTGACTTAACATGACCGTCACTGTGACATCAACCAGTGGACCCTGTGGATGGAGCCTCTGCTGGGCCGCGTCTGGAGAGCGGGGGCTGCCCCCCACCTGCTCGAGTAGTGGAGTCTGCACAGCCTAGATGATTATGATGTGGTAGTCCTGCCCTCAAAGGGCTAACTAACTGTCCAGCTGGAGGAGTGAGAACTCATAAAAGGCCACTGTAACAGAAAAGGAGGCGGTGAGTCTGTGAGAGAAGAGAGATGCTGGGCTCTGATTCCTGCAGAGAGAGAAGCTTTTAGGTCAGGATGAGTGACGTATGTGCTCTTGGGTTTCTGGGATATTGTCTAAATCTGTGTCAAATTAAGTCACTATTTCTGTAATTTAAGGACCAAAGGAAAAATATTGAAGATAAAAATGGGCACAGAAATTATATTTATTAACAACAACAGAAAGTCCCTACAACCCCAAACTCAGTGTATGTATAGATATGGATGTACACACTTCACCCTGCTCTCGAAGTTCATTGTTAACTTCCTCCCCTTCCGGACAGCCTCATTTGGCAGAGTGAAGTGAAAGGCAACTTTATTTGCTGTTGTGACTCTAAGCCATTACATTTTTTCAGGTCTTTTATTAACGAACCCAAAGTACTACTCTTTTTCTGTCGGTACTTTCATTAATGACACAATAACAACAACATCATGGGTGGCTCTACTACCATTCTTGATCGTCGCTTATTGCATTCAGTGTCTGTTAGAGTTCTGAAAAAAAAATTCCATTGTGTTAAAATGCTCTTTCAGACAGGTTTAATGGCTAAGACGGAGGGCTGTTAACATTGACTTCCCCACACACATTCTTGTTTTTTCGTACCCACCAATCATTCATTCTGAAGTCTATTTCCCTGGTTAATAACATGAAACGTTGCATTCATTAGTAACCATTTAAAATATAATCCCTGACAAAATTATCACCATATTAATTTCATACTTTTGTTATATGCTTGTGTTCCCAAACCTTCCTGGGTCCCTTGAAGGTTGCTATTCTGCAGATCTTAATAAAGGACAGCAAAAGGTTGGAAACCAATTTTATGGAGCCTAAATAAATTATGGTACATCTCCCAGTGGAATACTACATATTTGTAGAAAATAGTGAGGGGATGGTTCATGTTCTGATACAGAATGATCTCCAAGATATATTCAGAAAGAGCTAAGCACAGAACAGAGTATAGAGAATGCTCCCATTTTTGGTGTAAAGGAGATGTTAGAACATGTGTTAGCTTGCAAAAGCATGAAATACCTCTGGGTGGATGGATACAAGAATGAGGAAACATTTATTGCCGGTTGGGGCAGGGGAAAATTGTGTGGCTGAGAGGCTGGGTTGAGGGGGAGAATTTTCAATGTATCTGCTTTATTTTTACACCCTAAATCCTTCAGTGTGCATTTGCTAAGTGTGAGAACTTCTCTTACGTAACCACCATGCAATGATAAAAATCTGGAAATTTAGCATTAATATACTATCATCCAATCCACAGTCCATATTTTGGTAATTTCAGCTGTCTCAATAATGACTTAATAGCCATTTTTTCCCGAATCTAAGACTCAACTCAGGAACATATGTTGCATTTAATTTCCTTTAATGTGTATTTTAGTTTCCTTTAATTTGGAATGCTTCCTATGGCATTCTTTTTTGTCAACAGCAGCAGTGATTAAGCCTCTTTAAGCAGCTTCTCAGGAATGCTGAGACATTGTCTAGATGTAGGCAAGTGGGAGCTAGAATAGCAGAGCCTGAGGGATGGCTGTCCGCTTCAGCCTAGTTTGTGGCCTAATATGTGGAACCCTTTTGAGGACTCCTTGGAATAGTGGAGTTCTTCTGGAGAGGGTGAGAATATGCTCCTGGTGCACAGGGATGGGTGAGTGGGCTTACAGTCATCATAAATTGGGTCCAAGTGGAAATTTAACCTTATTTTGAGGGCACAGGCTGGTGAGGCTAGGTGACATTCAGATTACATTCTTAGGTACATTTATAAGGGGAGGTTGTCTATACTTTTCATTAGAATATTTTTTAGGCTTTTTATTATGTGACATTTTAAACACATATAAAAGCAGAGAAAACAGTTAAATGAACCCCCATGTACTTACTCATCACCTGGCTTCGACAATTATCCTTCTTCCATTGAGCTCTCCTTCTACTTTTTTCCCATGAAAAATTTTAAGTAAAATCTCCCATACCTCTTATCTTTTTACCTTCAAATACTTCAGAACATATTTCCAACAGATAAAGGATTTTTTAAAAACAGGACATGCTACCACTTCATTATCACATCTAGTGAATTAATAATATTGTCTTAATAAAATCTAGTATCAATGCACATTCCATTTACAATCTCTCATGAATGTCTTTTTGCAGTTGGTTTATTTGTACTGAGATCTGAATAAGAAGCCATTCTGATGTGGTCCTACAGGACAGCAGTGGAGGAAAATACTCCCACTGAGCAGAACTTCACCCAGTGCAACTGGCTATTCATTTGCCTGAAATTAGAGGTGACCAGAGGTATGGATCTACTTTGATTCATGGGCAGTGGCTAATGGTTTGGCTGGCTGGTCAGGGACTTGGAAAGGACACAGTTAAATGATCACAGTGGGGAGGTTCTGGGGAAAAGGTGTGTGAATAGATACCTTTGAATGACCACAGAATGTGAAGATCTGTGTCCCAATAGTCACCTAAGAGTAATTATACAAGAGAAATATTTTGATAATCAGGTGGATAAAATCATCGGTTCTCTGGATGTTAGTTAGTTTCTTTCCCCAGCAACCTCTGTCCTTACAAAGGCCTCATGATCAAAGTGGCCAAGGCAGCAATGATGGAGACTGTGCATAGGTTCCACAACATGGACTGTCCACCTCCTAAAGTCTCTGTCTACAGTCACCGCTGAGAGGCCAACCCGCCAACAGCAAAGACCAACACTGAGCCCCCAACGTAGCACCATTCTTCGGGAGAATCAGTGAGCCACCTCCTCCATGTAAGGGGTGGTATTTTAATCTCACTGACACAGACACCTACTTTGTGTGTGTGTGTGTGTGTGTGTGTGTGTGTGTGTTAGTTTCTGCTTTATAACAAAGTGAATCAGCTACACATATACACACGTTCCCATATCTCCTCCCTCCTGCATCTCCCTCCCTCCCACCCTCCCCATCCCACCCCCCCCAGGCGGTCACAAAGCACTGAGCTGATCTCCCTGTGCTATGCGGCTGCTTCCCACTAGCTAGCTATTTTACATTTGGTAGTGTATATATGTCCATGACACTCTCTCACCCTGTCACATCTCACCCCTCCCCCTCCCCATATCCTCAAGTCCATTCTTTAGTAGGTCTGCAGACACCTACTTTTGATATAGATTTGCTTTTCCTGCCTGCAATATTTTTTTTCCCAAACTAGTATCCATGCACTGACAAAATACCTTCTTCACCAAGATGTTATTCCACCTTACATTACTTGTGACCGAGGAACTCATTTTACAGCCAATGAAGTACAGCATTGAGCTCACGTTCATGGAAGTCACTGGTCTACCTCATCGTCTCGATTACCGTAGCTTTATAGGAAGACTTGAAAATCAGGTAGTGTAAGTCCTCCTACTTTGTTCTTCCCTTAAATAGTTTTCTGGCTATTCTAGATTCTTTGCATTTTCTTATAACTTTTAAAATAAGCTTGTCAATTTCTACCAAAAAAACCCTGCTGGGATTTGAATGGGATTATGTTGAATCTGTAGGTGAATTTTGAGCGAACCGACATCTTAACAATACTGAGTCTTCCAACCCATGCACATGGCATAGCCCTCTATTTATTTGTCTTCTTTACTTTCTCTTAGCAATGTTTTGCAGTTTTTTGGTATACAGGTCTTGTGCACGCATTCTGTTAAATTCATTCCTAATTATTGTATGGTTTGTGATGCTACTGTGGCTTCGGGCTGGGCTTCCAGAAGGGCTATGACTTCTACTTGGACTAATGCTGGGGCTGCTTTGACTCTGGCTCCTGGCCGACTGCCGCCGTGTCCAGGCTCTTTTGCTTCCTCCATCACTTTATCGTTCGGTTCCTTAGACAAGTTTCCTCTTCTCTTACAGATATGTTACTTTCGCTATTACCTTCATTATTGTCCGGTTCAATAGCAGCTTCATCAGTTTCTCTAGTTAAGTCGGAGGAAGGTCAAGAGGAGTGGCTTAGCTGGGGTTTAGGCTGGATAGCATTCCTGCCAATTTGCCCATCAATCTGCACATTTTCAATCTGTGTCTGGTGGGTTAAGAATATGTACCATGTAATGTATTGCTACTTGATTCTTTGTCGTTCCTTGCTTCTAAGATGTGCTTCTCATGATCCTTATAAGGATTTTTATCTACAGATTTTGTCTCTTCACTTGAGCATTTAGTGTCATAAGTGGCTTGTGATCATGAATTTTTTTTGTCTCCTGTGGGAATAGAAATACTTTTGGGGGGAATGTTCTATTCTTTTTTAGGCAACTCTTTCTCCTCCCTCAGCTTATTTTTCTGTTGACATGCAGGAGCTATAGGGTTTTTTTTTTTTTTTAATAGATTGAGAAAGTTTCCTTCTATTCCAGTATTTTGCTGAGAGTGTTTTTTTAAATCATAAACAGTTGTTTAATTTTGTTAAGCTTTTTCTGTGTCTCTGTTTTTCTCTTTTATTCTGTTAATGTCATGAATTACACTGATTTTTTTCAAATGTTAAGCCAACTCTGGATTCCTGGGATAAACCCCACTAAGTCACATGTAGTATCCTTGTTATATTTTGCTGGATTCAATTTGCTAATGTTTTGTTAAGGATTTATGGTCATGAGAGATATTAGCCTGGAGTTTACTTTTCTTATAATAACTTTTTTTCTTATCAGGATAAAGTTGGCATCATAAAATGGATGTGGGAAGTGCTCCCTTCACCTCTTTTATGAAAGTGATAGTGTAAGATTGGTGTTATTTCCTTAAATGTTTGGTAGATTTCACCAGGGAAGCCATCTGGGCTATTTTTTTCTTTTTCTTTTTCAAAAGAGTTCAATTTTTTCGTAAACATAGTATCATTTAGATGATATCTCTTTTTTTTTTTTTTTAAAGATTTATTTATTGATTGATTGATTGCTATGTTGGGTCTTCGTTTCTGTGCTAGGGCTTTCTCTAGTTGCGGCAAGCGGGGGCCCCTCTTCATCGCGGTGTGCGGGCCTCTCACTATCGTGGCCTCTCTTGTTGCGGAGCACAGGCTCCAGACGCGCAGGCTCAGTAGTTGTGGCTCACGGGCCCAGTTGCTCCGCGGCATGTGGGATCTTCCCAGACCAGGGCGCGAACCCGTGTCCCCTGCATTAGCAGGCAGATTCTCAACCACTGCGCCACCAGGGAAGCCCTAGATGATATCTCTTAAGTCAGTTTTTATAATTTGCCCCTTTGAAGGAATAGGTAATTTCATTATGTTGATGAATTTTGGGGGCATAAATTTGTTTATATTATTCCTTTTTATCATGCTAATGTTTGTAGGACCTGTAGTTTTGACTCCTCTTTAACTTCTGATTTTGGGTTTTTCCTTGGTAAGTCTAGAGGTTTATCAATTTTATCACATTTTTTAAAGACAGCTTTTGGTTTAATTGGTTCATGCTGCTGATTGTGAATTTTCTATTTCATTATTCTTATTCTTGCCTTCATTTTCTACTTTATTTATTTTGGGCTTAAGCTGCTCTTTTCTTTCTACTTTCTTACTGTGGAAGCTTAGATGGTTGCTTTTAGACCTTCTTCCTTCTAAACACTGCTTCACCTATTCTACAATTTCTTTTTCTTTTACAGTCCTACTTGTGTCTGTTCCTGGGAGGGCACTGAGGAATTTCAAAACCTGAGCAGCTGTACCCCCCTCCATTGTGTCTCTTCATCAGATGTTACAAAGGGTTTTGTGACCTTAAAGTTTTGGACTATTTAAAACCAATTAAGTGTGGATTTTTAGGTAATTTCTTACTGAATCTACCAATTGTATCCTTCTACATAATAAGACCTAGAGCAGTTGGCTGAGTGTTCTGGAGGAAGAAGCTTTGTGTTTCAGATTTTGTCTTCTCTCTCCTGCGTCAGAAAAGTTGTTGCTAAACAGGGCCTCTCATGTCAGCCTCCTTTTTCTCTTCTAGTTTTCTTCATGTGAAATAGCATAAACTCTAGCTGTACCCAAGTTTTTTTGGTGTGCATTAAGGAAACTATCTCTTCATACTCATCAGTTTTGTTAGAGAAATGGGCTTCTGGATTTGGTTCCAATTCAGCAGGATTAAGAAGTGGAAATGTATTGAAATGAGGATAAAGGGCATTTTAAATGATATCAGAAATCCTATTTGGTGAAATAAGGGCAAATTAGTTTCTACTCCATTTCCCCCACATCCCATTTTAAAACAGGTGGCCTTTTAAAGACAGATGTTTTTGTGGCAATGGGCATTTGATACATTAACCTTCCTGGACTTTCTCAGCAGGGATACAAACCTCGCCAAGTGACCTGGGGGTGTTTCCCCTGAGTCAATTTAGCAATTAAATATGGAGAGGAAATGGATAATCTTATAATCTACAGATGTCAGAGGCTTCCTTCTCACCCTTTCTCTCTGTATTTTCAGTTTATAAGTCTTATTGAAAAACGTTTGGACTTCCATTTCCAGGATATAGAAATTTGCAAGAGATCATTACTCTCTTTGTGACAATGCAAGTAATCTGGATGAACTGCAAAATCTTAGTTGTTAAAAATCCACCAGAATTTAAAATGAACTAAATTCCAGAGTGGAAAGAGCCATTGCTAGGAGAGTGAGACATGAGGCTGCTTTCATCAAAGCGGTATGACGGATAGAAGAGCAGACCCACCATAGACAGGGGATTTTTGAATGTGCATTGAGAAACTAGCTGAACAAGCTAAAATTTCCATGAGCTGTCATGATGTATTAAAATCCCACCCCCAAACTTAAATGCTAAATGGCATCTATCTGCCAATTCTTGTCTGTAGGGCTTCACTAACTGCATGACCATGGCCTGGTGAAGGTGCAGGCCAGGAAATGAGGGTGGACAGAGATTTCTTTTGGAGCACTCACCTATTGTTTCCTTCTAAGTCTTCACTGAGTACAAAACAACAGCAAGAACAGGAAGGAAGATAGGGGGAGAACCCCTCAAGGCACACATGCCCACCAATTCTTTACCAGTGAGCACACAGTCAAAGGTAGAAGACGTGTGAAAAAGCAGGAAGATGTGACCCATAATCAAGAGGAAAAAATAGCCAATTGCAACAGAACCAGGAATGACCCAGATGTTGGAATCAGCAGACAAAATCTTTAAGTATTATAACTGTGTTGAAGTATTTACTGGAAAAGATGGGCAAAATGAATGAAAAAATGGGAAGTTTCCACAGAGAATCTGAAGCCCTATAAAAGAATGAAATGGAGGGCTTCCCTGGTGGCGCAGTGGTTGAGAATCTGCCTGCCAATGCAAGGGACACGGGTTCGAGCCCTGGTCTGGGAAGATCCCACATGCCGCGGAGCGATTAGGCCCGTGAGCCACAATTGCTGAGCCTGCGCGTCTGGAGCCTGTGCTTCACAACAAGAGAGGCCGCGATAGTGAGAGGCCCGCGCACCGCGATGAAGAGTGGCCCCCACTTGCCGCAACTAGAGAAAGCCCTCGCACAGAAACGAAAACCAAACACAGCCATAAATAAATAAATAATTAAAAAAAAAAAAAGAATGAAATGGAAATTCTAGAACTGAAATGAAAATTTTAATTGAAGGTCTTACCAGCAGACTAGATACAGCAGAAGAAAAGATCAGAAACTTGAAGAGAGGTTAATAAAATTTATCCAAACTAATGCATAAGGAGAGAAAAAGTAAATTGAATTTAAATTAAATTTTAAAAGTTATAGCAGAGTTTCATAGAACAGTAGAACAACATAAAACACTATAGTATATACATATTTGGAGCGCTTCAAAGAGAGAAGAGAGAAAATGGGGCAGAGGGAATATCTGAAGGGATTGTGCTTGAGAATTTTTAAAAATTAATGAGAAATACTAATATATTAATTTGCAGATCTTAGAAGCCCATGAAAACCCAAGTAGAATAAATATAAGGAGGGACTTCCCCGGTGGCTCAGTGGTTAAGAATCTGCCTGCCAATGCAGGGGACACGGGTTCGAGCCCTGGTCCAGGAAGATCCCACATGCCGCGGAGCAACTAAGCGTGTGCACCACAACTACTGAACCTGCGCTCTAGAGCCCACGAGCCACAGCTACTGAGCCCTCACGCCACAACTACTGAGCCCACGCGCCTAGAGCCCATGCTCCACAACAAGAGACGCCACCGCAAGGAGAAGCCCGTGCACGGCAACGAAGAGTAGCCCCCACTCAGCCGCAACTAGAGAAAGCCCACGTGCAGCAACGAGGACCCAACGCAGCCAAAAATAAAATTAATTAATTAATTAATTAAAAAAAATAATAAGTATAAGGAAAACCACACCAAGGCTCATCATAGTCAAACTGCTGAAAACCAAAATTAAAGAGAATATCTTAAGCACAGTCAGAGAAAAAGGACACATACATTTAAGAATACAATAATAAGGGGCTTCCCTGGTGGCGCGGTGGTTAAGAATCCGCCTGCCAATGCAGGGGACACGGGTTCGAGCCCTGCACCTGGAAGATCCCACATGCCACGGAGCAGCTTGAGCCCGCGTGCCGCAACTAATGAAGCCCTTGCGCCTAGAGCCCATGCTCCGGAACAGGAGAGGCCACCGCAATGAGAAGCCCGAGCACCACAAGGAAGAGTGGCCCCCGCTGCCGCAACTAGAGAAAGCCTGCACGCAGCAACGAAGACCCAACACAGCCAAAAATAATAAATTAAAAAAAAAAAAAAAGAATACAATAATAAGAATGATGGCTGACATCTAATAAAAAAAAACCCAGTAGAATCCAGAAGACATTGGAATGGCTCCTTTAAAATGCTGAAAGAAAAATAATCATTCAAAATGCATACTTCAAAAATGAAAAAAAAATTAAAGACATTTTCCCACATAAAAAAGCTGAGAGAGCTTGGCTCTAGTAGACTTTTATTACAAGAAATCATGAAGTTCTCAGGCTAAAGGGAAATGATTTTTACAGGAAGCACAATTTTTCCTCATTATTATAGTATGATTAGCATCTTCGCATATAGTTATTTGTCTGGACTGCTGAATATTTTCCTAGGATTTATACTCTAAAGTGGCATTACTAAGGACAAAGAATATGATTAGAAATGTTATTTTACAACAACAGGAACTACTAGTAAGCTGATCTATCTCTTTGCCAGTTTTTCCTTAGTACAGTCAGGGCTAATGTCAGTCTGAACTCACTGTGAGTTATAAGTTTAAGGAAGCTTATAATTGCAAATAAAGTGTATCAGTCTTATTTCCTTTACCACTTCAGAAAAGTCTTCAACTGAGTAGGCAGGTACAGACAACACTTTAAGACAATGGTCCTCAGCTCCCTTTGCACATTAGCATTGCCTATTTCATAGGAATATTATTAATTCTTAATACATGAATGTTTTAATGTGAATTAATATGAATTCAGTTTAATATGAATCCTCAGGGACAGTCATGGGCATCTATATATCTATATTTTAAAAAATTCTCAGCTAATTCCAGTGTGTAGCCAGGCTTAAAGGACCACTATTTTAAAATTTTAAAATGTTTGGTCAGTGTCTAGTAGTCAAATGAATTTTAACTGTTGACCTGTTAAGTACCTTTGATATTTGCTTTCTTAGGACTTGGATTTACTTCTGATCATGGTTATACTTCAAAACTAAGGTTGATGGATAAAATACAAGATGCTCAGTTCAATTTGAATTTCAGATAAACAGCCAATAATTTTTTAGAGAAAGTTAAGTCCCATGTATTGCAGGTGACATGCTTAGCCTAAAATTATTGGTTGTTTATCTGAAAATCAAATTTAACTGGATATTTTGTATTTTTATTTGCTAAATCTGGCTGCGCTTATCATAGTTATACTTCAGGATACCACCTGATTTTCTGTGGCATTCTGCTGCTCTTGCCGAGGACTGGTGTTGGGACTCTTTGTTTTATGAAGAGGTTTGTGTTTATAATAAGTTTCAGCTTCAGATTCTCTCTGCCCAGGACAGAAAACTACATTCACCAGCCTTCTGAAATCAGTCCACAAAGAAACTTTCAACACACTCCATGAGGTCTTGGTGGCCCCTTGGCTTGTCCTAATGTCTGTTGTGGGAAGCTTTTACTTGGTGTAGGAGAGGGTTCCTAACGGCCATAAGGTATACAATCGCCTCTTTAGACATAGAGAAGGAATCTTCTAGCACTTCTGCCTGCCAGTGAACAGAACATGTGCTATAGAGTAGGCTTTTGTTCAGACAGCAGTCCCCGGAACCCGTTAGCTATGAGTAGGTAAGGGGAGCTGATGCCCATTACCCCAGGAAAAGGGTACAACAGGGCATGTTGTTTGTTTTGTTTTGTTTTTGAGTGTGTGTGTGTGTGTGTGTGTGTGTTTAGAAAATGCTCCTTCTCCCTCTAGTAGTAAATCGCGGAGGGGGTGGACCAAATTGTACAAGCTGCCCCGGGGTAGGCGGGGGGGTGGTGGGGCTCCTGTGTGTAGGGTATTTAGACCTTAAGTTCAGTGGCTCCCTGAAACTTGAAGTTAGGGGGACCTGGTGAGGTCAAATGACACGGCCCTGCCCACAGCATTCTGGCAGGGAAGAACCCCAAGGGATCCAAAAAGAGACCAGCCAGAAAGGAAAGGGGAGTCTGGAAGCCCTGTTGGATTCAGAGGCCCCCACCCCCAGAGTGGTTTGATGAATCATAGCTAAGTGCGTGGATGAGAACTACAGAAGGAGTGAAGTCTCAGAGCCAGTAAGAACATCATGCCACCAGCAGACCGCCTGAACCAACCTTGTAGGATTGACTTTCAATAGCGACACCTTGTGGCGGCCTCTAGCAATGGCAGCAGAGAGCTGAGCTTTTTCCTTGTCCACCTAGTGCCAGGAAGCAGGACCCAAGGAGTAGGATTCTTAGTGCAGGGGAGGAGGGAGGGCTCCAGAGGGAGAGCCTGGACTTCCTGTAGAGAAGGGTAGGCGGGTGCTTAGGCAGTTATGGCAGGTGGTATACTGGGTTCACATGCTAGTTCTGCCTCTGTGAGGAGTTGGCAAGTTACTGCATCTCTTTCTGCCACAGTTTCTTTATCTGCGGAATGAGGATAATAATAGTACCTATCTCCTGAGGTTGTTGTGAGGGTTAAATGAGTTGATGCATGCTAGAATAGTGCCTGGCACATAGTGAGTGCTCAGGAAATTGTGCAGGCTGATGATATTGTTGTTAGGAAAGATAAAAAGAGATGAGACGATACTGGTGCCCAAGTGAGCTGACACCATAACAAGCTCAGAGTCAGAAGCCTTGATTCTCACTTCGCAGATGATGCAGCTGACTTTCAGAGAATGAAAGCGACTTGCTCAAGAGCATGTCGCATGATTTGATGGACATGATTTGAACTCTGGTCCTCTGATCTGACTTGTGTTTCCTGGAAGCTTGAAATTAACTAACCTAAAAGCCAGGTCTCTGTGATTCTTCAGGCATGATTGGAGTCACATCCAAAGCTATTTTAATGGCAAATGAACCTGAAGCTGAAGTGAACCACACAGAAGAAAAAAAGCCCCGTTTATATCACCTCTGATTTTTTTCCCTTGATCCATTGTTTCTTTTCCATCTTCAGTGCTTCTGCCTTAGTGTAACCCTCATCTGTCACCTGGACTCTATAGTCATCTCCTAACTGGTTTTCCTCCTCCTGGTCCTTCTCCCCTCCACACTTCTAGAAGGGTGGTCTTTCTAAACTGTACCCCCTCTCGAGGCTTCCAGTGTCTCCTCACCTCCTCTGAGACTGTCCAGACTGTTGAACTGTGTGCAATCAAACCCCAGTCTCCTCAGCTTCTTTTCCTGCTACTCTCCCAAGAGCAGGCTCTCTTTCTTTCTGCAACCAAAGCATTTGGAGCCTTCTACAGTACCACGCACTGTGTTATATTTTAACTGTTGTTTGCACTCAGTGGTTCCAGGAGACTGTGAATTCACTGATGGCAGAGATCATATCTGATCTGCTGGTGTCCCTCAGTGGCTGGTACAGCACCAGGTTAGGAAGTGTTGATGAATGGAGCACATCATCCTTGGGCTCATTTAGGATACAGAGGTGGCCACTCCCTGAGTTTAGGGTCAAATGCAACTCTTCAGTGCATCATGAGTAGTATGAAAGGGATGGGAAGAAAATAAATGACCCTTACATACTATACTGATGTGCCAATTCTATATCTTTTAAGAACCCTAAGACATTGCAGCTTGGTCTATATAAGAGCTCTCTAGGCAACAAGCAAAACAAACAAAAAATTTAGCATTGCCAGAATTTATTGAGGTACTTTGTGGTGATATCAGCAACAGTTCAAGTGGGAAAGCTTAGGCAGGTCCCAGATGGCAGTGAGAAGCCAGAGCCCTGGGGTACTCTGAGGATTTCTCTGGGCATGCTGGGGTGCCCGCAGCAACCCAGCAATTCTGCTAACCAGACTACCTGGCTTCAATCCAAGCTTTGTTGCACTGGCTGTGTGACTTTGGACAACGTCCTCAGCCTCTCTGTGACAACTTACTTAGCTATAAAATGGGGATAATAATAGCACCCCTCATAGTGTTATTGTGAGGTGTTAATATCTACAAAGTTCTCAGAAAAATGTCTGGCAAGTAGTAAGCGCTACACACGTGTTAGCTCTTATTACTGCCAACCCAGGAAGCTCAGAGCTGTTTTTCTGAAAACTGTGTACCATAAGATCAGATCTGTCCCCTGAGTGGACTAGTTCGTGGGTAAATGTGCCCCCTTTTCTCTGTCTATCCCTTGCCTCACCACCTTTGCTTCTCGTGGTGTAGTTGAGAGTGCTTTGGGTTCTAAGACAGGAGGGGACCTGAGCCCTGGATCCTGATTGTCGTCTATCAACTGTGTGAACTTGAGCAGTTCTTTCATCTCTTGGGGCCCAGGGTCTTCTGTTAAATGAGATGGTTGGACTAAGGTGATTGCTAAGGACCTTCCAGCTTGGGATTCTTTGATGCTTCAGCTCTTCCCCCCACTGCTGCCTCGGAGCTGACCATTCATCAACCCCTTAAAGAGAGTGGCAGGGGGAGCCCCCATCTGCTGCGGCTGAGGGCGCCTCAAGAGCGCCAGGCTCCACATCACACCATAGAGATGTGATGCCAGATGCTCAGCCTGTGGGTCCTGCCTCCCAACCTGGGTTCTGCTGATGCAGAGGATCCAGGGGTTCCTAATGTGTTAGGTGATGATCACTTCTTGGGTGTCCAGTGTGGGATTGGGGGATCTTGTCCAGTTGCCAGTTAAGCAGCATTTCAGCAAGACTAATGTTGCTTAACTGGCAACTGATGGCAGCCCATAGGAGGCTGAGACTGGCCTCTTGCTTGACGTGCGCTGCTCAGATGTATAGCACGGGGCTGGATGCACTGTAAATGTTCACTAAATATTTTTGAATAATGGTAATAAGCCAGTGGTAGGTTGTGGCTGCTGAGAAACCTAATGTCATCTCAGGCCGCATTAATAGAAGCATGTTTAGCAGAATGAGGGAGGTGGTAACCTCAGTGTTGCATGCTGTAGAGACCTTATCTGTCGAACTAAGTTTCATTTTGATTACCCACTAAGCCTCCATGAGAGCTGACCCTTGGCTTTTTTGCTACTGTATTGCCAATAAGAACATTGCACCTGTCAGATACCAGGCCTGCAATAAATCTGTTACCTGCCGGACAGGGGGAGATCTTGTTCTCCTTCAAGATTGCAAGGAGGGTTGTCGGCCTCATGAAAAGCAGCAGAAGGTAATTCGTGGATATCTAACCCACCTACACAGCAAACCCTGAGAATCTTCCCCAAATATCCGAATAATGCACATCTGTGTTTTCTCCTGCCTAGCTAGCATCCATTCCCCCTTTTAGTCACAGTATCCTGACTTTATTTTGGGAATCCCATTGAGGAGAACCCTATGGGACTTGTTGATTCCGTTGAGTACAGCCTTGGTGGGACCATTTCTCAAGGAGCCCTGGGTTCCCCATCTCAGAGTGACACACAACTCGGGCTAGGTTTTTGCAGAGCGGTGGCTCTCACAGCATGGATTCTGGACCAGCAGCCCCAGCCCTGCTTAGGAGCTTATTAGACATGCAAAATTCTGGAGTCCTACCTCAGAATCAGACACTCTGGGTGTAGAGCCCAGCAATCTGTGTTTTAGCAAGCCCTGCAGGGCGTTCTGATGTTAAAGTGGGTCTTATCGTTATCTGAGGGTTGACTCTTGATTCCACCCAAACACTGAAATCAGTTGGCACCGTTTTCCACTGGTGGGGAGTGGGGTGTAGGGCCTCGGGGGGTGTGACCCTCAAGACACTGCCCAAAGGCAGAAATAGAGACCCAGATGTGGAGGACAAACGTATGGACACCAAGGGGGGAAAGCGGTGGGGGGTGGTGGTAGTGGGATGAACTGGGAGATTGGGATTGACATACAGACACTGATGTGGATAAAATGGATGACTAATAAGAACCTGCTGTATAAAAGATAAATTTAAAAAAAGACACTGCCCAGGGGTTTTTGCTCCTAAGATCTCTGGAACCTGACCTGTCAGGGACCCAAGTCTTCAGATTTTCTTCAATTCTATGAGCTTCCCATCTCCAAGTAAGTTCTTTAATTTCTTTCTTTTTAAAAAAAATTTGCTTCAGTTAGCTAGAGTCAATTTCTGTTTCTTAAAATCAAAGACCCCACTGACACTGGATGGGAAAGATTTGGTCAGATGACTCATGGGTCCCTTCCAGACTGGCACATGTTGAATGAATGAGTCAATAAATGGCAGATTGATGGAATTGAACCAGATCTCCTCTAGTCTGAGCTCCAAGAGAAAGTAAAATTAGGGCAGGGAGAAAAAAAAAAAAAAAAGAAGATTAAGAGTGTGACTCAGTACAGATTCCAGCCAGAATCAGAAGGGTCTTGCCTAGACCAGGATTTTCGAACAAGCACTGGGAAACCTGCCCCAGCGAGAGCTTCTTTGCTGACTGGCCGGTGACCTTAGGAAAGTCGTGTAACCTCCCTAGGTCCCATTTTTCTCTCTCTGAAGGAGAGGATTATTCTGTGCTCTTTGCTCATCCCTCTTCTGTAGCTAAATTAAAATGCCTGTGTGACTAAGAGCAGCCTTGGGGAGGCCCACGTGGCTGCTGCCTGTTGGGCTGTGAGCGATTTGACGAAGCAGAGTCTCCATCTTGGTAACTGGGGCCAGATGCTTCAGCGCAGACCCTGCTGACTCATCAACAGCCCTGCCTTCCCGAGGGCTGGGCTGGGGTCAGCTCCGAGCTAGTACCATCTGCCTTCCCAGAAGCGCCCTGCTGGGGTGGTGCGGTTTAGTGTGGGCAGGAGGAATAGATATTTAGGGGGAGCACACAGGGGTTCTGAAGGATGGGGAGTTCTTGTAGCTGGTGTGAAAATTTATTGGAAGTGAGACTTTTCTAAGGAGAAATTGGATAAAGGAGTGTCTACACGTGGAATTCAGAAGGGTTGTGAAACACATACATTTGGAACTGGAAGTGTTCAAAAGCGCCAGTTCACAATGTTTTCGTGGCTGTTTGGGGGCCGTCTGGGGGCTGGAGAACCAACCAAAGTCAGGAACCTGACAGCACTGGGGTTTGGAAGGATGGGCTAACAGCTCTCCTATCTTTGTGCCCTTTGGTGCTCTGTCTGCCTCTCTCACCTTCTCTTTGCCTCTCTGTCATTCTTCCTGGTCTCCCAGTCTTCTGGTTTCAGCTTCTTGTTTCTGCGTGCTGCCTTCTCTGCAAGAACCCATTTTGGTTGCAAATGACTGACACCCAATCATAACAACTTGGGGACACAGAGAGGCTTTATTGGCTCTTGGAATCAAGTCCTAAATTTGAACGACCAAATCTTCCAAAGGGGAGGATGCAGCTAGACTCCAGGAATGGCTGGAACCAGGGCTTGAATCTGCTGGCAGTCTCATCTTTGCTTTTCTCTGTGTGATGGTTTCACTGTCTCTCAACACTGACTAGCTTCTGCCACCTTGTGCATGGGAAATATGGCTGCCAACAGGGCCCTTGGCTCATCTTTTGCAGTTCCCACTACTGGAGAGGGGCTGGCTTTTACTTTCTGGATCCCAAGTTGAATTAAATAGGAAACTCAACTGACTAAAAATCATAGCTTAAAATCATGACTGTCATAGCTCTGCCAGTGACTACTGTGTGACCTTGCAAAATTTACTTTGCCTCTCTGAACAGCAGTTTTCTCATCTGAGAAATGGGGATGAACACAGTTCCCAGATCAGAGGCAGTTATCGCCTAGTAGTTGGGAGTAGAGAGGCTCTGGGGCCAGACTGCCCTGCTCCAATCCTAGTTTTCCTACTTAGAAGCGGTGTGACCTTGGGCTGGTCCCTCAACCTCTGGGTGCCCTAGCTTCCTCATCTCTAAATAGGGACAATAATAGCACTTACTCGTGGGGGTGTTTGAGGATTAAATGAGTTCATGCACCTAAAGAATGTAGAGTAATGAGTGCATCTCCCAAGCCATCAGTGCTGCCATCTGTTCCTTGCTGCCTCCCTCCCTAGCTCTTGATGACATTTTTGCAGGGTCTCTCCATGGCTGCTGCTTAAGTAGAATAGACGGTGACTGGTGAGCCATCCTCTCCTCCGCTGGTTGCCACTCTACTCCTTTCTCTGCTACTCAAGAACATGAGTAAGAACCGAGATGTTCTTACAGGAATAAATTTGAATCGCTTCTAATTTACATTTTAAAAGTAATCATTCTTGAGCCTTGGTTCCCTGTTATTAATGGATTGCTTTTAAGGATGGATTCTGAGCGCTGTGTCAAGTGCTCCACATCCGTTATTTAATTTAATTGTCACAACAACACGGCAAGGCAAGTGTTCTTAACCCACTTTTACAGATTCAGAAAATGCACCTCAGAGAAGAACAGTAACTTGCGAGAGGTCACACGTCTGGCTTATGGAGAAGCTGAGATTCAAACCTCCTTGTCCAGCTCCAAAGCCCACGCGTATGCTCACCTCCTGTCTTAGAGGCACCTTGTGCTGGAGGCTGAGCCAGACCCTCCCATCTGCCTGTCTCTCCTCTCTACTCTGAGTCTCAGTCCTTGTTTGCGCATAAGCTGATCCTCTGCTGGCTGGGGTTTCGTCTTGTTCACCTTTGCGCTCCTTTGGCCTGACAGCTTTCCCCAACTAGATGATAGACTTTGCATGCCGTGCGTTGTGCCTTCAATCTCCATCCCCCTCACATCCCTCCCAGAGGTCAGGGGACAGGGCAAGGGCTCTGAAAAAGCCCCCTGACTCTGGAGACTTGGGTGGAGGAGGCAGATGAAAAGGAGCGTGTCGGTCCCGCTCCCCTCCAGGCGATGGCGCCAGTCTGCAGGCCAGGCCTGGTCCCGGAGCCGCTGTCCCCGGCTTGGAGGGGGCAGCACAGCCCCAAGCCGCCTCAGAGCCCCCATCTGGAGAAGCAGCAGCTATTGGCATTATCTGTGGGATGAGCGGCAAGGAGAGAGACCCAGGGGAGCAGCAAGACAGTAGCATGGAGTGCGACCATTCGTGAGCCCCGCCCTAAAGAGCAGCGAGGGCTCAGGGCTCCTGCTTTCTTGGGGGCATCCAGGATGGCTGTGCAGCCCCAGGCCTGCAGTACTCGGGGAGCTGGGCCGCTCTGGCCTGGGCGTCAGGACTTTTCTAAGCCTGAGATGCTCTGAGCACAGCCTGCACCCTGAACGCGGATAGTAAGAAGTAATAACTGAGGCATATCCCAGCCCGGGGCTGGGGATGTGCAGGGGGTGGGATGGGGAGAGGACCCTTGGACCCAGGCCCCCAATCACAAAGGGCCACAGATTAGGCTTGAGACATAATCTCCAAATCAGAGCATGTGTACGATGAGGGAGCTCCCCTGACAGGGTACATGACAGGCCAAAACAAGTCCAGTTGTTAAATATGAACTCTTAACGATGGGCCATCATTTTTGTAAGGCAGTTATCACGTGTCCTCATGTTTGTGCATGCCAGGGGCCTCAGGATGGAAGAGGCCTGGGCCTCCACCCGCCTCTCAGAGCCCAGGGCGCTCAGTGTCCCCTGCCCCGCCTTCGTTCTGGACAGGCAAACCCGAGGCCCTGGGCCCTTGCCCGACTGGTCTTCCCTCACATGGCAGGAGGGAACTATGTAACTCCAAGTTCCCCTGTATCTCTATTTCCTTAAAAAATAAAATGCAGAACCCTTCTCAGAGATGTGGGGCTTCTGAGAGTCACCTAAGTTACAACTACTACTCATCTATTCACTCATTCGGGAATGACTGGTCACTGCCATGTGCCAGGCCCCCTGTCAGGGGCTGAACCCGACAGATACTGCTTCAGTGGGATCTGAGGTTTAGTGGGGGAAACAGACAATTGAGAAGGCAATCGCCACACGGTATGAGAAGTGCTCCAATGGGGGAAGTACACATGGAATATCAAGGAGAGCTTCCTGGAGGAAGAGGCACCTAAGGTGAGGGGAAACGAGCCAGGCTTGAGAAGTGAGGGGTGGAGTTGGACACAGGACTTCAGAGCCTCCTTGTTTAGCTGGGGCAAGGCCTGCCTCTTTCTCCGCCCTTCTTGGCCACTCTCATTGCAGGGACCCATGACCTGGGGTGGCAGGAAGTCTATTTCCATCTGTCCATGTCACTGCAGTGTCTTGTGCGGAAGGGTCAAGAATCTTATAAAAGCTGTCAGCCCTCTCCACAGGAAAAATACATCCGTATGAGTCCACCCCCAGCTCGGTGCACACTGCAGGGTTCCTCGATGCACAGAGAAGCCTGGAGAGGACCCGCGGATAGAGGCGGAAGAGGTGGTGCCTCGCGCTCCACTTTGGGAAGCGCCTCCCATTCTGAGCCGCCCGCCTACCGGCTCCAGTGACTCTGACACCGAGGGTCCTTTCTGCTGCCTCCCTTGTATGGACAGGGTGGGGAGGGGCTGGAGGTGCCTGGCTTCTCTCCTTGCTGCCCTGGCACGGCTCTGCTGGGTGGGCCTCCTCCCCAGGGATTCACATGTTTTTGGTGAAGACAGGCCCCCTTCTTGGCCCCCAGTAAGCACCCACAGGATGCCTGGTGAAACACCATTTGCCAAATGCAATGGGCCCCACCGGGGCTGGCACGACTGGGTGAGCTGTGCCTGGCTGGGCCGCCTCCCTGCTTCTTCATCTGGGGACTCAGCAGGACAGGTTCCGCGCTCACATCTCCGGGCCACTGTGGGCTGGGGCTTGCTCTCTTTTGTCCTGCTGTTTGTTCAAGGGCCCTGCAGCAAGTCCTGGCAGAGTGCTGAGGATGACGACGGGTCTTAATAGCAGAGATTCATGATCATCACACCAGGCCAGCATCTCATCCTCTGAGGCTCTGTGTCCCAGACCAGAGGGCAGAGAGAGGCAGCACCTTGGAGCAGAAGAAGTCTCAGGGCTCAGCGTGAGAAGGCTGTGGTGCTGGCCTTGCTATGCTGCTACTATCCGCTGGGTTTGGAAAAAGTCCTTCAAGCACCGTATGAACCTTAGTTTCCCCTTGTATAACAAAAGGCTAACATTCACCATGACTTGGGGACGCTATGAAGGTAGGAGATAATAATAGCTACCAGTAATAACAATAGCTGCCAGTAATAACAATAGCTACCAGTAATAACGATAGCTACCACTTATCAATGCTCGCCATGCCAGCTTCCATGCTCAGGACTTTCCATACATGAACCATGCACGTGGGTTATATGTGTGAGCCTTTGAGAGCCATCTACATATGGAAGAGCACGTGGCTACTGAGGGGAGGGGACGAACGCTGTCATGGGCTCCCCAGACCTAGGTGAGCCCCAAAGCAACCTCAGGCCTCCTGTGCAAACCTGGACTGAGTTCATGTCCTCTCTGGTCCTCAGTGTTTGTCAGTGAGGAGGCTGGGCTAGACCACCCCTAAGGGTCCATCCAGCGAAACAGTCTGCAGAGATGCAGAGGGCAGAGAAGAAAAGGAAGAGAGCAAGGTTAGTGATGATGGGGGAAGATGGGGACCTGGTCCGAGATCTGACACCCTAAGGGACCCAAATCCCACTGATCCTCTTCAGCAATGATTCTCAGCCCCAAGGAGAGTGTGGTCCTTAGTGGCAGTGACTCAAAATCACTGAGGGCCTTTTGCAAACGAGCACACTCTCCGCCACTCGATGGTGGGGATGCTTCTTCTTGGGGGGTCAGCTGCAGGTATCACAAACAATAAAGGTGGACTCCGGCCCCAGGCTCTGTGAACGTCCTGGAAGGACCCTTAAATCTAATCGAAAACCTTACTGAACACCTTGCCTGCCCAAACCTAGGTCTGGTGACCATTGTTCACTGTTTGCAATGTTATTAATGTTCACAAAATGCCCTGCAATCCTCCCCACCCACAATTTCATCCATCTTCCTTCTTTTTGCAATATTTCCCATCTCCTGCCCTTCTCCCCGACCCAAGGCAAGTAAAAATAAGAGCCTTCATTTAACGAGCACCCACTGTGCGCCAGTCACCGTGTTAAGTGTGCATCGTCTCATTGAAGGGCTCTGTGAGGCTGTGTCATCATCATCACAGTAATCTGAGGCACAGGAAGTTTAAGCAGCTGGTCTGAGGTCACGCTTAAGGAGTGGCAGAGCCCGGATGCAAAGCCAGGGCTGTAAGACTCTATTGGAGAGAATTTTTTTTGGCTCTTACTGTCCCTTGTGTTGATCTGACATGGCCAGTGTTCTGCTTCTGACTTAAGGTTGGTGGTGATGTCTTCCCCAGGAGACTGGACGGTCCACGTTTTGTTCCTCCTGCTCCTGCCCTTCTGCCTAATAAAGCTGGGGGAACCCAAATGTCCCCAAGAGAACCGCAGGCAAGTCAAATGCTTGTGGCCTCCACCTTTGGCTCAGGGCCAGCCCCTCCCAGGCACAGCAGGACTCAGACTTTGGGATGAAGGAGACTGAGAACAGTGGGTGGAAATGGACGTGTTTCTTCCTGGGTGTTGGGGAGGACTGAGGAGGAAAGGTAGGAGGGGAAGGAGCGGGTCCTCCGAGCATCAGGCTAGCTCAGCCAGCTTGTCTGTGTCTTCTCCAGGCCCATAATGATGGCCCTGTGCCTGTCAGACAAGAGAGAGGCCCAGCGACACCCAGGGAGCAGGTGTTCCTGGTGCCATGGAGGAGTCGTTACCTTCCGTTTGGGGTCCTTCCTATCTTGCTCAAGACTCACTCTCCCTGTCTTTTAGGAAAGGAGTGATAACCCATTCACAGTACAGAACAAATGGCAGTCAATGCCTAACAGCTCGCTGCTCCCCAGGGGTGGTGAGGGGCAAGGCGGGAGTTGCATTTCAACTCTAAAGTTAGGGGAATGGCCTCCATGGGTGGACTATCAAGTGTCAGTGAGTGGCTTGGGGGAGGGTTATTCTGAGGCTGAATGCGGATGCTGCCGATGTTCTCAAAATATGTTTATTTAGCGTTTAGGTTTAATTTACAAATGCCTACCTTCAGGCCCAGACTCAATGGATTCTCACCAGACTCTCCCAGTCTCCTTGATCACTGACTTCTGGTATCCCTGTGCTCTGGAAACCCCTCCCTGGCTCCTCCCCGGGCGTCTCCACTAGCAAGTAGGATCCCCATCCAAATCTCCATTGTTGGGGGCTTGGTTCTGGGGGCCACCCAGTCTGAGATCCCAGGCCCGATGGGGACAGAGGGGTGTGACTTGGGGAGACCATGACCACTGCCCTTTCTTTTTTTCTTTTTTTTTTTTTAAATTAATTAATTAATTTATTTTTGGCTGTGTTGGGTCTTCGTTTCTGTGCGAGGGCTTTCTCCAGTTGCGGCAAGTGGGGGCCACTCTTCATCGCGGTGCACGGGCCTCTCACTATCGTGGCCTCTCCCGTTGCAGAGCACAAGCTCCAGACGCGCAGGCTCAATAGTTGTGGCTCATGGGCTTAGTTGCTCCGCGGTATGTGGGATCTTCCCAGACCAGGGCTCAAACCCGTGTCCCCTGCATTGGCAGGCAGATTCTTAACCACTGCGCCACCAGGGAAGCCCCCCACTTCCCTTTCTGATGTCAGCCCCAAAGCCTTGGTTGCATCCCTAGTATGTTGTCTGTAGTACGGACCGCACCTCCAGGTCATCAGAACACCTTCTGCTTGGCCATCCACACAGGCAGTGTGCTCCAGTGGAAAGAGCACTGAACTCAGAGTAAGGAAACCTGGGCTTGAGTCCCATCCCTGTCCACCATCTTTCTATCATGTGATCTTGAGCAAGTTGTTTTACATTTTGGGCTCTCAATTTCTCCTCTTGACCCACTTTGAGAGAATCAAATGAGATAATAAAAGTAAAAGTACTTTCAAACTGAATAGGGCTTATGTTGGCTAGGATGCTCTCACTGACCAAGTAAAAGAAAGCAAAATTCAAACTGGCTTACATAATAAAGGAGATATATTGGCTCCTGTAATTGGAAAGTCCAAAGACTGGGCAGGTATTGGCACCATGGCTTCTCTGTGTTTCTCTCAGCTCTGTCCTCCCCCTGGTGCTGGCTTCGTCTTGAGGCTCGGACTGAGGTGGCTGCAGGAAGCCTTGTTCTCACTACAGCCACAGAAAAAGAGAAGAAGAGATCCTTGAGGAGGGAAAAGTTTCCCCAAGTCATCCACCACCTGCCCTTGTAGATCCCAGGTCTGAATGGGGTCATGTGTCTGTAATGGTCTCTGGGGAGGCCCCCAGCAAGTAGCACTCCTTATCTCCATCTGAGTCATTCAAATTTTGATATATAAAACAAAAGAGTGGGACTTCCCTGGTGGTGCAGTGGTTAAGAATCCTCCTGCCAATGCAGGGGACACGGGTTCGAGCCCTGGTCCAGGAAGATCCCACATGCTGCGGAGCATCTAAGCCCGTGCGCCACAACTACTGAACTTGCGCTCTAGAGCCCATGAGCCACAACTACTGAGCATATGTGCCACAACTACTGAAGCCCACACGCCTAGAGCCCTGCTCTGTAACAAGAGAAGCCACTGCAATGAGAAGCCCAAGCACCGCAACGAAGAGTAGCCCCCGCTCAACGTAACTAGAGAAAGCCTGCTTGCAGCAATGAAGACCCAACGCAGCCATAACTAACTAACTAACTAACTAACTAAAGAAATAAATAAATATCCTTCTTAAAAAAAAAATTAAAGAACAAACAAACAAAAAAACCAAAAGAGTAAAATACTACCTTTAGTCCTGTATTCTTGGAGGCTATAACCTAGTGTAAGAACATAGCAGACCTGCTTCCGGAAAGCTGCTGTGCCCTTCCCTGGGATTCCCAGGTCATGGCTGAAGCTCCAGTAGCCATATTGTGGCCTTGAGGGTAGAAGCCACCTTCCAAGGATGGCAGAACAGAAGGACTGAAGGAGCCTGAGCCTCTGATCATTTCAAGGAACTGCCACAACAGCTTGGGCTGTCTGTCTCTGACTTCTTTTATGTAGAAGAATAAACCATTAGTCTATTTAAGCCACTGGGCTTAAAAAACTACGTACCCCTGTGCACATTTTTAAGTTGACATCCAAAATTTTTGGTAAGTTTAAATAGTTGCAAAGAATGTAATTCTGACTTACTGAAACTGTTAACATTCTAAAACGGTCACATCACTTTAAAATGTATTTAAAGACATTAAATTTCATAGTAATCTGATATCATCATCTATTTAAAAATACATGAACAAAATCTGTAACAGTCTATTCTATGTATCTTACAGAATTTCTTTCTAACATATTTTTATGCTTGAAAGTCTTTTATAGATTACATCTTGTGTCTCTGCAATAAAATTAAACACACACACGAATTAAAATGTTTTTTTATTTCTTGTGATCATATATCTCCAAAGATTGAATATGTGTCCTGGATTGAGCCATATTATAATTTTAAAAATTAATTAATTAATTTATGGCTGCGTTGGGTCTTCATTGCTGCGTACGGGCTTTCTCTAGCTGCGGTGAGCCGGGGGCTACTCATCGTTGTGGTGCGTGGGCTTCTCATTGCGGTGGCTTCTCTTGTTGCGGAGCATGGGCTCTAGACGCGTGGGCTTCAGTAGTTGTTATTACAATTTTAATGACTATACAATTGAACAAAACAATATTAGTGGGACTTCCCTGGTGGCGCAGTGGTTAAGAATCCGCCTGCCAATGCGGGGGACACGGGTTTGATCCCTGGTCTGGGAAGCTCCCACGTGCTGCGGAGCAACTAAGCCCACGCGCCACAACTACTGAGCTTGCGTGCCCCAACTAGAGAGCCTGTGTGCCACAAACTACAGAGCCCATGTGCCCTGGAGACTGCACACCACAGCCAGAGAGAGAAAACCCGCATGCCACAACTAGAGAGAAGCCCACGTGCTGCAAAAAAGATCCTGCATGCCTCAACAAAGATCCCATGTGCCGCAAGTAAGACCTGATGCAGCCAAAAGTAAATAAATTAAATAAATAAATAATAAATAAATCTTAAAAAAAAAGAGGTAAGCACTAGGAAACTTTGCTCACATAAGCAAGTAAATAGGAATGGACATATTTTATTATAAAGTTGTCATATATATAATTCTTTGAACTTTGAGCTACATGCTTAAAATCACTTGATATATCATCAAAAAACATTTTTAACATTACATCAGCTAATAGTTTGACTAAGTCCTCAAGTTTTTTATTTATTTTATTTATTTATTTTTTTTAAATTAGTCATCAATTTTATACACATCAGTGTATACATGTCAATCCCAATCGCCCAATTCAGCACACCACCATCCCCACCCAACCGTGGTTTTCCCCCCTTGGTGTCCATACGTTTGTTCTCTACATCTGTGTCTCAACTTCTGCCCTGCAAACTGGTTCATCTGTACCATTTTTCTAGGTTCCACATACATGCATTAATATACAATATTTGTTTTTCTCTTTCTGACTTACTTCACTCTCTATGACAGTCTCTAGATCCATCCACGTCTCAACAAATGACTCAATTTCGTTCCTTTTTATGGCTGAGTAATATTCCATTGTATATATGTACCACATCTTCTTCATCCATTCGTCTGTTGATGGGCATTTAGGCTGCTTCCATGACCTGGCTATTGTAAATAGTGCTGCAATGAACATTGGGGTGCATGTGTCTTTTTGAATTACTGTTTTCTCTGGTATATGCCCAGTAGTGGGATTGCTGGATCATATGGTAATTCTATTTTTAGTTTTTTAAGGAACCTCCATACTCTTCTCCATAGAGGCTGTATCAATTTACATTCCCACCAACAGTGCAAGAGGGTTGGTTCCCTTTTCTCCACACCCTCTCCAGCATTTGTTGTTTGTAGATTTTCTGATGATGCCCATTCTAACTGGTGTGAGGTGATACCTCATTGTAGTTTTGATTTGCATTTCTCTAATAATTAGTGATGTTGAGCAGCTTTTCATGTGCTTCTTGGCCATCTGTATGTCTTCTTTGGAGAAATGTCTATTTAGGTCTTCTGCCCATTTTTGGATTGGGTTGTTTGTTTCTTTAATATTGAGCTGAATGAGCTGTTTATATATTTTGGAGATTAATCCTTTTTCTGTTGATTCGTTTGCAAATATTTTCTCCCATTCTGAGGGTTGTCTTTTCGTCTTGTTTATGGTTTCCTTTGCTGTGCAAAAGCTTTGACGTTTCATTAGGTCCCATTTGTTTATTTTTGTTTTTATTTCCATTACTCTAGGAGGTGGATCAAAAAAGATCTTGCAGTGATTTATGTCAAAGAGTGTTCTTCCTATGTTTTCCTCTAAGAGTTTTATAGTGTCCAGTCTTACATTTAGGTCTCTAATCCATTTTGAGTTTATTTTTATGTATGGTGTTAGGGAGTATTCTAATTTCATTCTTTTACATGTAGCTGTCCAGTTTTCCCAGCACCACTTATTGAAGAGGCTGTCTTTTCTCCATTGTCTATCTTTGCCTCCTCTGTCATAGATTAGTTGACCATAGGTGCGTGGGTTTATCTCTGGGCTTTCTATCTTGTTCCATTGATCTATGTTTCTGTTTTTGTGCCAGTACCATATGGTCTTGGTTACTGTAGCTTTGTAGTATAGTCTGAAGTCAGGGAGTCTGATTCCTCCAGCTCTGTTTTTTCCCCTCAAGACTGCTTAGGCTATTCGGGGTCTTTTGTGTCTCCATACAAATTTTAAGGTGATTTGTTCTAGTTCTGTAAAAAATGCCATTGGTAATTTGATAGGGATTGCATTGAATCTGTAGATTGCTTTGGGTAGTATAGTCATTTTCACAATATTGATTCTTCCGATCCAAGAACATGGTATATCTCTCCATCTGTTGGTATCATCTTTAACTTCTTTCATCAGTGTCTTTTTTTTTTTTTTTTTTTTTAATTAATTTATTTATTTATTTTTGGCTGTGCTGGGTCTTCGGTTCGTGCGAGGGCTTTCTCCAGTTGCGGCAAGTGGGGGCCACTCTTCATCGCGGTGCGGGGACCGCTCTTCATCGCGGTGCGCGGGCCTTTCACCATCGCGGCCCCTCCCGCTGCGGGGCACAGGCTCCAGACGCGCAGGCTCAGCAGCTGTGGCTCACGGGCCCAGCCGCTCCGCGGCATGTGGGATCCTCCCAGACCAGGGCTCGAACCCGTGTCTCCTGCATCAGCAGGCAGACTCTCAACCACTGCGCCACCAGGGAAGCCCTCATCAGTGTCTTATAGTTTTCTGCATACAGGTCTTTTGTCTCCCTAGGTAGGTTTATTCCTAGGTATTTTATTCTTTTTGTTGCAATGGTAAATGGGAGTGTTTCCATAATTTCTCTTTCAGATTTTTCATCATTAGTGTATAGAAATGCAAGAGATTTCTGTGCATTAATTTTGCATCCTGCAACTTTACCAAATTCATTGATTAGCTCTAGTAGTTTTCTGGTGGCATTTTTAGGATTCTCTATGTATGGAATCATGTCATTTGCAAACAGTGACAGTTTTACTTCTTCTTTTCCAATTTGTATTCCTTTTATTTCTTTTTCTTCTTCTTTGAGTGCCATGGCTAGGACTTCCAAAACTATGTTGAATAATAGTGGCGAGAGTGGACATCCTTGTCTTGTTCCTGATCTTAGAGGAAATGCTTTCATTTCTTCACCATTGAGAATGATGTTTGCTGTGGGTTTGTCATATATGGCCTTTATTATGTTGAGGTAGGTTCCCTCTATGACCACTTTCTGGAGAGTTTTTATCATAAATGGGTGTTGAATTTTGTCAAAAGCTTTTTCTGCATCTAGTGCGATGATCATATGGTTTTTATTCTTCAATTTGTTAATATGGTGTATCACATTGATTGATTTGCATATATTGAAGAATCCTTGCATCCCTGGGATAAATCCCTCTTGATCTTGGTGTATGATCCTTTTAATGTGTTGTTGGATTCTGTTTGCTAGTATTTTGTTGAGGATTTTTGCATCTATATTCATCAGTGATATTGGTCTGTAATTTTCTTTTTTTTGTAGTGTCTTTGTCTGGTTTTGGTATCAGGGTGATGGTGGCCTCATAGAATGAGTTTGGGAGTGTTCCTTCCTCTGCAATTCTTTGGAGGAGTTTGAGAAGGATGGGTGTTAGCTCTTCTCTAAATGTTTGATAGAATTCACCTGTGAAGCCACCTGGTCCTGGACTTTTGTTTGTTGGAAGATTTTTAATCACAGTTTCAATTTCAGTGTTTGTGATTGGTCTGTTCATATTTTCTGTTTCTACCTGGTTCAGTCTTGGAAGGTTATACCTCTCTAAGAATTTGTCCATTTCTTCCAGGTTGTCATTTTATTGGCATAGAGTTGCTTGTAGTAGTCTCTTAGGATGCTTTGTATTTCTGCGGTGTCTGTTGCAACTTCTCCTTTTTCATTTCTGATTTTATTGATTTGAGTCCTCTCCCTCTTTTTCTTGATGAGTCTGGCTAATGGCTTATCAATTTTGTTTATTTTCTCAAAGAACCAGCTTTTAGTTTTATTGATCTTTGCTATTGTTTTCTTTGTTTCTATTTCATTTATTTCTGCTCTGATCTTTATGATTTCTTTCCTTCTGCTAACTTTGGGTTTTGTTTGTTCTTCTTTCTCTAGTTCCTTTAGGTGTAAGGTTAGATTGTTTACTTGAGATTTTTCTTGTTTCTTTAGGTAGGCTTATATAGCTATAAACGTCCCTCTTAGAACTGCTTTTGCTGCATCCCATAGGTTTTAGATCGTCGTGTTTTCATTGTCATTTGTCTCTAGGTATTTTTTGATTTCCTCTTTGATTTCTTCAGTGATCTCTTGGTTATTTAGTAACGTATTGTTTAGCCTCCATGTGTTTGTGCTTTTCACATCTTTTCCCCTGTAATTCATTTCTAATCTCATAGCGTTGTGGTAAGAAAAGATGCTTGATATGATTTAAATTTTCTTAAATTTACTGAGGCTTGATTTGTGACCCAAGATGTGATCTATCCTGGAGAATGTTCCGTGCGCACTTGAGAAGAAAGTGTAATCTGCTGTTTTTGGATGGAATGTCCTATAAATATCAATTAAATCTATCTGGTCTATTGTGTCATTTAAAGCTTCTGTCTCCTTATTTATTTTCATTTTGGATGATCTGTCCATAGGTGTAAGTGAGGTGTTAAAGTCCCCCACTATTATTGTATTACTGTTGATTTCCTCTTTTAGAGCTGTTAGCAGTTGCCTTATGTATTGAGGTGCTCCTATGTTGGGTGCATATATATTTATAATTGTTATATCGTCTTCTTGGATTGATCCCTTGATCATTATGTAGTGTCCCTCCTTGTCTCTTGTAACATTCTTTATTTTAAAGTCTGTTTTGTCTGATATGAATATAGCTACTCCAGCTTTCTTTTGATTTCCATTTGCATGGAATATCTTTTTCCATCCCCTCACTTTCAGTCTGTATGTGTCCCTAGGTCTGAAGTGGGTCTCTTGTAGACAGCATATATATGGGTCTCGTTTTTGTATCCATTCAGCAAGCCTGTGTCTTTTGGTTGGAGCATTTAATCCATTCACGTTTACGGTAATTATCGATATGTATGTTCCTATGACCATTTTCTTAATTGTTTTGGGTTTGTTTTTGTAGGTCCTTTCCTTCTCTTGTGTTTCCCACTTAGAGAAGTTCCTTTAGCATTTGTTGTAGAGCTGGTTTGGTGGTGCTGAATTCTCTTAGCTTTTGCTTGTCTGCAAAGCTTTTGATTTCTCCATCAAATCTAAATGAGATCCTTGCCGGGTAGAGTAATCTTGGTTGTAGGTTCTTCCCTTTCATCACTTTAAGTATATCATGCCACTCCCTTCTGGCTTGTAGAGTTTCTGCTGAGAAATCAGCTGTTAACCTTATGGGAGTTCCCTTGTATGTTATTTGTCGTTTTTCCCTTGATGCTTTCAATAATTTTTCTTTGTGTTTAAGTTTTGCCCACCTCATGCTTCTTCCGACTCACACTGCCCTCCCTTTGTCCTAGAGGATTCCACTATCCTGACTTTATGGTAATCATGCTTTTCTTTTTTATAATTTTTCCATGTACATACTCACCCTTGAACAATACAGTATTGCTTAATTCTGATTTTTTATAAATAGAACCTTACTGTATGTTTTTAAAAAATGTGTGTCTTAACATTATGCTTGAGAAATTCATGCATATATTTATATGCAATGGTAGTCTGCTACATTTTCCTTTTGGTATAGTTGTCCATTGTACGAAGTTACCACAATATATTTATCCATTCTGCTATTAATGAACATTTGAGTAATTTCCATTTGGGGATTATGAGAATCATGTTTCTATGAATAGGCATTTTGTTCCACCTAGAAGTAGAATTGCTGAGTTCTAGCGTATGCCTATCTTCAATTATAGTGTGTGCTGCCAACCTGTTTTCCAAAGTGGTCACACCAAAATTATACCCCTACTCTCATTATGAGAGTTCCTGTTGCTTCACATCCTCACCCACACTTGGATTCATCAGTTCAAACGGTACACATTCGTACATTTTTGTATCTCTTGTATATTTGTCATTCTTCGTACTTCTGTACTTCTTGTACATTCTGGTGGGTATATAGTGATATCGCACAGTGATTTTAATTTGCATTTCTCTGATATTGAATGGGGCTGAGCTCCTCCTGTGAATTGCTTGTTCAAGACTCTTGCCATTTTTCTACTGGAATGTTTGTTTCTTGCCGTTTTGTAGGAGTTCTTTATGTATTTTGGATATGATCCCATCATCAGTCGTATGGGTTGCAAAGATCTTCTCCCTCTCGGTGGTTTGCCTTTCCAACTTTTAAATGGTCGTTTTTGGTGAAAATGTTCTTAATTTAACGGGGTCTGAATAGTGATCTTTTCCTTATTTGTTACTGCTTTTCGTGTCCCGATAAGGAAATTTTCTCCTACAATGGATCCATGAAGACAGTCTCCCATATTATCTTCTAGAAGCTTTATTGTTTTCTTTTACATTCAGGTTTAGAATACACCTGGAGTTGATTTTTGTATGAAGTGTGAAGTAAGTGTTGTTTAATACCCCCCTCCTGTACAGATAGCCAATATTCCAGTTTTATTTATCAAAATATTGTCCCTTTCCCACTCTTTCATAGAGCCACATTTGTTTAATTGTGTGTGTGTGTCTCTGTGTGTATGTGTGTGTGTGTGTGTGCACATTGCAATGTATATGGATTCTCTGTTCTATTCGTTGGATCTATTTGTCCAAACCTGTGTCAAAACACTGTTTTAATTACTGTGCTTTTATAAAAAATCTTGATGTTATGTAGAGTGTGTTCCCCCAGCTTCTTCTTGAACATCTTGGCTATTGTGTTAATTTAGGTTCTCCAAGAAGCAGACACCAAGATGGTATTAAAAATTAATAAATAACTTTTATTAAGGGAAATGTTTATATGAGAGAAAATAGGGAGGGAGCTTGCTAAGGCTGGGAGAACTGTCAGGCTGTAACACAAGTCTGATTCCAAGTAAAGCGAAGAGAAGATTGGGAGGAATTTTCTAGGCTACTGTGCAGTCAAAGAAAGTCTTGACCAGATTATTGGGGATTCCTAGAGCCAAAGCTGTGCATCAGAAGGGTCCTGTGTCTCCCAAGAATAGGTCTGCTTTGGTATCCCTGAATGCATTCACTGATTGGCTGGGAGCAGCCCATGAGTGGTGTGGCCTCAGCACAAACTTGGTGATGAATCTCCAAACAGTAGCTGGGGCCTTTGGTCAATTACTCTCCCTATAGTTGGAGGTCTCTAAGATACAGTCATGGCTAACACAGTCTACCCTTGTGGTGGGCAGATCTACTTCTCCAGACAGGTTTAGAAAACAGGTCCTATAAGTTTCCCTATTAAGATTTGATCAAGATTACATTAAATCCACGGATCAGTTTGGGAAGAATCATCTTTAAAATATAGGTCTCCCAATTCATGAACCTGGTATACAGCTTTGTTTATTTGCATCTTCTTATATTTATCTTCATAGTGTTTCATCATGTTCTGCAAGGTCTTTTAGTTTGTTAGATTAATTCCTAGATATTTGATTTTTCCCCTCTTTGTTGCTAGTATATACAAATGCAATTGATTCTTGTATATTGATCTTTTATTGAGCAACTTTGCTAAAAACTCATTATTAATTCTGACCATTTATTTGCACATTATTTTGGATTTTCTCTGTATACAATCAAATAATCTGTTCCTGGTTTTTTTATTTCTTCTCTTTTAATCATTATGCCTTTTATTTCTTTTTCTTGCCTTATTGCACTGGCTACTTCCTGTACAGTGTTGAACAGAAATGGACATATTTGTCTTGTTCCAAATCTCAAAAGGCCAACTTTCCATATTTTACTAGTAAATTACATTATATTGTATACTTTTTATTTACTTCCCCAGATTCATTCTCCACACTTTTCCCTCTGCATTGTGCCCTGGGAGGCAACTTACAGAGAATCAAGGGGCTCCATTGCCCTTTCGCTTTAGATTGGTTGTGGCCAATCTAAGGACACTGATGTGAGATACGGTAGGGAGGGAGGAGAACTGAATTGTGGTATTTATACCCCATACTACCTCACTTCCAAGTCATGTAGATTAGGTGTGTCCTTCTACCAAAGGCCACAGCTTATGTCATGTAGCCTTCTCCCTACAGCCACTTTTTCCATTTTATAGTAATTGCTCTCTTCTCTTCCCTCTTCAGGTCCTTTCACCCATTTACTAGCCCAGGATGATACATTATCCATTGTTAGTTTCTTTAAATTCTTTGCCACCTATGTAAACAGTTACTGTATAAAACTCTCTTCAGGACTTCCCTGGCGGTCCATTGTTTAAGATTCTGTGCTTCCACTGCAGGGGACACGGGTTCAGTCCCTGGTCGGGGAACTGAGATCCTGCATGCCTCAAGGTGTGGCCAAAAAAAAAAAACCAACTCTTCAAGTCACCCCATCTGAGGGTGCCGTTTGCTTTCTGCTTGGTGTCCAGAGCAACTGAAGTTTACTGTACATTGTTATGTAGGTTGGCTTTATCAGATAAGGGAGTTTCCTTCTATTTCTTTTTGGCTGAGTTTTTTTTTTTTTAATGTGTGAATCGATGTTGAATTTTCTCAAATGCTTTTTATGAATCTATTGAGATGATAACATGATTTTTATCCTTTGTTTTCTTAATGTAGTATATGGCACAATATTAAGTCATCTTCGTATTCTTGGAATAAACTCAATGTGGTCATGGTATATTATCCTTTTTATACACTGTTGAAATTAACTTGCTAATATTTTATTAATGAATTTTGCATTAATATAATATTAAATCTCAAGAACAAGATTTGGCCTGTAGTTTTCTTTTCTCATACTGTTTTTTGGTCAGTTTTGGTATCAATATGTTATAGGCCTCATAATATGAGTTGGATTGTGTTTCTGTTTTTCCTAATATCTGGAAAAATTTGTAAAGATCAGTGTTATTTCTTTCTTTTTTAAAAATTTTATTTTGTTGTTGTTGTTTATTTATTTATTTATTGGCCATGCCATGCAGCTTGTGGGATCTTAGTTCCCTGACCAGGGATGGAACCTGGGCCCTCGGCGGTGAAAGCGCGGAGTCCTAACCACTGGACCACCAGGGAATTCCCCAGTGTTATTTCTTTTTAAATGGTTAGTTAAACTCTACGTAGAAGGCAAATGAACCAGAAAACTGAAGCAGTTCAAATTTATTTGCACTTAATAACATAGCCTCAAATAAATAAATTAAAAATTGACAAAAAGGGAAAAAATGACAGAGACATTACTGTATTTCTCTAATAGATATGGACTTTTAAAAAAAGCATAGCTGTGAAATCATCATACCCAGCTATATTAACACTAGTTCCTTATTGTCATCTACTACCTTGTCCAGTGTAAGCTAATTGTGTTTTGTCTTGGTTTTATCATCATCTGCCTGAACTTTTCACTCGGTTGGTGAACTCAGTAAGAAAGGGCTGCAGTGGGTGCAAACGACCCCTAAGGCTCCACCTTAATACCAATTGCCTAAATTGGCTAAGGTGCCCCTTCACACGCTGGTCTGGTCTCGGCCCCTTTTCTTGCCTCTAGACCGTTCCCATGAGTGACACTCCCCCGCAAATGACATCTCTCGTGAGACATAGTAATTCTCACCTGGGGAAGACAGGCACAGCCCAGCAAGGGTGGGGGAGGAGGAGGAGCTGGAAGGATAAGCAGATCTCTCTGCTAGAGACGGGTGCCTCCCTCCACCCCCTCCCCACCCCTAGGAAATCACTGCTTGACCCAGCCTTTCCCAGAGTGTGGACTGAGTGACGCAGATAGTACACAAGACGGTTCTAGATGGGACACAGGCATGGCTATGATAATAGCGTCTCACAGCGCGAGATAGTTATTCCCCTTTCCACTCTCCTCAATACTTCTGAACACAGTAAGAAGAAAGTCTCGTTTGGTGTTTATAAGTTTTCAAAACTGCTCTAACCTTTGTTCATCTCTGTCTCTGACAAAGAGAAAACTGGGCTTCAGGCAGGCAGTGTCTGGTTAATATTTAATAAACTGTTTGCTTTTCTTTGTGTTTGTTTTTGCAGTTATCTCCTAAGTAGCAGCTAACACCAAGTTACAAGCATTGTTGTGAATTGATCCTCACCAACAACCCTATGAGAGAGGTTCTTGGCCCCCATTTTTCAGTTACAGAAACTGCAGTTCAGAGAATTTTAGTAAATACCCAGGGAGTCACAGGGAGGAAGGGCCAAGCTTGAATTCAATCCAGAACCCTTGTTCTTAGCAGCTACTCCATACCATCTCCTTCGGGACAGTGATGCTGTTTCCTTTAAAAATTCTTCAAATTAAAGTGAACCAATTTAAGTATTAATTCTTTTTTTTTTTTTTTTTAAATTTACCATCTTTATATTTATTTATTTATTTATTTTTGGCTGTGTTGGGTCTTCGTTTCTGTGCGAGGGCCTTCTCTAGTTGCGGCAAGTGGGGGCCACTCTTCATCACGGTGCGCAGGCCTCTCACTATCGCGGCCTCTCTTGTTGCGGAGCACAAGCTCCAGACGCGCAGGCTCAGTTATTGTGGCTCACGGGCCTAGCCGCTCCGCGGCATGTGGGATCTTCCCAGACCAGGGCTCGAACCCGTGTCCCCTGCATTGTCAGGCAGACCCTCAACCACTGCACCACCAGGGAAGCCCCCTAAGTATTAATTCTTAAGTAAAGAGTTAAAAAGTAGAGGTACTAGTTGAATAGGGCAAAAATTGAGACAGAAGTCCTGGGAAGATCCAAGTTTGGGAAACATCAGCTTAGCCCAGGCTCCACCATCCTGTCCTAAGGGCTACAAGTCTCTGGCTCTGGTCTGGGTCACAGCCAGGACTCAGTGCGGAGCTGGCTGGGCTGCAGGGAGAAAGCAGGGGCCCATTCTGGTCCCCATTTAAAAGCTGTTGCAGGGTAGCCCATCCTGGATATGGGCTGACATATCCTTTTATCTCTTTTGTATTTTTCACCATGAAATTGAATAATATGATGGGATATGATGTGATACTATGTGATAATATAATACAATAACATAAACCAGGGCTTTTCCTAGCAAACCTAGCCTAATGGTGATTGTGAGGATGAATGAGTTAATACATGTCAAGCATTTAGAACGGGGCCTGGCACTACATATGTGCACTTAGAAGGATGTTTGGGGTGAGGATGGTTAAAGGAGGTTGAGAATGGGCTGAGGGCTGGGGACTAAGGGCTCTCTGGGCCCCAGAGGAAGCAAATCCTTAATGAGCTCCTACCGGTGGCAGCTCCACAGTTGATCTGTCTGATGTGTTTCAGGACTTGGCTTGGTTTCAGGTGGTTGCACAGACTTGCAAGGGCCAGCTGGGGAAACGCGGAAACAGTCTGCCCTGGCGCCTGAAGAAGCAGCGTCTGATGAGGCTGCCACACACCACCAGAGGCAGGATTCCACCTCCAGAGGAGTGGAACGTTAATGGGTTCCTGTATCAACATTCATCGGATACCTATCCTGTGTTGAGAGCTGCACTAAGCTGGCTGCTGAATCAAGGAGTATGTATCGTTTCCGGAGATGGGTACCATCAGGCAGAAGTGGTCTCTTAAAGCTGGAAGAGGGACTTCCCTGGTGGCACAGTGGTTAAGAATCTGCCTGGCAATGCAGGGTTCCATCCCTGGTCCGGGAAGATCCCACATGCTGCAGAGCAACTAAGCCTGTGTGCCACAACTACTAAGCCTGGGCTCTAGAGCTGTGAGCCACAACTATTGAGCTCATGAGCCACAACTACTGAGCCTGCGAGCTACAACTACTGAGCGCACGAGACACAACTACTGAAGCCCGCGCACCTAGAGCCCGTGCTCCGCAACAAGAGAAGCCACTGCAATGAAAAGCCCGCGCACCGCAACGAAGAGTAGCCCCCGCTCGCCGCAACTAGAGAAAGCCCGCGCGCAGCTACGAAGACCCAACGCAACCAAAAATAAAAAGTAAATTTGAAAAAAAGGCAGGAAGAGATGGATTCTTCTATACCTCTGAATGAGTCAGCCTAAGACCAAGAGGACGGGATTAGGCAGGAGCCCAGGCTGCCCAGTAAGACCAGGTGCTGGGAGGTGGGATGTGTTTCCATTCACCTGCTGGGCCCTTATCTTCTGCAGAGCTCTGCAGGGCGCCCACAGACCTGCCAGTGGTTCAAGAGCAAGGCCTTGTATAGAATGAACATGGGCATGCCACTTACTAGTATCTGACTCTGCACAAATCATTTATCCTTCTGGGCCTCAGCTTCCCCATCTGTAAAATGCAGTTTGTTATAGTACCTCCCTTCCAGGGTGGCTGTGTGGACCAAATCAGATAAGGCAGGAAGTGCCTGGCACTTAGCAGGTGATCAATCAGTGATAGACTTATCTGTTATCAGATCACTGTTATCAGCAGTGTCATCTCTGCTGTACTGAGGGCGGGGCAGGGCTCTAGAGCTTATTTGACAGGTTACCCCAGGACACAGGCTGCTAAAGGACAGAGCCCTATCTTCAAGCCCCAGTGCCCCCTACACTAGGTAATATGTTCCAGGTATGAGGTGATGTCCAGCCTAGGGGTCCTCTGAACTGACCACGAAATGAGACAATGAAGTTCAGGACCCAGAGGGTAGCCTGGGACTCCTGTATTCTCAGATAGACAAGGATTTGTCTTGTTTGCTTTATGTCACCCCTGTGGACAAAAATGTGGCCAAAGCATTCATTTGGGCGTGGGCAGGGGATTAGTAAACTAATGAAGAGGGACTTTGCACCTTCATGGCTAAAGCTAATCATACAGGTTTTAAATGAGATGTTCCTTGAATTTCCATATGTGTGTTAGATGCACACAGGCTCAGGAAAAAGTCTTTTATAGGGTGAGACCTACACTGACACTTCAGCGTGAGGCTCTGGAATCGCACTGCCTGGGTTCAAATCCTGGCTCCACCACCTACGAGCCAAGCTGGGCGGCTTTCTGGCAGGCATCAACCTCCTCATGTGTAAGACGGTGATGATAGCGACGTCTGTTTCACAAGGCTCTTCAATTCAGATGAGGCTTAATTGAGGCTGTGCTGTATAATGCAGTTAGCACAGGGCCTGGCAAACAGGAGCTGCTCCATAATGATAGCTATTACCATATTTAAGACACAGAATCTCACTTAAACTTATAAGGTATTATCTTTGCAGGCCAAATATCAACAAATTTTTCTCTCCGGTTGTGGACGTGACTGATAGCTCAGTCTGGAGCCCTGGTGTCTAAGCTCCTAGATGCCTATTACCTTCTGGAACCCAGCCCCTGCCTCTTGTGTGTCTTTATATCCCCCAGTCTCCACCCCCTCCCACCCTGCCCCAGGCCCAGTGCTTAGCACAGTGGGGGTCTCCATAATGCCTGCTCTCTAGAGCTGAGTATGCCATCCGTCAACTGGGGGAGGTGTTCCAGAGGACCGGCACAATGACAATGCCTGAGTCTGGGGCCAAGGAAAATGAAGCCAAGGAGGACCCTGTCAGACAGACACCTGGCTGTGACTTCAGCAATGCCCTGTTCTGATTACAAGTGGTGCTTTCAGGGAACTTTCCAGGCATGTCCCATAATTGATGGGATGCTAATAGCACACAGCAAGACTTAATACAGCTGACATGGGTAGGTCATTTAGTCCCTTCTGACTCAGTTCTCATCTCAAAAAAATAGGAATAAAAAATACCCGCCCCTTTAAGGTTTTGTAAAGACTCTCTCTCTGTCTCTGTCTCTGTCTCTGTCTCTCTCTGTTTCTCTCTCTCTCTCTGTTTCTCTCTCTCTCTCTCTGTTTCTCTCTCTCTCTCTGTCTCTCTCTCTCTCTCTCTCTGTCTCTCTCTATTTCTCTCTCTCTCTGTCTCTCTCTGTCTCTCTCTCTGTCTCTGTTTCTCTCTCTGTCTCTCTCTGTTTCTCTCTGTCTCTCTCTCTCGGTCTCTCTCTGTTTCTCTCTCTCTGTCTCTGTCTCTGTCTCTCTCTGTTTCTCTCTCTGTCTCTCTCTGTCTCTCTCTGTTTCTCTCTCTCTCTGTCTCTCTCTGTTTCTCTCTTTCTCTCTCTCTCTCTCTGTTTCTCTCTCTCTCTCTGTTTCTCTGTCTCTGTCTCTCTCTCTCTGTCCCTCTCTCGCGCGTGTGCGCGCACACGGTTTATTAGCGATGAATTTTCCATCTTCCATCCTGACAGGCTGGTGGGAAGATAGGAGAGCCCAGAAGTCCCTTTTCACTATGTTAATTCGATCCTGTAAAGCTTCCCTCTTGACCGCAGCCTCCAGAAAGAAGGGGTCGGCATGCTGCTTGCTGGGCGAAAGGAGATGGATCATTAAATATGGTGGTGATGATCCTAGTGATTGATCACCCCAGTAGGGTGATGTCAGGAACGTGGGAGATTCATGAGCTAGAGGTAATCCCTCTCTAAGGGCAGACACCTCAGCGGCAAATGCAGAACGCAGCTCAGGTGCTTGCTGTGAGAAAGAAGGGCCTGCTCGTGACTCCATCCTCCCACTCCTGTGGGGTCTGGACAGCTCTAGCTCAGCTCTGATTCGTCAGAACTCTGCTGTCCTCTGGGCTTCTGGCCCTAGCCAAACTCCAGTTCCTAGCCTTGTCATTTACAGAGCTGTGTCACAGGGACTTCCCTGGTGGCGCAGTGGATAAGACTCTGAGCTCTCAATGCAGGGGGCCTGGGTTCGATCCCTGGTCAGGGAACTAGATCCCACATGCATGCCTCAACTAAGAGTTCGCCTGCCACAACTAAGGAGCCTGCGAGTTGCGAGGATGGAATGAAAGACTCTCTGTGTGAAACCGCGTTTACATGTTTCAAGTGTCAGAATGGACTAGAATATTGTCATTGTTAGACCAGAGTTTGTCCCCTTCAGAAAGAAGTTTGTCCTCTCTAAGTTGGGCCTTCAGCATCTCTGGCATCTTGCGGAGACTCCCGGAGCTTTTCCATCTTCCAGGTCTGTCCTAACCCCCAACTCTAAGGCTTTTCTCTCCCTCTGGGATGTGAGGGAAGTGAGACTACACCTCAGAATGGGGAGATTCAGAACTTTCTGCCCTTGGTCGTCTCGCTGCTCTGTGTGACCTTGGGTGAGTCCCTTACCCATTCTGTCCAAAACCACCTTCGTCTCTGATGTGAAGGTCGCCCTGCCCTGCCGGCCACAGGGCTGGGAGGATCTGGGAGAGCCTGTGTGTCACAGAACCTGATTCAGTCACCCGATGTCAGGAGCTCTGTAGCCGCAGTGACTGACGACAGCACAGACGCAGAACAATTTCCTTCACTGAGAATGTTCTGTTGGACAGCGCTGCTTCCGAGTTTAATATTTGTTTACAGTTTTTTTTTCTTTTGAGTTAAAATTTGCATACATTGAATCTTATCACTCCAGAACGTTCCCTCATGTCCCATCCCAGTCACTCCACCCCCAACCGCAGAGGTAGCTGCTGGTTTTTTTTTTTTTTTTTTTTTTAATTAATTTTATTTTTGGCTGTGTTGGGTTTTCGTTGCTGTGCATGGGCTTTCTCTAGTTGTGGCGAGCGGGGGCTACTCTTTGTTGTGGTGCGTGGGCTTCTCATTGTGGTGGCTTCTCGTTGTGGAGCACAGGCTCTAGGCTCACGGGCTTCAGTAGGTGTGGCACACGGACTCAGTAGTTGTGGCTCGCAGGCTCTAGAGCGCAGGTTCAGTAGTTGTGGTGCACAGGCTTAGTTGCTCCACGGTATGTGGGATCTTCCAAGACCAGGGCTCGAACCTGTGTGCCCTGCGTTGGCAGGCGGATTCTTAACCACTGCGCCACCAGGGAAGTCCCGTAACTGCTGCTTTGATCACTTATTTTAACCATAAATTAGTCTTGCCTGTTTGTGAAAGACTTCGATTGGCATTGCCAAGGGTCCCTTGAAAGATTGCACCATTCTTCACTCCCCTCAGGAGAGCGAGAGAGTCTTGGGACTAACGATTTCCATCTTCTCTCCTCCTCACTTCTCAGCTTCCCTACATCTGACAAGCAACACAGAGTTGAGTGGGTCTTTGGGAATTTGAAAATGGCCTGCCTTCAGGGAGCCTATACCATTCTGCCTGCCTCTGGGACTGGGCTGGACATATTTCCCGCTGTGTCCCTTTATAGGAGCATCTGATTGGCATCCCCAGTGCAGGCTTTCTGGCACCATTTGCAGGATTGCCAGGTGGATGGGAACAGGCAAGGAGGTCAGCGGCTCTCACCTTCTAAGGACTGTCAGAGAGGGAGTTGACCCAGAGGACATTGCTCCAGGTCACACCAGCTGTTTGGTCGCTGATGGCTCTGATCCTATAGTGGGGGGAACAGGAGATTTGAATCAAGTTTGAGCTGGAAAGCGGGAGCTATAAATTACTTTTGGCTTAAAATTCTGAGTAAGGGGTAAGGAACCACATTTTCCCTTTTTGCTTCAGATCAGTTGAAAAAAGGCTCAAGAAGGAAAAACCAAATCCAACTCTTGGCATGGATATTACCCCCAAGGCTTGGAAGATTCCCAGCTGTTCAGAGCCTGTCCCCGGGCCAGCCTCTCCTGGTGCCTGCCATCCCCGGGGTGGGGTGGCCAGAGAAGGCGTCCATGTGCTGAAAGCCAGCTGGGAGGATAGGAGCTGTGATTCCAGGGACTCCTGAGCAGCGCAGAATGACATGACTGACCTCAATCGACTTTTCCTGGGCACGGGAAGCAGCCCACAGCGGGGGAGGTGGGAGGAGGGTGCAGGGATGAATGTCACAGCACAGAGTTGGAGCCTTCCTGGGCCATCAGAGGGAGTGGTGGACGGCTCCAGCACCCAGCGGGCAGGACCTCTATGCAAAGCCTGGGAACTATTACCTCCTGCGGTCTGTTGGTCCTGTTGGTCATGCTCAGTTGGGTGTGTACTGATTGGCAGCTAGGCCAGGATGAAAGAAAAGAGCCTCCGTGACCTGAATCACAGGAGGGGAAGAGAGGGCAGCGAGGACACTGGGGCCAGGGAGGAAGGAAGTCAGGAAGGTGCAGCTGGGAGCTGCCCTGAGGAGTTCCCGGAGTTGGCAGACTCCTGAAGCTGATGGCAAGGAAGCGGGCCCAGGAGGGGAGGGGTCGGAGGACTCACCTGGCCGCAGGAGGACCGCAGGTATCCCTGAAAGGCATGGTGGCCAGGCTAGAAAATGATGAGTCAGATGTGGAAAGGGAGACCTTTTTGGCTCCCTGTTGCGGAGCCTCTTGAGTGAGTGTGTATGTGTGTGTGTGTGTGTGTATGCGTGCATGTGTGTGTGGCAGTGAGAACTTTGGGGGCTGACCGAGGAGCTTCAAGGTTCCTCTGTATCAGAGGCGTCCACAAAAATGGAGGAAGTCCGAGAGGTCTGTGTTCAGGGCAGTCGCAGCCCCTCTGCGGCCCCGGAACTCGCAGCACGCAGCCAGCTTGCACCTGTAAGGCCAGCCTAGACAGGAGGCCACGTGGCCCTCCTGGCCTTTCCCCTCCCCCCAGCCCAAACACAAACTCAGAGAGAGAGAGAAAGCTCTTTCTCTCCAGCTGGGACCTCAGAGTTATTATCAAACACTTGTTGCCAAACTCAGGTTTGCCCTGTATTGGGCACCAGTGACCCATGGAGCTCAGCTCTAGACGTGCCAGGCAGATGGCCAAATCCTACCCATTCAACAAGGGGCGGGAATAGGGCCAGTGTGTTTGGGGGGGGTGGGTTGCTGCTGAGAAGCATTAAATAAACACTTTATTTTGAGCAGGAGCTCTCAACCGTGGACTGTAGAATCTCACTAGAAAGCTAGTAAATGCTCCATCACTGGTCATATCCAGGCTGAGACTGGATAAACATCTGGCAGGGATCGTGTGTGTGTGTGTGTGTGTGTGTGTGTGTGTGTGTCAGAGGAAGAATGCGATTCACAGAACTATTGTAGGCTTGCACTAGATTAATGTTTCTCATCCATGTACCATCTTCTGGATTTTTGACATATCTGGGACCCATTTAATTATTTATATATAATTTTTTCTTTAAATAATTCACTCTTGTGGACACAAATATTTATTTAAAGAAAACCAGAATCGTGTGGTATAAAAAGAGGATAACGGTTAAAATCACCATCACCACCACCACCACAAACTAAAACAGTGTAATCAAATCCTAGCTGTGTACTATCACCTGCCTTGTTGTCTAGGTCAAAATGGAGATAGCAAGTTAGTTGCTAAAGAGAGATCCGCTCCCCAAAAGGCTTTTCCTTAAGATCATTAGAAAGATTGGGGATGAATTGAAAAGCAAGCAGGCTGCTTCCTGAGCAGTTCCCTCCAATGCCCACTTGCTCAGGCATCAATCCAGACCAGTTGCCCTTGGTTGTTTCCTTCCCCTGCAGCCTGACATGGCCCGGGGAAGACGCCCCTCACCCCTGTCCCGCCATCTATAAAAGGAGGTGCTTGGCTGGACAACCATTGCCAGGGTCCCTTGCATCTCTGACATTCCTTCCACCTTCACTCGTACAGGATTCTTCAACTCCTGTATGGTTTCTCAGGGTGGGCTTTCAACAGCCATTGTCCAGGGGAGGAGATGGGCTCCACCATAGGTACCTGCTGGCCCTGCAGGAGAAGCCTGCTCTGCCGCTGGGCTTCCATCTCCAAACTCCCCAGAGCCTCTCCTTCCCCCCCCACCCCCAGCCCCCAGCCTCCAGCCCCCAGCCCCCAGCCCCAGCCTCCCCACTCCCAAGTCTGGCTGCATTGGGAGCTTCACGTAAGCTAAATGTTGGTTTGAAAAACAGGATTCCATTAAAAGATGCTTGTCTGCTTCCTTACTCAGGCCTCTGAGACGGAGCCTGCCCTTGTTTGATTTGGTCCAGGGGCACTTTCAAAAGAAGGGGTGGTAGCGGAGGGAGCCAATTTATCACGGAGAGTGAGACAGTCAGAGAAACAGATTTCATTTGGGGCCTTGTTTATAACCTGGAAAAGTGCTTTGAAATATTTTCTCCAGCACGCGGTCAGCAGGGGGATGCCCTGCTAAGCACAGCACCTAGGCGAAAATACAGCAACACCTGGCTTGAAGCAAGCTCACGATGTGAAAACTTGGCTAGAGGAAGGAGAGGTAAATTAGTAGGTGATTATGCACTTCACTCAGGAAGGGTTTCTAAAAGGAATCCTTTAATCCCTGGTGACTTTTAAATACAGTTCTGTTTCTTCCCAGGGTGTGATAAGGACTTAATAAGAAGACCAGGTTTCAACCAGATGCATTTCAGGGATGGATTTCCTCCTGGAAACCACTTATCTCCTTTCTGTGTCTATGGATTTGCCTATTCTGGGCATTTCATAAAAATGGAATCGTATGCCATGTGGTCCTTTGTGTCTGGTTTCTTTAACTTAGCATAATGTTTTCAAGGTCCATCCATATTGTAGCATGTATCAGAACTTCATTCCTTTTTATGGCTGAATAATAATATTCCATTGTGTGGGTATACCAAGTTTTATTCATCCATTCATCAGTGGATCAATATTTGGATTGTTTCCACTTTTTGGCTATTGTGAATAATGCTGCTATGGACATTGGTGTATAAGTTTCTGTGTGGACATATGTTTTCATTTCCCTTGGGTATATACCTAGGAGTGGAATTGCCGAGTCATATGATAATCCTATATTTAACTTTTGGAGGAAGGGACAGACTGTTTTCCACAGCAGCTGCACCATTTTACATTCCCGTGAGCAATGTATGAGAGTTCCAGCTTCCCAATATCCTCGCCAACACTTGTCATTGTCTGTCTTTTTGTTTTAGTCATCCTAGTGAGTGGGCTGTTGTATTCCTTGTGGCTTTGACTTGTGTTTCCCTAATGCACACCTGGGATTTAACCCCAACTCTCCCTGGGCAGGGAGCAGGCAACTAATGGGTTTGGTGACATTTTCTCCCTGACTGGGGTGAACTGTGAATGTCCTCCGGGTTTCTCGCTGTAGAGGGTGGGTGGCCCATCAACGGCTGGTCTCAGTACCTTTCCTTCTGTCGTTTCAGAACAGACCGTAGAAGTGCCTCTGAGCAGGAGTCAGAGGATGGAGAAGTATGCCAAGGACCCTCAGACTCCAAGAACCCAGGCTGGGAGAGCTTTCTGCTAAGCAGCAGGTGGGTAGTGCCTTCCGAGTCTTGTTCATGGCTGTGCCCCACTGCCTAGGCAGGGCCAGCACCCAGTAGGCACTCAGGGAATACCTCTTGAATGAAAGGGCTGAAAAGGAAAGTAAATGCTATCTAGTCCAACCCTTTTATTTTACGGACAGGAAACACCCAGCAGAGGGATGTGGCCCAGCTAAGCCAACATTTACAGCCAACAAATGGGAGAAGCTGAGATGCAGGCCAGGCCTCTGGCTGCGCACTTGAGAAGAGGTGCTCTTTCCACGGCCCCAGGTGACTGGGGCCTGCGGGGTGCATCTCCCAGAGGAAGCCCGTGCACACAGCCCCTGCCTCTCCTCCCCCCCACTCCCTCTGATCTCCAAGGACATCTGCTCATTAGCAGCCCAAATTGGATAGTTGGGAGGCAGGAAGAGCTATTTAACCTTTACAGTTTGAAATGCTTTCATGGGAGGAGGGGAAGGAGAGAAGGAGTGGGGGAAAAAGGGAATAGTGACAATTATGTTAACAGCTATGACTTATTAAAGACCTACTAAGGACCAGGCACTGTGAACAGGCCTCTTCACATGTTTCAGTTTTACTTCTTCAACATTCCTAAAATGTATTATTGCCCATGGTCCTGGTTGTTGCTTAAAAGAAAGCAGATGATGGAAGCTTTCTAAATAGAAATGGAAAAAAAATATAGGTGGACCCAGGTACACTAGACAAGTGCTCAGCCCAGCAGAGGGGTTGGCAGAGCTCCCAGTGCCTGAATTGCGGGCTACCCCCGGTCCTGGCGCCTGCAGCCCCATAGCAAGAGCCAGGCATCTACGAGGTCTTGGGGTCTGATTCTAGTCCCACCACGTGCGACTGACTAGTTCCCATTCACATCTAAAAGTCAGTGGATAAGAATCCCTACCTCCCAGCATTGTAGAGAGGATGGAATATGTGTGATGAAAAGGATCTCAGGTTCACAGCATGGCAGATAGTAGGGACTTGGCAACGACTGGTTCCCTTTTGTTCTCCCGCCTGCAAACCAATGTCTCCTTCCAAGAAAGATGATGGCCTTGCATCCTCTTACCCCAAGGAAGCAGCATTTTAAAAATTTATTTATTTATTTTTAAATTTATTTATTTTTGGTTGTGTTGGGTCTTTGTTGCTGGGCACGGGCTTTCTCTAGTTGCTGTGCACGGGCTTCTCATTGCAGTGGCTTCTCTTGTTGTGGAGCACGGGCTCTAGGCGCGCAGGCTCAGTAGTTGTGGCTTGCGAGCTCTAGAGTGCAGCCTCAGCAGTTGTGGCGCACGGGCTTAGTTGCTCTGCGGCATGTGGGATCTTCCCGGACCAGGGCTAGAATCCATGCCACGCTTTTTCATCTTTACCAGTCTGATAAATAAAAAGTGGTATCTTATTATTGTTTTTATTTTAACTTTTTAAATTTTGAGTGAGCTTCAGCATTTTTCATCATTTCATCATTCATTTTCCGTTGTAATGGGTATTGTCACTTATTTTTCTATGAACACTGAGTTCATATCCTTTGCTCTGCTTGTCTTTTTTAAATAGATTTGTAAAACTCTAAGTTAGCAATATTTGCCTTTTACTTTTCTATGCGTGACATAAATTCACAATGAGGCTAAGATAGTTGAGTATTCATCAAAGGAAAGTGTGCTCTCTCAGGCTTCCCTGGTGGCGCAGTGGTTAAGAATCTGCCTGCCAATTCAGGGGACACGGGTTCGAGCCCTGGTCTGGGAAGATCCCACATGCCGCGGAGCAACTAAGCCCGTGAGCCACAATTACTGAGCCTGCGCGTCTGGAGCCTGTGCTCCGCAAGAAGAGAGGCCGCGACAGTGAGAGGCCCGCGCACCGCGGTGAAGAGTGGCCCCCGCTCGCCGCAACTGGAGAAAGCCCGCACACAGAAACGAAGACCCAAGACAGCCAAAAATAAATAAATTAACTAATTAATTAAAAAAAATTAAAAAGAAAAAAAAAGTGTGCTCTCTCTTCTGACGTGTGGAATTCTCCTGGGAAGAGGTTGCCAGCTAAGGCTCTATTTTCTAGCCCCTTTTAGGGTAGGTGGGGCCATGTGACTGACCTCTAGCCAACAGGCTGCAAGCAGGGATGACATACACTATGGCGCAGGCCTAGCCCATTAGAATTTCCCACCAACCCTCCTCCGTGATGCCAAGGGTCAAAGCTGGCAAGGCCCCTGTCAGCCTGGCCTCTGGATGATTTAGAGGAGGAAAGCTGCCCTGTTCTGTGCTGTTCATTGAAACCACTGAGCTTAAACCATTATGCATTTTAGGGTCTATCTTTTAAAAAAAATAGTAGTTAATCTCTGCTAACTGGTATACAAAATACCTAGCAAACAGCCTATTCTAACATTGTGATAAATATGTGTGGTGTTTGCTTTTTGACCTTTTCCATGCTATTTATTTTTTAACCATACAGATTTAGAATTTTTCTTACATGGTCTTTTTTTTTTTTTTTTTCCCAGTGACTGTTGGGTTTTGTGTAATGCCAGGAGAAGAGAATCTCCCTACCCCAAGATTATTTTTTAAGTCAAATATGTATCTTTCTAGAACATTTAAGGTTTACATTTTTCTTTAAAATTTTGCTCCACCTGTAATTTATTTCAATGTAAGGTGTTAAGAAGCTTAGTTTCTCCGCACCTCCCCCGCAATGATTAGGCAGTTTTTCCCATCCCATTTGATCGACTAATCTAATTTTTAATTCTGATTTGAATTACATTTTATTTATACCAAATTCCAGTATGCATTTGGGTTTATATATGGACTCTCTTCTGTTCAGTGATTTGTCTTTTAATGTACTGTCCCAAAGTGTTTTAGTTATTGTAGATTTACAGTGAGTACTTTTAAATATCTGGTAAGGAAGTCCATCTTCATTTTCCCCCATCACTCTCCTGACAAGTCTCTTATATTTGTTTTTGCAGGTAAACTTTAGACTAAGTTTGTCTCGTCAAAAGAAATTATGTTGATACTTTAACTGGAATTGCTTTGAATGAGGAAAACTGAAATTTTTATAATACCAAGATTCTGTATTCAAGAATTTATGTCTTTTAATTTATTCAAATATTACTAAAATTCCTCCATGGAGGGTTAAAGTTTTTTTCATATAGCTCCTGCACAGTTCTTGTGAAATTTATTCTTAGGTGTTTTATCATTTTTCTTCTGATTGTAAATGGTATCTTTTCTTCCAGTATATTCTGTAACTGGCTGTTGTTTGTATAAGAAGAAACCACCCAAGTCAATTCTCTCTCTTTTTAAAAAAATTTTTTTATTTTTGGCTGTGTTGGGTCTTCATTGCTCCACGTGGGCTTTTCTCTAGTTGCGGCAAGTGGGGCTACTCTTCATTGCAGTGTGCGGGCTTCTCACTGCAGTGGCTTCTCTTGTTGCGGAGCACGGGTTCTAGGTGCACGGGCTTCAGTAGTTGTGGCTCACGGGCTCTAGAGCACAGGCTCAGTAGTTGTGGTGCACAGGCTTAGTTGCTCCGCGGCATATGGGATCTTCCCGGATCAGGGCTCGAACCCATGTCCCCTGCATTGGCAGGCGGATTCTTAACCACTGTGCCACCAGGGATGCCCTCAATTCTCTTTTTCTTTCTAAAGTTTTTCAGTTTAATTGGATATATAATCATATCATCTGCAAATCATATTACATCTGCTTCCTCCTTTCTCATATATGTGCCTCTTATTTTTCTCCTTATCTAAGTGCACTGGCTTGTACTTCTGGGACGATGTTCAACAATGATGTTGGTGGCAAGAATCTGCCAACCAATAGGAGAGGGTCTTTTGTCCTCCCTTGGCTGCCATCAAACTCTCTCAGGGGAAGGGAGTTTGCAATGGGAGGCCTCTGCGGACAGGCAGTCCTGCTGGAAAGGCCCTCCCTGACCATGCCGTATACACCAGTAACCCCAGCCTCCTCAGCTTCCTAACCCCCACCTGCTCCACCCCTCATAGCCCTGCTCCCATGGCATAGGACATATTCACTGTCTCTCTCCTCCATGAGAATGGAAGCTCTTCCAGGGCAGAAACAGGTCCTTCTGTTTTCCTCCAGCCTAGTGCCCTGCCTGTCACATAGGAAGCACATAATCTGTACGTGGTCAATGAAACGACACGTTTCATAAGCAGATAGCCTTAGGCTGTCTCCTGTAAAAAATGTCCTTCCTAACAACCACCCCTCCCATTTTTTACAGCCCCTTCTGGTAACAGAGCCCTTTCATATACATTATCTTGCTTTATCCTCTCACTGAAAACCCTGCCAATTTTTCCTTCTTAATTCTCTTTTTTGCAGATATGGAAAAAGAGGCTCAGAGAAGTTAAGCGACTGGCTCAAGGTTGCTCAGCTAATAAATGGCAGAGCAGGATCCTGTCATAGCCTTCTGGTTCTTTCCATTGAGCTGTTCTGCTGCTTAGTTGACCGTCCCTTGGGAAGCACCTCTGGAGATCTTCCGTCTTGATAATGAAACATGACTTTTAGAAAAGCTGTCAACACAGGGAGAAGAAGGGAGTGAGTGAGGGAAGTTGTGCCCCCCCAGAAGTTGCTGCTGATTTTGCCCCTGCCAGCAAAGGGTAGGTTTGTGTGGGTGTCTGGGAATGTGGGGTAGGGCTGGGGGTGGTGGGGCTGGTGGGTGAGAGGGGTGGCAGCCTGGGCAGTTCTCAACTCATTACCCAGGTGAGCTGCCATGTCTTGGAGCCCAGACAGCGATGCTACGTTGGCCCCTTGGGTTGGTGGTTCTATGGAGGGTAATGCAGACCTCTGGGCGCTGGCCACCAGCCCACCCTGCACACACAGTCCTGTTCTAGCCCCGTTGGGATGGCACAAAGGAGAGAGGAAGTGCACCCAGTCCTTACTCTCAGGGGCCCATGTTCTGAAGAGAGAGAAATAATGTAGCGCCTACTATGTGCCCGGCCAGAGGCTGGCCAGCTCACTTCCATCACATTTCACTTAGTCCTCGCCACAAATCAAGAGTGAGCTGTCGGGCTTCCCTGGTGGCGCAGTGGTTGAGAATCCGCTTGCCAATGCAGGGGACACGGGTTCGAGCCCTGGTCTGGGAAGATCCCACATGCCGCGGAGCGGCTGGGCCCGTGAGCCACAATTACTGAGCCTGCGCGTCTGGAGCCTGTGCCCCGCAACAAGAGAGGCCGCGATAGTGAGAAGCCCGCGCACCGCGATGAAGAGTGGCCCCCGCTTGCCGCAACTAGAGAAAGCCCTCACGCAGAAACGAAGACCTAACACAGCCATAAAATAAATAAATTAATTAATTAAAAAAAAAAAAGAGTGAGTTGTAAGGATGTCCATGAACAGAGTCTCAGAGAGTGAGGGTTACAAGTTTCCCCCGCACACCAGTGTCAGAGCTGGAATTCCAGCCCTGGGTCTGCAGCGCCCGTGCTCTTTCGTTGCACCTTGCTGAGTTCGCTAATGCAGACAGAGAAATCCAGGGTGGCAGCGCTGGGTCCCACCAGGGGACAGAATCAGGGAGGTTTGTCCGGAAGGCGAACTGGAGGAGCATGCATGGCCCTGGGGAAAGGCAGAAAGGAGGCTGCAGCAGGCTCTGAGCAGGATGGGTAAACGGTTTGGTCTGGCAGGAAGGAGAGCTGAGAGGGATTAAGCCCAGGCTCTGTGTTAGAGGGTGATTTCTGAGTCAGCAATCCTGAAGGCCACGTTCCCTGAATGCCGACCTTGGCAAAATGGTAATTAACTACTTTTTCATCCCCTTCCTGAGCCCAGACTGGCTTCTGATCCCAAGAGGCCTTTGTCCTGCCCCATGCTGACTTGGAGACAGCACTGCTGGTGGCTTTTTCCTTCCCTGGCCTGGTACAAGTCCTCCTGGTGTCACTGACTCCCCTCTAACCAAGCAAAGTGGAGCAGCGATCCCGAGCGGTGGCCCGCCGTTGGGCGACTCGATTTCACTATCAGGATGGAAAATCTTCAGGGGTTATTATTTTCCAAAGGGCTGGCCACCTCCCTCCCTGATCTCCATTAGTGGCTCCTTAAACGCCATCCAATATCCTGGTGAAGATCGCTTTGAAACCAAATCTGGTGTCCCCCGCCTCGCCTTAATCCCTGTAAGCCTCCTGCCCATGGCTGAGAGCTGACCCAGCACTGGCCCCCTGCAGCTAGATCCTAAAATGACTTGGCTTGGGAGGTGGGGCAGAATGAAAGTGGAGGCTCATACTTATGGGATGGACAAAGAGGGCCGAAATCTGAGGCCACTGTCCTTAGGAATTTGGCTCTCCTTAAGCCGTAGGGAACAAGTGATCCCCAAATACGGACACCCTCAGCAAGCATGAAGAACGCCCAGTCAAGGATGAAGTTGACACAGAAGAGTCCTGCCAAATTGGAAGATGGGATTCTAAGCTATAAAACAAGATTGCAGGAGCCAGTTCCCCTTAAACTTTCCTGAGGGCAAGGGCCTCATTAGCTTCCTAACCCCTGTCTGTTTTACCCCCAACTCTTTAATCTACCCCAGAGAACAAGGACATCAGATTAGCGCCATGGAGACCTGTCGCGTTTCTCATCAAGATTTACACACGCGTCCTCTCTCTCTCTTGTCCCTTCTCTTTCCCTCTGCTCACAGAAGACCATCCTCCCTGCTTCTACCCCCTGCCTGGCCCATTCCTCTAGGCTAAACCCAATGTCTACTTCTCCCCTAAGTCTCCCTCGATGCACTCTCCCTTCTGTTCTCAGAATGCCAGGAACATTTGGAATATGATTTTACCCTCCTGCTCTCCTGCTGCTGCCACTCTTTTGCTCCTTCTTCTGTGGGCACTGAGCACTTCTCTCTAACTCAGTTACAGACTCCATGAGGACATGTGTTCTCCTTCTCTGTTATCCCCCTGTGCCTACGTCAGGCTTGGCACTTGATTGAGAATTTTGAACACTTGATTGAGAATTTTGAACACTTGATTGAGAATTTTGAACACTTGATTGAGAATACTTGATACACTGAATACTTGATTGAGAATTTTGGTTTCCTATCTCAAGAAATCATAACTAGTTGCTTAAAAAAAAAAACAAAACCCAGAGAAGGCGAAATAGAAGGAATGTAATCAGGAAGTGTTTGGATATTTTTCACAAGATGTTCTAAGAATGCCTGCCTCTGTGTACGTGTGGGCGTGCTTGCCCTCAAAGATATGCATGTGGTACTTTGGATCCAAGGCAAAATTAGGCTCATTAAGAAGATGCTTGCTGACCACCTGCCTATGGATGTATCCTCACAGACCTGAAACTGTCCTCATTTGAGATGCTTTTCTTTGCATGTGTAACAAGCTCACAGTAACGACAGGGGGCTGAGGCTGGAATGCCTAATGAGCTGAGGATTAAGAAATGATGTGATAGCATCTCGCAGCTTGTAATTAACACACGGCCTCTATTATGTCCTATCAGAGCCGGGTCTTCTTGCTGACAAGTAATTCCCCCAAATAATCACTTGTCTTTCAACATCGTGATGCGAGGACTAATTGTGAAGAACTCTCTCGCCTAGAAAGGCTCCTGGAGCAATTTAGGGACAATTACACGGGGCCGTGGCTGCTGGGAACAATTACCTGGACTTGAATATGTGGTGAGTGAGACCAAGCAAGGGGAAGGAGGCCTTGGCCAGGCATTAAGATGGCACCTGCCCAAAGCTGCTGGCTTCCTAGTGGGTTTTCTCAGAATTAACGTGATGCCCTAGAGTAGAAGAATCAGGCTCTCATCAGGAGGATGTGAAAGGACTTGAATCATTTTTTTTTTCTTAGATGATAGTAGTCTGTAGAAAAATTAGAAAATATAGATAAACAACAAAACCACTACCAGCATCTTGGTTAGTATAGTCATCGTCATCACCAGTACCACCACCACCATCATCTTCATTGTCATCAAACTTGTTACCATTTAAGAGCTTATACTCCATGCCACATACTTTGTGAGGCACCTTAAATATGTTATCTCTAGATCTAACAATAATCTTGCAAGGGGGGTAGTTACAGTCCCATTTTATAGATGGGAAAACTGAGACTCACACCTGTCCCCCCTCACACAGAGCAATAGCTATTAGAGGTGAAATTTCAGTTCAGGTCTCTGTGTCTAAAATTTGTGTTGCCATGCTTGTTTTTGTCCTCATCTTTAAGGTGGGATAAGGACCGTTTCTCTTCTAAATAGTTGTGAGAGTTGAAGATGCTGCTGAATGTGGAAGCTTTGCAAACTGTAAAGTCTTGAATAGATTCAGGGCTTGTTAGGCAGTGCCTTGCATCCATCCAGGTACCATACCCAGCTGCCAAGTAAATAAGCAATATTCACTGAATGTGTTTAATTGGGTCTCATTGAGAAGCTGAGCATAGGAAGGTCTGTGCAGTGTTCTTCTGGGTAAGGGGAAGGAAGGGAGAGGAGCAAAGCTAAGTCCATGGCATGGACATCATGAGTTGAGAGGAAAGAGAATGACTCAACCAACTGGAGTGGCGATTGCTGGGCAGTGGGAATACCCTGATCATGCCTATCAGTCACCCCCAAGAAGTATTTATTCAACGTCAAGATACTGTGCTTAATAGGCCACTGTGGCCTCAAAACAAGTCCCCTAGTTCCTCTTCCAATCAGATTCTCAATTTCTTATATAAAAATTCTAGAGCCACCGTGGGTGCTGGGGAACAGGAGGGCTGTAAGTTTGAAGTGTGGAGTGAGCACAGTTAAGGGTCTAAGTGTGAGAGATAGACCAGAGCCAAACTTGAAGTGATGTTCTCTCTGCTTCTGTGTCTGCCTTCCTCACTGCCTCTCTCGCCTTCCTTTCATTCTGCCTCTTGACTTAGGAAGTATGTGGAATTCAAAAGCTTTTTCCCTCTCGTTTGTGTGTATGAGTGTTGGAATCAGGAATTGGTTCTAGTATTGAAAGGCAGAGGTAAAGAGGCCCCGATATCCTAAATGTCTACCTAGTATGCCAGCCAGGTGACCTGCCAGGCTTGGACGCTGAGCTCTGCTCCCATGTTGGAGATCCTGATGGCAACTTGAGAAATTAATTGAAGTTCTGTTAGGCAACTCTCTGCCAGGGCACCTCTCCAGCCTCCTGTGGCTTCTACATTTGTCTTGGAAGATCACCAAGCCAGGAGTGGAGTTTGACCAAAAGTAGGTGGAATTGACTCATAAGGGCTAACTCAGGCAGTCACTACCATCCAAAAAAGAAAAGAGAAGGTGGATGGGGAGAAAAATTAGGCAGAATCAATAAAGATGGTACATTGCTGGGAAGAACTTACGGCCACAGCCTGGGGAGGGCAAAGCTGGCTCTGTGCAGCAACACCTATCCTCCACCTGGGGCCACGGAGCCTGAACTTGACCTCCACATCCATACACTGTGTAGGAGAATCCTCCAGGCCCCAATGCCGAGTCACCTGGATCTGTCCTGGCATGCACAAGTAACCCAGCTGGTGATGTCATGGGGACTGTTCACACCGACCAAGTGTCTTGCAACTGGCTGCACGACCCTGTGGTTAGTGAACTGGGAGAAGCAGGGAGCCAATAATGGCTATTCTGCTCACAGTTGTTTGGTGACACCCTTAGAGGGGACACCAGTGGCCATGAACTTTCTTTCTTGGTGCTGTGTTCTGTGTATCAAAGACCACTTGTGCCTTCATTCTTGAAATTGTTGCTGGGCTTAATAGAGAAGGGGGTGTTTGTGGGCATTTGCTCTAGGGAGGTTTTTAGAAGAGTGGTGTGAGGAGAGAGGATAATGGATGGAGGAGATTTTCTCCATGGGAAGCAATGAATGAAGGTTTAGGAAATTAAGCTGCTGAGTTGCAGTAGTGAACATATACTTGGATAATTTGAGCTGCAAAATCACATGGCACAAAAAAAAATGTGTGTAGACATATAATCTAATTGGAGTTCAGCACCAGGAATCTGCCAACCTATTAACCACTATTGATTAGTAGATCTTGATGCTGATGCTGTCACTCGCCCACAGGCAGTGGCGTCTGCAGGGATTTCCAGGGGAAGAGAGAAAAGCTGTACTCAGTGTCTCCTCCCTGTTCTACGGCACTTTGTTCCTCTACTCTGACCTGTCCTGCTAACAGGTTGTCACAGGAAAGAGAGAGAGATCTCTTCTGGTCAAAGTGGGACTTGGCCCCTGGAACGTGAAATTCAAAGTTATCATATCCCAGCTTAATTCTCTACCTAAAGATAGAGAGGGTGGCTTTGAGAGGGTGTCTCCCTAATATCCCACTTAGATGGGCTCACATGAGGTGAACCTCAGAAGTAGCACACTTAAATAACAGAATCTCCGGGGATTCGGTCATGGAAGCCTATCAAGCCCTGGTCCAGGGCTGACCCAACCAAGAGTCCAGTGTTGGTGCCCTCATGGGTCTCCACTCTGGAGTGACACGTCAGGAACCATTTCTTTGAGCCTCTGAGCCAGGGGGTCCCTCACTTTTCATCCTGTTCCCTCAGCCTCTGTGTCCATCAAGTTCTACCTGCTCCTCAGCTGTGTTCCATCTCTATGTTTCACAGGACAGGAACCACTCCCTCCTTGCCTCCGTTGTTCCAATCTGTCAAAACACTTGATGAGGCTCTAGAAACCAAGTTTTATGAAGGATGTGTGAAGAATGAGGGCATGTTCCAACTGGAGAAGAGGAGATGCCAGAAAGAACCATCATCACTCTCTTCAACCCACTGGTAGGTGGTGTGTATACCTGGAAGGGTAATCAGATTTTGGGTGGCTCAAGAGGTAGAACTCAGATCTATGGGTGGGAGCTGGAGGGGGACAGGTTCCAGGTCAGAATAAGGAAGTTAGCAGCTACAATAGATAGGAGCTGAGCCATCGTTCAAGCAGCTGATACTGGAGGAAGCTTGTCCATTATTTACATTATCATCGTCTTCATCATCTGTATCATCATCACCATTTACTGAGCACGTACTGGGCGCCAGACCCTCTGCTAAGCATTTCACATGCATGATCTCAGTCAGCGTCCCTTCTATGTACTGTCACCTCCTTTTCTCTCCCTATCCCCTGACCCCTCTGGCTTGTAGTTTTGGAGAGGTTTGGAGATTGGAACAAGGAATCTGGACAAGGCTGGAGAGTCTGGGGAGAGATTGGTCCTGGTAGGGAGGTGCTTACAGAACTGTAGGACTTAGGAAACAAAGTATTTGCCTGTTGCAAAAATAGATTCACCCTTCTGTATCTGATAATCAGGCCTTGTCCTTAGTGGAGTGAGCAGATAAATGTGTCCTTTGGCTCAGGCTTCCCTTTTTTTTTTTTTTTTTGGAGAGGGTTTGGAGTGGTTGTGATGGGTTCGATAAGGTGTAAACAACAAGATGAATCAGAGAGATTCTTTTTTTAAAAAATTTATTTATTTATTTATTTATTTATTTTTGGCTGTGTTGGGTCTTCGTTTCTGTGTGAGGGCTTTCTCTAGTTGTGGCGAGCGGGGGCCACTCTTCATCGCGGTGCGCAGGCCTCTCACTATCGCGGCCTCTCTTGTTACGCAGCACAGGCTCCAGACGCGCAGGCGCAGTAGTTGTGGCTCATGGCCCCAGTTGCTCCGCGGCATGTGGGATCTTCCCAGACCAGGGCTTGAACCCGTGTCCCCTGCATTAGCAGGCAGATTCTCAACCACTGCACCACCAGGGAAGCCCCAGACTTCCCTTTTTGATCCTCTTAGCTGCACATGCCATGAGATATACCATCATCACTCCCCTTTCCAGCATCCTCCACCCCAACCTGCATGGAAAGCTGCGCATAGAAATGAGTTATGCACCAGTTTATGTGTAATTTTAAGATTATGGTTTCCTCTTCCAGGGCAATTTTTTTCTACCAAGCTGATTTCTCATAATACGATGAAAATCTCTGTTCCCTTATTACTGAAAGAATGTTACGGTTCTGAGAGCAAATGGGAGTATTTCAGGGGGCTTGGCAGGGGGCTTGGTTCCCTTCAAACCATGCTACATGGATAAGTGCCAGGACAGGATAAGGATGGATAGAAGGAGGAATGGGGAGTTATTGTTTAATGGGTACAGCGCTTCAGTGTGTGATGATGAACGAATTATGGAGATGGATAGGAGTGTTGGTTGCACGACATTTTGAATGTACTTAATGCCACTGAATTGTACATTTAAAATGGTTAAAATGGTAAAAGTAAAGAAACAGCAGCTAGTCATAACATTTGGAGACATGGGGTGGGTAGCTAGCAGAAGAAACAGTGAAAGCGTTCAAAGGGATTGTTTCTTTGTCAAAATCTTGTCCATTGCTGGAGGAGGTGCAAAATGGTACAGTCCTGATGGGGAGCAATTGGCAACAGTGATTAGAATCACAGATGCTCGTGTCCTTCGATCTCACTGCTATTTATTCTGTTTATTCTAAGAGCGTGCCTGCTCTTGTACAAAATGACAATGGACAAGGGTCTCCACTGTAGCAGTGTCAGGAGTAATGGAAGGCTGGCCTTGGGAACAGCCCACGTGTCCACCCAGAAGGGGCTGGTTAAAGAAACTAGGATAGAGCCACACCATGGAATACAATTTAGTTGTAGGAGCTGTCCATAGTAAAGATTTATCGTAAGGTAAAAACATCAAAGAATAGAATAGTGTAAATAGAATGCTACCTTTGTGTAAGAGAAGGGAAAATATCTGAATACATGCATACTGTGTGTGCATAAAGGAACACTGGAGGGAATTCCCCAGCAGTCCAGTGGTTAGGACTCTGTGCTTTCACTGCCCAAGGCCCGGGTTTAAAAGGCAAAACAAAACAAAACAAAACAAAAGGAATACCGGAGGATACATAAGAAGCTAAAGAAAGTGGTTGCCTGAAGGCGCAGCGGTGAGGAAGGGAGTGGGTGTACAGACACAGGTGGGCACTAGACTCTCATTGTGTATTTGTATATTGTTTTGAATTTTTAATTGCATGAATAAATCACCTAGTTAGTTTTTCTAAAAAAAGAAAGGATGATTAGGAAGGCCTTTTGCAAACTCTAAAACACTCTACAGATATAAGAAGTTAATATGAGAAAATAGTTACGATAATAATGCTTTAACAGCTACTATTTCTAGGTGCTATGCTAAACACTTTATGATCTTCTTTGTTCCTTACGCAATGATCTTCATTTTTATAGATGGGAAACTGGCAATCACAGGAGTTAGATTGTCCAAGGCCACACTTCTAGAAAGGTGCAGAGCTGGGGTTTGAACCCAGATCTGTCTGCTGCCACACGTGGCTCTTGACTGTGCCAAACTTCCCATCATGCCATTGCCCCATGGTAGATTTTCTTACACGAGAGCTTTCTTTATTTTCCACACTGCCAGCGCTTCTCCTGGCATTGACAGGGCCATTTTCCAAGTAAAGCTCAACCCTTAGTAGTCTTCTTCTATGTGCCATTCTTGGAAAAACCGAACACCTTGACGCTGCCAGTCGGCCCCAGGCCATGTAGTCATTCTGTCTTCAGGAGGTATTTTTGGTTGCAATTTTCCTACTGTATCCGGACATGATTAGGCACAACAGTTCTTCGCGGTTGCTCCTCACCTTCCTGAAATATCCATCCAGGACCATGCTGGCTCCACCGCCTAGGATGGAGCCCGGAAGAAGGTTTTTATGGAACACGTCTTTAAAGCGGTTAACGATTTAGGAATGACTTAGCAATGAAGGCATTATGCACACATACGCACAACAAAACCTTTTCCTGTGTTCAGACAACCTCAGAGCCGTGCACTTAAACCTGCAAATAGGGCTGAGTAATTACATAGTCCCAGAGGAGGCCGAACAGTCAAATGAAAATTTGGTTGTAAAAATAATTAGATCACAGGACATTTAAAAATAGGGTCCAGTGGTAAAGCAGCAGGCTGCATCCTGAAATGACTTCACGGAAGGGACCCCAAGTTGAGATGCAAAAGCCCTGGTGTTTGGCAGATGGAAATTCCAGGCTACATTTCCCAGGGCACATGTCTGCTGCTGGTGGGATTGCCAGAGGGAAGGAGAAGCCTTTTCAAAAGATTCCATCGAGGAAGTTTGCAGCCTGCGAATGCCTGGTGTGTTTCCATAAATGGACCCCAAACCACCCTTTCCCCAGCACCATGCTTGATGACCTGTCTCTGCCACAACAATTCATACATTTTTTAAGTTAATGATGCTCTGTGCCCAGAGAGCGAGGCAACTGACGTTCAAGTGCTTCCCTGGAGGGGTGAGTTATGTGATGTCTTGTGGAAACTGAAGGACCAGTTTGTTTCAGGATAAATGGCCTTATTGTGTTCTCTTTTTCTTGTCTCAGCTGATTTCCCACAGCCAGACTAGCAGGTTTGGGCGTAGCATTGGGGTAGGAAAAAGAAAAAGTAGTGTTTTGTTTTGTTTTGTTTTTGGCCACAACTGTCAGCCAAGGTATCTCAGAATATCATCTCCCCTCAGGCCATGTCGTCCACCCAGGCTCCGAGCACAGGGTGACAGTTCAAGTCTTCCTGGCTAAACCAGCGTTTCTAGACCTCTTCCTGGTAAAGTTTGTTGGTGGTGGCCTGGCTTTTCCTCTCAGTGCTGGGTATGTTGAAAGCCCATGATACTTCCTACAAAGATGTCTAGGGTGGCCCGTGCTTGGATGGGGAGAGAGAACTCTGATAAACAAGTCCCTGAAAGTAGATACTCTGTCTGACCATCTCGGTGGGGGGTTGCATCAGAAACTTCAAAAGCACTGGCTCCTGTGTCGCTCTCGGGCACAGCTGTGGGCTGTTAGTGAGGCCCGGAGGTCTCCCCTAGTTGGTGACAGTTCGTAGTGGTCGCTCCCATTGGCCTACGCTGGGAGGAGTTTCTCTTTCCTGTAGCAACTTTCAGTAAACACCTCAGTGAGATGCTGCTTCTGCAATTTTGTGGATCTTTCATAGAGTTCCCAGCCTGCTTCCTGGCAGCTCTTTTCTTGAATTGAAGTATAGTTGATTTACAATATTGTGCTCGTTCCAGGTATACAGCATAGTGATTGAGTTATTTTTGTTCAGATTATGTTCCATTATAGGTTATTACAAGATATTGAGTACAATTCCCTGTGCTATACAGTAAATCCTTGTTGCTTATCTATTTTACGTAGAGTAGTTTGAATCTGTTAATCCTATACTCCTAATTTACCCCTTCCCCTCTCCTTTTCCCCTTTGGTGACCATAAGTTTATTTTCTATGTCTGTGAGTCTGTTTCTGTTTTGTATATAGATTCGTTTGTACTATTTTGTAGATTCTACATATAAGTGATATAGTATTTGCCTTTCTCTGCCTGACTTAACTAAGTATAATATTCTACAGGTCCATCCATGTTGCTGCAAATGGCAGTATTTCATTCTTTTTTATGGATAATATTCCATATATATATACACACCCCACATCTTCTAAAGCCAGTTGTCTGTTGATGGGCACTTAGGTTGCTTCCATGTCTTGGCTCTTGTAAATAGTGCTGCTATGAACATTGGGGTGCATGTATCTTTTTGAATTAGAGTTTTTGGGTTTTTTTTCCAGATCTATGCCCAGGAGTGGGATTGCTGGATCATATGGTAATTCTACTTTTAGTTTGTTAAGGAACCTCCATACTGTTTTCCATAGTGGCTGCACCAATTTACATTCCCACTAACAGTGAACGAGGGTTCCCTTTTGTACACACCCTCTCCAGCATTTATTATTTGTAGACTTTTTGATGGTGGCCATTCTGACCAGTGTAAGGTGATACCTCATTGTGGTTTTGATTTGCATTTCCTGACAGCTCTTTTAAGGGAAAGTGTTCCCATATTCCTAGAGTTGGGAACTCACTGTAGAGACAGTTACACCGGGAGCTTCTTTCTCCCGAAGGAAACGTTCCCAGGTTTGCAGAGGGAATTCCGCAGTCCTTGGTGATCATGTCTGATCCCAGATGGCCCTTGGGAACAGCTCCAGTTCTCCTTCTTGTGTCCCACTGTGGGCTAACCAGGCGAACCAAATCCCGTGGATAAACTGGGTGACCTGCTGCTCCCTGGGATGGGCGTACAAATCGTCTCCATCATGGCCCCCAGGTTACTTTCTGTTGGTACAGCAGAGTCTTGTTCAACAAACACAACTGAGGTATGAGTGCAGACGTCAAACTGGATCCAAGAATTTATTTATACTTTCACTCTCCAGAATAGACCTCTCCCACTCGTTTCTTCTGCTGATGTGGTGCAGGTCTTGTATCTCTGCTTTAGGGAAGGCAGGTCTGATGGCAGCAGCTCCCCAGATACAGGAATATTGGTTTCCCACAGGTGACCACTCTCCTATTCACACTCCATCCTCCAAAGCAGGCTTCTCAACAATATTGGCATTGTGGACCAGATAATTCTTTGTTGTTGGAGGCTGTTCTGTGCATTGAGGTATGTTTAGCAGCTGTCCTGGGTTCTACCAACGAGGTACCAGTAACAACACCCCTCCCCACTAGGTGTGACAACCACAAATGTCTCCAGACATTGCTAAATGTCCCTGGTGGGGGGTTGGGAGTGGGGTGGCGAAATCACCCTGGTTGAGAACCACAGCTCTAGTGATACCTGCTCAGGGTTCCCAGCACAGGTCACTCCACCTGTATTTGGGTCTTTGCTCATGTTCCTACCATCAGGGATGGTTCTCTCCTCCCCAGAGAAGAAGCCACCTGATCCTCTTTCCACTGAAACTTTCCCTCCCAGGAATCCTTCCCTTACCTCCCACTCCTGCCAGCGTTCACCCAGGACCTCTGCACGTTTCTATGGTAGCTTTGACCGTGTTAGAGTGGTGATTGCTTACGCATCTGTCTGAGCTCCTAGCGATCCAGGACAGGGTCCCTAGTCTAGTTTGTAGCCCCCGTGGCCAGCGGAGTCCTTGGCACATAGCAGGTGCTCAGCTGAGCAGGAGCCATGTAGCCGACCGCAGACTATGGGGTGTAACTTGAGGGTTAGCACATCCTGGTCACTTAAGACGGTCACAAATGAATTGGCCCCATGCTTTTGAAGTTGCTTAAATAGCATGCAGTACTATTTCTTGGGAGTAATAAAGTTCTCTTCTACTCTTGCCAAAGCAGTTCTTAACCCCCTTAATTCATGAAGTGCATTCTTCATGAACGTACTTCAGGGGGCCTGCAGAGCCACTGAAAGTTTTGTGTATAAGTGCAAACAGGCATTGATTTTTTTCCCCCCTGAGGGTGGGATCCCATAGTTTTCATCAATCTTCCAGATTTATCCATGAGTTAAAAACTGTTACACAAAAAAACCTGTTACAAATAATTGCTTTAGCCAAAGAACCTAGAGCTAACAGTCTAAATACCTACTACTGGCTCAGCTGAGGGCTGTGGGAGACACAGGGACACCCTGGACTCAGACTAGCTATGAAACAATGAAAGATGATTTCAGGGCTGAACTGCACAGTACAGATTATCAGTGCAAAGGGGTTCTAGACAGGAGGATCAATTATGATGCCAAGTTCACTGGTGTCTGTGGAAGACCCTGGGAAGGCCATATGCTGTAGGGTTGTTGGCTTTCAGGTTCTTTGTTCCAAAACTTTTAGTGACTAGGAAGAAAAGTGGTTAATTATCATTATTTGTGATCGCTTCTTTAACATCGATTCATATATATCTGGAGAACCTGCTGTATACAAAGTTCTGTGTCTATTACTTGGAGAAAAAGTACAGCTTTTTTAGAGGAAAGAAAGCTTGGTTTCCCATTGGCTCTGCCATGTGGGAGCTTGGGGCTTTGGACAAATACTTAGCCTCTGAGTCTCAGAATTTCATTTGTAAAATGATGATAATAAAATCTAGTCTTGTGGAATCCATTCTTGTGTCAGTCCCCTTCTATCGGAGAAATGACCCTTCCCTACATCGGTCATGAGGTTTTATTTGGGCGTCTTGATTGTAATACCCCACGTCCCAGGCTAGGTAGACACTTGACCGATGCTGTCACATCACAGTGGCCTGTCCTCTGAGCTCACTTGTGGGCTGGGAGTGGGGCTGTGACTCGCACTTAGCCAGGCAGAGCCCTTCCATGGGTTTTTTTTCCAGTGGGTGCTCCATCTCTGTCCTTACTTTCCACTTAGACTGATTTAAATTGAGGTGGTTTTCTGTAACAAAGTACCTATACTGTGACGTTTATCAAAGAAATAGAAAGAATATATATAGAATAGTTAGCAAGGTGCCTGGCATCTAGATACTAAAAATATACATTTTAAAAAATAACAAAAAATAATGTTACAATTAAGAAGGCTCTCTATTTACCCCATGTTTGAATTTGGGCTCCTGAAGTGTGTTAGGTACACCCTTCTTTTGTGTCTTTGCTCACGCAGTGTTCTCTGCTTGCAATGGCTGCCCATCTTCACCCACCAAGACACTTATATCAGTTCTACTTATTCTTATCTTAAAGTCTATTTTGCCTGATAATAAAACAGCCAAACTGCTTTCTTTTGGTTAGAATTTGTCTGCTGCGTCTTTCCCCAGTCCTTTACTTTCAGCTTTTCTGGATCTTCAAATTATAGATGTGTTTCTGGGAAATAGCACATTCCTAAATAATTTAAACCCACTCAGGTGATTGTTTCTTTTAATTGGTGGGTTGAATCTATTTACACTTACTGAAATTTCAGATCTGTTTGAATACATTCTATCATTTTCTTTTATTATTTCTGTTTATCCTACTTTATGCTGCTCTCCCCCACCCCCTTTTCTGCTTTCTTTATTTGCCTTTCATCCCTCTTTGATTTGGGAGCGATCCATTCCATTTTTATTCTTTCAGTGGTTACTCCTAAAATTTTAACATGTTCACTTGACTTAATCTCAACTTGATTCATACCTCTAACCCTCTTACAGACAAATCTAAGTATCTTGATATGGTCAACCCTGTTGCACACTCTCCAACATGTTATTGGGTCTGGTATTTTGGTTCCATCTTGTTTGGTCCTGCCCAAATTGGTCATTAATATTGCTGTGGTTGTTTTAGAAATTAGTGCGTGCAGACTATTACCCATGTGGTAGTCAATATCTTTGCTCATCAGCGTTTCTTCTTCATTCCTCCCTTCTGTGTTCCGTTTCTTGGCCCCTGAAGTTCATCCTTCAGAAATTCTTTCAGGGAGAGTCTGTTGGTGACAGATGCTTTCGGTTTTCATTTGTCTAAAAACATTTTATTTCAGCCTCACGGTTGAGTCACAATGTAGTTGTGCATAGAGTTCTAGGTTGACAGTTATTTTCATTCAGTCCTTTGAAGATACTCTTCTGCTGTCCCTGGGTTCAGTTTTGCTGTTGAGAAGTCTGCTAATTGTCATTCCTCCATTTCTCTTTTCTCTCTTGTTGCTTTTCATATTTTACTCTTTGACGTTGGTGAATTATGGTTTCTCTACAAAGCATCTATAGGGTTTGGTTTTTTATTTATCCTGCCCAGAAGTTGTGCTTCCTGAATTTATGAAGTCTTGTTTTTCATCAGTTCTCCACCATTATCTCTTTGAATATTATCTCTCCTTATTCTCCATGATCGTTTTCTGGAACTCTCACTAGATACCATATGATAGACATTCTCCTTCTATCTGCTCTGCCCGCCAAGTCAGTGCTCTTATTTCTATCTTTTTCTTTTTGTGTACTACATGCTGGATGTGTTTCTCAGATCTATTTTTATTTGCCTAATTCTTATAGTCCAACTGAGTCTAATTTGCTATTTATCCTAATCACTGAGTTTTAAAATTTCAGTGGCTATTAAATTCTTTTTCCATAAATTCTTTTTGGTTCTTTTCCAAATCTGCTTGTTTTTTGTTCCATTGCATTTTTTCAGTTTATTTCCTTCTTTTATACCTTTAATAATTTTTAAAATTAATTTTTATTGGAGTATTGTTGCTTTTCAATGTTGTATTAGTTTCTGCTGTACAGCAAACTGAATCGGCTATACGTATACATATATCTGCTTGTTTTTGGATTTCCTTCCCATTTAGGTCACCACAGAGCATAGAGTAGATTTCCCTGTGCTATACAGTAGATTCTCATTAGTTATCTATTTTATACATAGTAGTGTATATATGTCAATCCCAATCTCCCAATTCATTCCACCACCACTTCCTCCCTCGGTATCCATACATTTGTTCTCTACGTCTTTGTCTCTATTTCTGCTTTGCACATAAGTTCATCTGTACCATTTATACCTTTAATAATTTAAAATAACTAATTTTATATTCTCTCTTATTATTCATTTACCAGAAGTTCTTGACAGCCCTAGCTGATCTTGCTTTCCTTTTATCTATTGACATTTGCCCCTGATGTGATTGTTTTTTCATGGGTTTTGAAATTTTGGATTGTGAATTCCTATTCAATGAAGGCTTATCTTTGGGAATCCTTCTCATTGTGAGTTGAGGATGTGTATCTTCTTTTACAAATTTTTAAAATTCTGGTCAATTAGTAAGCTTTAATGTGTATACCAGATGCCCAGCAAAGTCTTGTCTTTGTTGATGATATGGACAACTTACAAAAAGATAAATAAATCTCCTTACCGCCCCCCTCCTTTTACTGGGAGCAGACCTGTTTCTCTTCCACATTCTCTCTAAGCATTTTTGCTTATGAATCTGAGATTTTCACTGTTGTTGAGACATACATTCGTGGGACAAGAGAATGTGGCTGGCCTCAGGAGAAGAGAAATGAGCAAAAGTTCTGGAAAGGGGGAAAAGAGGATGGAACAATCCTTCAGTCGCAGGAAGAGAGAAAACATTGAGCAGGAAACAAAGAGGAGTAAACAAGACTACCATCATCTCTGGGTTGAGAGAGGGGAGCAAAGGCAAGGGTAGTATGCTAACACATATATATGGAATCTAAAAAAAAATGGTTCTGATGAACCTAGGGGCAGGACAGGAATAAAGACGCAGACATAGAGAATGAACTTGAGGACACGGGGGAAAGGGGAAGCTGGGACGAAGTGAGAGAGTAGCATTGACATATATACACTACCAAATGTAAAATAGATAGCTAGTGGGAAGCAGCTGCATAGCACAGGGAGATCAGCTCGGTGCTTTGTGACCACCTAGAGGGGTGGGATAGGGAAGGTGGGAGAGAGACGCAAAAGGGAGGGGGTATGGGGATGTATGTATACATATAGCTGATTCACTTTGTTATACAGCAGAAACTAACACAACATTGTAAAGCAATTATACTCCAGTAAAGCCGTTAAGAAAAAAAAAAGACAAGAGTAACATGGCAAGGGACCAAAGAGGGGGGCAGGTATCTCATTGTGTGGAGGATAAGAACTTGGAGAAAGTGGGAAGAGGTATATACCCATGTTTCTGCTTTTATTAATGATAGCAGAGCACAGCGAAAAGCCAAGAGTTAACCATGTGCCAGGGACTGTGCTAAGAGCGTTATCTGGATTCTTTCCTTTGGTCCTCATAACAACTCATTGAGGAGGCACTTCTATTCTCCCTAATACACAGATGAGGACACTGAAATTCAAGAAGCTAAGAAGCGTAACCCACACCCCACAGCCAGAGAGAGGAGCAGAGCTGAAATTTGAACCCAGCTCTGTTCAACTCCAGAGCAGGAACATGTAGGCACTTCAGGGCTGAGCTGGCACTTGCACTGGGTTATGATTCAGAATACTTTAATATAGGTGGTAGCTCCTCCAGGGAACCCACACGCAGTGGTAGGGAGAGCTGCTGAGGACGGGGAGACCCCGTTTATGGAAATTGTCAAGAGCACAAAGCACATGGCACGTGGTGGGTGCTTAATAAATATTTGCCTAATAAACAATCAGGTTTTTTCCTTTGTAGAATTGAGGGGCTGAGTCCTGGAGCAGTGGAATAGGATGTGTTAGGTTGAGATGCTTTCCTCCCCAGCTCCTCCCTTGGCTTTATTATTATTATTATTTTTTCTATCTACGTTCTTTTTTTTTTTAACATCTTTATTGGAGTATAATTGCTTTACAATGGTGTGTTACTTTCTGCTTTATAACACAGTGAATCAGTTATAAATATACATATGTTCCCATATCTCTTCCATCTTGCATCTCCCTCCCTCCCACCCTCCCTTTCCTACCCCTCTAGGTGGTCACAAAGCACAGAGCTGATCTCCCTGTGCTATGCGGCTGCTTCCCACTAGCTATCTATTTTACATTTGGTAGTATATGTATGTCCATGCCACTCTCTCACTTTGTCACATCTTCCCCTTCCCCCTCCCCTCCCTTGGCTTTAAAGTCCTCTTCAGTCACCTGGAGAGACCAGTGTCCTGGTCATTTTTCCTGGTGAGGAGGCTGGGCTGGATGGGATTTTTGAGAAGCATGTCATACTGCAGCTGACACGGTGATGAGGAACTGCTGCCTGGCCGTTTGGACACTCTCTCGGCTGGGTGACAGTTTCTAGATATCGATCGTGCTGAGTCCTATGATTATCAGTCTCCATCTTGGTGACGAGAAGAGACCACATAATGAAGGGATTCCTCCCTTGTCCCCATCTCCTGCACACACAGCCCAGGATCACCCCCAACCAGTGCAGACCCCGAGTCTTTCGGGTTGGAATGTCCAAGCTGTAGGGTCTCCCCAGACCTGTGCTTTGCAGGTAGGCCCAGCATCTCAAGTATTTATTCTCCTGGGAAAGGAGAAAACCCAGAGTGATGGGAGTTAGGAGGGTGGGGGAGAGTGGGAAGGTGCACTGCCAGGAATTTGCCACCGGGATCCTGTGTCTTTCCTTTAGAAGGGAAACGATTTGTTTCTTACTGCAGAAGCTGCGGAGCCCCCTTATACTACAGCTGCAAGCTGTCTGCTTTGCCAGGGAAGCGGAGCACCCAGAAGAGGCCACCAACTGGGCAACTGTGTGTCCCTTTGTCTTCCTTATATCTCTGGTCTCCTTATTGTCCTTCCTTCCTTCCCCCCTCCCTCCCTCCCTCTTTGTGTCTTTCTCTCTCTCTGTTCCCATCTCTCTCCCTCTCCTTCCTTTAACTCTTCCTGTTGTCTCTCCCTCTCCTTCTCTGCTCTCCCAGTCCCTCTCCCATGCCTCACACTTTGCTTTCTGTGAACTTTTCCATCGCTCCATCCACCTCCCAACGCCTTCTTTCTCTCCAAAGGCACAGCACGGCACCAAGTCCTCCCTCCTCCCTCGCCCCACCATGCCCTGAGAAGGTCCTGGCTTGCCTGAAGCCCCAGAGCTCATACCACAGAGGTCCTTCAAAGCTCCCTTCTGGGCTTCAGGCTGCATCCGGGCTCCAGGGAGAGGCCAAGGAGCTGGGCTGCCAGATGCACCTGCTGAGTTTAAAGTCCCCCACTGGGGAGCGTTTCCTGGGCTACCTTGGATGCCTGGCCCCTGCAGGGTGCCCAGAGGCCCCGATACTGTGGGGACGAGCTCCCTGGGTGCCTGCTATCAGCCCGGGGGACTTCTGAGGCCCTCTGTGCTGACCCACGGCGGGGGCTCCCTTGGCAGTGGGCTCCCAATGGAGCAAAGGGCCCCATGGGGCTCAGAGACCCAGATCAGCATTTTAAAGAAAGGTCAGCCAGAAGGGATTTCTGAGACCTGCTGGGAACAGAGGGGATGATGGCCGGGGAAGTTCACCAGCCCCAGGCCCCCAGCAGGCCCATCTGCTGCCCAGGTGGCATTTGAGAGGGCAGGAAAGGCACAGATAAGAACAGGGGAGAGTTGGACTCCAACTTCAGCTCAGTCCCTGATGAGCGAAGATTTGGGCAGGTTATATAATATTTCCAAGCCTCACTTTCCTCCCTTTCAAAAGAAAAAGTCAGAGAAAATGATCTCTAGAGTGCTTCCAGCTCTAGAGTTAGGATGGTCCCAGGAGGGGGCTGAGGGCTGGTTGACCATGAGGCTGATGTTGTCCACTGACCCCAGGAAGGCTTTGGAACAAATACCAGCTCTGTGTGTGACTCTGGGTGAGGCGGGTACATAACCTATTTGAGCCTCAGTTTCTACATCTGTATAGTGAGGGTAATACCTACTTATGGGATCCTGTTAGAATTATTAAACCAAGAAAGAAAACACAGCATTTCTCGAAGGATAAGCTGTGTGGCCCCAGGTGGTATACAGGCTGACTTTAGCTCATCCTCCATCCTGGCACTCAATGACAAAGTCAGGCCCTGCTCAGTCCTTTCTCAAACCCAGTTGTCACGGAGACAGTTGGAGTGACTGCAACACATCGATATCACTCGCCAGTTTCTCCGTTTAGCAAAGGGAGTCCAGGCCTCAGGGTAAGGGCTGGCTGTTGACAACATCAAGTTCTGACTTGATAACATCGTTTTTATTTATTATGTCTGTTTTTACACTTTCCTTCTATTTATTATTTATTTCTATGTTTGTATTTTATCTTATTTATTTTAATTTTATTTCTTATTATTTATTTACCTTCTGTGCATAGCAATGCTGGTTTTCCACGAAGGCAGTGTTATAGAATATCCTTTTGATATAAATTTGAGTAAGTAAAAGCAATCAGTTGGAGACAAATATTAAGTAATAGTTCAGGCAGCATGATGATATGGTAAAAGTTGTGAAGGCGATGTAAGAATTGGGGGAAATGTTTGCATTAAATCTGGGGACATGTCAAGTGCTTCCTGTGGTCCCTGACCTCTTTAGTGGGTAATCATGACTATTCCTGCCCTTGAAGGAAGGGCATGTACTGCCACATGCCATTTCTCTGCCTGTCACCTCAGCTCCCAGGTAGTGCTGATGACGCCGTCTCCCCAGAGTGAGCCTTCTGGGCGTTGCAGTGTGGGGATAAATCCTGTTCAGTCTTTAGATTGGTTCTGATTCAAATGGTCTCTCCCACTGAGTTTAATGGGAAGTCATTTCAATGGGTCACCAGATTATGAACCATTGAATTTCTACACTAATGATAAAGGGGTTGGAATTCCCATTTGAGCCATTGTACTTTAACCAGAACATGTATTACCCTCTGAAGTAAATGCCACGTATGCATATCAGCCAGTATGTCTCAGTATAGTGTCACCAAGACAGATCTTGACAGAAGAGTCAGGAGCAAGTGAAATCAAAAGCTGTTAAGTCCACGACTGTCCATCACCCAGGGAGTTCCCAGAATGGTCAGGACAACTTGTGCGTTACTTTGTTCAACTCACAGCTTTCAATTTGGTTACAAGGAGGGAAGAACAAAATGAGATTTACAGATAAGCAAAGGGATGTTTCCGTAAGCCTGCAATCTAGCACAGCGACTCGCAGGGAATGCATTTAGCGCAGCATCCCGGGGGTCCCCGGGGCTTTCTGAATGCAAAGACTCAGCCATGTGCCCCGGGGGAATCTGCCTGTAACAGTCTGCTCTGTCCCAGCTGCATAGTGCAAGGGATGCATACTTTTTGCATAGTGCATACCTTCTAGTCGTTATCTAAAGTATCCAAAGTTGGTGCTCATATAGGCCTATGTCAGAGGTCCCCAGGGAGGAAGAGCTGGTGGGGCACTCAGCGGATGCCGCCAACAGCTTCAGCACCCGGAGAAGCCAGAGGTCACTGCTCTCTGTGTTTGGACTTGTAGGCACTGGCACAGCACTCTCTCTGGATTAGTAGGACAGCTGTGCAGAATTCCCCTTGGTGGCAGACTCAAGGACTCAGCTTGAAACGTGGCAAGCTCCTTCCATAAAGACTTGTAATGAATTTTCCTCTTGAACTCAGCCACCAGTTTTTGGAGCTGTGTTTTCTTAATGGCTTATTCTTCTGCGACTCCCAGGATATTGCTGGATTGGGATTTTGTCTTATTTTGTTTGTTTTTGCAAAAATATTGCAAAAGCAGAATTTCTTGGTTTCACACAGGTAGCCTTAACTCTCATAAAAATACCATGGTTTATAATTTGTTAAGCCATTAAATTATGATCTCATCTTTGGGAAGCAGGAAGCTTGGCAACTGTGGGATAGATACTAAAGTTAAAGAAGGGATGTGACTTCAAGGGGGGCCAATTGTCAGTGTGAAACAGGGTGATCCTGCTCTGGATAAGGTTACGCCAAAAGCAGACACCAACAGTGTAAGTCAAAATTAGAAGTTAGTGAAACCCACAGAGACGTCTGACTTTTGACTCATCTCTCCTTATTCTCAAGAGGGTTTGTAAGTGGGAAGGATGGCCTCAGCATTGTCCTTTTTTGCACAAGTGGCAAGAGCTTCTAGGCAGAGGCAGGATTAAACCCCTTGATTCATCTGCACAGTCCATCCCGTTTATTTTTATATTTTTGTTCTTTTCTTATTTTTTTCTTTTGGCTGCACTGCACAGCATGCGGGGTCTTAGTTCCCCAACCAGGGATCGAACCCGTGTCCCCTCCAGTGGAAGCACAGTCTTAACTACAGGACCGCCAGGGAAGTCCCTCCATCCCTTTTATAATGTAGTCAGTCAAGTACCTTGGAGCACGAGGGATGAGGAGTTGAGTTCTAGACTGCCCAGATCTTGAACCAGAGCTTTCGCAAAGATCAAATCAGGGACCTTCTAAGAAAAGGATGAGAAAGTCTATTGGTCTGGGAGTCAGAAGAACAAGTGAGGAGTAGCGAGGAGAACCTCTTTCCTTTGGTGCCTTCTTTTCCCACCGTGAAAATGGGTGGATGAATTTTTGCCCTGCTTACCTCCCAGAGGCAAGGTCCACAGTACTGATGTTCTGATGGGGTGACATTGCTCACAGAGATGAAAGGGAGGCGGGAATTTCCAGAAGTCTGATGGGATGGAAGTGGAGGACGAATTCTAAGCAGGGCATGGTCCATGAGTTGGGCCTACTTTGACCCAGCCATGGATGTATCAATAGTTTAGGGAAATGAAGGCTACATTCTTTCAGTTTGTATCTTGGCTGGCATTGGGAACAATGACTGAGAAAGATATGGTGGGACCACAGACACTATTTTCCCCAGAACCGTTGGCTTTCATGTGTGAGAAAAGGGGAGAATTTTCTCTGGGTGCCATGTCCTGGCTCCCAAATTCTTCACTTGGAACTGGCTGATATGAGGTCCCTGATATAGGGCAAGGCTGGGAAGTAGCCCACAGGCAGGTTGGCTTGGACATGCACCCTCTCTAGAAGACAGGTGCTGGGGCTAGGAGTAAGAATGTCTGTGGAAATCTTCAGGGCATCTTTTTGACTAGTATGAATCACTGACACAGGTTTGGGACTTATTTAAAAAGATGTTAAGTTTTGGAATAACCTAAGTGTCAGCAGTATGCCATCTAATAGAATATTATTCAATTATTAAAAAAAAAGTATCTATGATATTTAATGACATGGAGGAAAATGCTTACAGTGTAATGTTAAGGGAAAATAGAATAAAAATTAGATGTTCAATCTAACCCTAATTTTGCAAAAATACACACTCAAGAAAACACATGAAAGAAATATATAAAAATATCAATAATGGTGGGACTTCCCTGGTGGCTCAGTGGTTAAGAATCCACCTGCCAATGCAGGGGACACAGGTTCAATGCCTGGTCCAGGAAGATCCCACATGCCTGTGTGCCACAACTACGGAGCCTGGGCTCTAGAGCCCGTGCTCCACAACAGGAGAAGCCACCCTAATGACAAGCCCTCCCACCGCAACGAAGAATAGCCCTTGCTCGCTGCAACGAGAGAAAGCCCATGTGCAGCAACGAAGACCCAATGCAGCCAAAAATAAATAAATAAATAAATTTATTTAAAAATATTAACAATGGTTATCTGTTAATGGTGAGATTCTAGGTGACTTTTTTTTTTAACAACTGAAAATAATAAGTTCCTTTATTAAGAAATATACTTTGGCTGCTGTTCCAAACCACAAGATAACAGGGACAAAGTGAGAGTTTTTTCCCCTCTCACTTAATAGGGTGAGCTAAACAACCATGGGCTGCTGTCCTAGCTCTTTGGTGTTTGGGGGACCAGACTCCTTCTATTTGTTGCGTGCTAAAGAGGCAGTTATTCAACCTCATGAACTAAGATCACATCCATATTCCAGCCAGTGGGGAGAAGAGATGGGAAATAGAGGGAATGTCTCTTCTTTTTAACCGTACAACCTATAGAGCGCATGTAGTATCTGTTCAGATTCCACTGGCTAAAATTTAGTCACATGGTCCACACCCACTGCAAGGGAAACTGAGAAATATAGGGGTTTTTTTTTCAAATTAAAGATGGGTTGATAAAGGTATAAGGTCAACAGATAAAAGGCAATTATATTTGTATATATCTAGGTGATTTTTATACTCTTTTATGAAACTTTATGAGTCTGAATTATTCTTATAAGTAGAAAAAGATATTTATAGTAAACAAACCCCTCAAAGCTTGCTCTCTGAGTCCCTCTCTCCATCCTGGGGACCAGTGCTCCCTTCTGGTACTCAGAGGCCCTTGAGCATGGTTTCAAGGGATGTGCTGCAGTGGTCTTCTTCTTTTGTTACAAATCACAAAGAGAGAAATTTCTCCAAAGGTACAGTCTCTCGTGATAACTCGACAGATCTAAGCCTCAGTTTCCTTGCCAGTAAATGGGAGAATAGCTACTGCCCTTTCTGACACTACAAAGAGATTATAAAGACTAGGGTAAGGAACGTGAGAGTACTATTAGTCGTTCAGAAGATAACACAGTGGTAATTTAAGGAGTGTTAGGTTACCAATAGTAGTTATAGCTTAGAAGATCTGACATCAAATCATGGTGACGTGAACCCTGTTAGCGCCTTTATCACAACAGTGTATATGCTAGTAGGACTGACAACTGGATAATTAATATTATTGTGGTTGTAGATTTTTACAGCAGAGTTTTCTCTTTGGAATGTTCATATCTCAAATTTCTGTTTTAATAAGCTCCTTTTTTGAACATTCACAAAATAATGTCATGTGCCAAGAAGAACCACCAGAGGGCGCTAAATCACTTACAGAGTTCACCTGGCTTCTTTAGAGCGGAATCACCCAGATTTATGACGAGAGTATGGGAAGTAGATCCAGGTCTGAAAAAAATGAAATCTATGTACGTTAATTGTGATGTTGGGCCGACATTTAAGTAAATAAGCTTCTTTGTTCTCCTTGGCTATTACTTCAGTCTCTCTGCCTTTTTAGTTTGTGTGTTTATGCACTTTTATTTATTTCTTTTAAATCGGTTGGGATTGTTCAGAGTAGAATAATTTAGAAACGTGAAACCCCAGTTTCCTGTGATGCCTGCCACAGGCACATGTTGACATGATAAAGAGGCTGCCCTCCTCGCTGAGAAGCTTATAAATGTGACTAGAAATAAATAAGTGCCTTGTATTGTTTTCAGAACGGGGGAGGTTGGAATTTCTACTTTCATAAAGACTTTCAGTTCTTGTGCAATGGCTCTCAATTTCCAGCCTGCAGACACACCTACAAGAGGTGAAATACACCGGGGCAATTTGTAGGTGCTTCTCTATAGCCTTCACATTCCCAAGGCCATCCCAGGGAGTGGGAAGGTGGGGAGTGGGCGTGCGTGTCAGGGTTCTGAGGGCCCACCGGCCTGGAGCGGCTCTGTAACGCCCTGGCGTCTGTCCATACCCAGCTGTCTGTGGGTCCATGTGGGCTGCTGTGTAACGGCTGCAGCAGAAGGCAGAGGCACTGTGCTTCAGTTCTCATCCCAACTGAGGGGCCTCATGGGGTGCAGGACAGCAGTGTGGGTCAGGGAGCGACAATCTTGCCTGTACTCATCTCCCCCGCTACACAAACACAGGGACTGGCTTGGGGGGGGGTGGTCAGAAGCTTTGATCTATGTTTGGCTGTTTGTTTTTGGGTCACAGTAATTACAAAGAAGATCTGTGTGTTTTCTTTTTCAACCTTTGAAACAATCCTTTGAGGTAGGCAGGGCAGTTCTTATTTTTATTCCAATTTACAAATGAGAAAGCACAATGAATGAAGGGTTACCTAAGGTTCCCTTTAAGTTTGAGGCCTAAATTGGTGAGGTCAGGTGCCAGGTTTTCTGAAGTCTGTGGTTGGTAAGGAGGTAGCGGGAGAGCTGGGCCATGGCCTGATGAGATCTACTTCTGGTGCGTGGTGGTGAATGGTGGCCACTCTCTCATTTGGTGCCCACCAGTCAGGAGGTGGTGAGAACTGGGGATTGTAGGAATAGTAGTTTCTTGACTTTGATGGTGAGTGTCTCTGAGAATCCTGACTAAGCCTCATTTTTGTGTAACACGGAAGTTGCTACAAACTTCAGTAGGCACAGGGACGAGTGATGAAGAGAGCAGAGGAGATGATGTCTCAGGGGCCTCCCAGAACCTCTGCAAGAATGATGAGATGATGAAGGTGATGATGGAGGAGAAACACAGCTGGGGATTCTGCAGTTGGGGCGATAGAAGTCACAGCAGTCAGCGGCCTCTTGCTACTAGCCCCCGGACTGGTGTCTGAAGGGAACCCAGGCTGTGGGGAAAGTCCAGAAAAGCCTGGAGGGCATTCATTGGTTTGTGGAAGCTCAATTATATGGGGGGAGGGAATCCATTCTGGGGGTTTCATATCCCACTGGGGAAACAGTCCTATCCTTTGCTGCTCTTTTCGTGTTACGGGTGTTTTGTTTTTAAATTTCAAATCTAAAATGTAAGGAAAGTCCTTAACTTTCCTGGCATATGCTGAGGCCCAAAGGCAGCAAAGTACAGCCATTTAGAAGGCTAATAAATCAAGGAACCACAGGGCCTCAGCCACCTTCTTGCACATCCCCCGAGCACTTCTGGGGCTGATCCTCCCAACCCAGGGCTGGAAAGGACCCAGGGCCTCTGCATGCATGGGGCTGATGCAGCAGGGTTGTGCCCAGAGTGGTTTCTGAACGTGGAGGACCGGGCTGCAGGTACCATGTGGGTGACAGACAATTTCACTTTCTGGAAAATATTGTCTGGAGCTCCCTTTTACATACTGCTTTTGAGGACCAAACACTTAAGCACTCTTACCTCATTCCATTTCCCCTTTGACTTTGTCCTTGACTGTACTAATGGATGTGTGTCCTGAGCCCAGTGAATGCACTCTGAATCAAGCAGGAGAAGGAAGCTTCAGACATCCCCTTGAGCTTCTCTGCCCAGCTTGGCCTCCCTTGCCCCATTCTCCCCTGCATCCTAGGGCCTCCAAGGGCAAGGGGAGGGGCTGAACTCTGGCTCAGGCAGAAACAGCACAGGCCTATACAGTGAAGGATGCTAAGTTGGCCTTCACCACAGAAAGGCCTGAAAGCAACCCAAGAATTCCAATTAGGCTTAAACTAATGAGCTGGAAACTTTGGGGAAACCACTGTGGGCAATGAGGGGAGAATGTGATCATCTTCCTTTTAATTAGTGCTGGAAAAACTTGTGGTCCAGCTGGTAGCATAAGGAAGGGCAGTGTCCAGAGGGAGCAGAGGTTGAGAGAATCAGAAGGGGGATTTCCCCTGGTGGTTAGGGAGAGGCTGCTGAACAAACCCAGACACCTTCTTCACCTCTAAGTGGGGAGGACAGAAGACCCTAAATGGGGAAAGGTGGGCTTTAATGGAGCTTGGAGCTGCCCTTCTCACACGATGGAGTCTGAGGCTGAATAAAAGGGGAGTGACATTAGGGAACTCTGTTGTCTATAGGAGCTTTCACTGTCCCTGAGGTCAGGTCTGCCCTGCCTATCTTTGCCTACTGTCTTAGGCAGCCTCTGTCGCTTAATAAGGAAAAGGCAGAAAAACCACCTGCTGCTGTCAAAGGCCACAGACCACCTGCCAGGCCCCTGCATGGCCCTGCTTTCCAGAACACAGAGGGCACTGGGGCACCTAGGAAGGCGACAGGGAAGAGCGACAGGGGTTGGTAGGGGTCGAACGAGGGTGTATCCTGGAGAAGGGTCCTCCTCACTCCCTAAGCCCGAGGAGCTTGGGGCGTCCGGCCTGTGCAATCAACAGCTGGTCACTTCTCCCCTCCCCACTGGGGGCTCCTTTGGGAAAAATGGCCCGCCACCGGCGCCCGGCCATCCTCCTCGGGTCCCCCAGGGCGCTCGGCTGGGGGCGCAGCACCTTGGAGAGAGGTGTCGGGTCCCGCGCCTGGATTTGGGGCTCTCTACCTTTCGCACTGCGGCTCAGGGGTGCGTGCCAGGCTGTCGCCAAGGGGTCTGCCTGCACCCTGCCCAGCTCGGAGCCGAGGCGAGCCAGCGCGGCGAGCCTCCTCCCCTCCCGTTCGGGCGGCCTGAGCCCGCGCCCGCTCCAGTTGCTGCGGCTGCTGTTGCTGGCGGCTGCGGGGAGCGCGGGGCGCGCGCAGGAGAGGCTCGGGCGGCGAGGACGGGGACGAGGAGGAGCCTGAGGAAGCGGGGAGGAAGATCGAGCGAAGGCCGAGGAGGCTCAGCGGCGTGGCGGCGCGGCTCGGGGATCCCGGGAACATGGGCTAGCGGCGGCGGCGGCGGCGGCGTAGGCGGGCCGGGCCGGGCGCGGTGAACCTGCAGCGGCCCGGCGCACACCGGGGCGGCGAGCGCAGCCGAGAGAGGAAGGCTGGCGCGGGGGCGCCCGGCAGGGGGGCTGATGAGACATTATTAACGAGTCGCCGCCTAATAAGCCCAGAGCGGCGGGCTAGCGGCGCGGGCTGCGTGCGGGGAGGGGTCCCGGGCCGGAGAGCGCGGCGCAAACGCGTGGCGCACCGCGGACGGGCGGCGCGGCGCGGCGCGGCGCGGAGGGCAACCGGGCCGGCGCGCAGAGCCGGGGCGGGCCCGGGGGCGGCCCGCGGCGCCCCCTCGTTCTCGGCGCTCTGGGCCCGCGCAGGCCGGGGCTAGCGGGGCTCGGGCCGGGGAGGAGAGCTGCCCGCGCGCTCCGTCCCCCTCCCCCCTGGGCGGGCGGGCCGGCGGCCGGGGGGAGGGCGGGCGGCGGCGGCGGCCCGCTGTATATATCTCCGCGCACCCCGCCAGGTCGCGCACAGCTCCCCGAGCCCAGGCACCTCCCCGCCCCCTCCCCGCGCTCCGCGGCGGCGGCGGCGGCAGCAATAGCAGCAATATGGCTGTTGATGGGTGTTCGGGGTGGCGCTGGCGGCGGGAGGAGCTCCCCCGAGCCCCTGCGCCGGCTGCCCGTTGCTAGCTATGGCAAATGGTGGCGGCAGCGGCGGCAGCAGCGGCGGCGGCGGTGGCGGCGGAGGCAGCGCTCTTAGAATGAGTAGCAATATCCACGCGAACCATCTCAGCCTAGACGCGTCCTCCTCCTCTTCCTCCTCCTCTTCTTCCTCCTCCTCCTCTTCCTCCTCGTCCTCGGTCCACGAGCCCAAGATGGATGCGCTCATCATCCCGGTGACCATGGAGGTGCCGTGCGACAGCCGGGGCCAGCGCATGTGGTGGGCTTTCCTGGCCTCCTCCATGGTGACTTTCTTCGGGGGCCTCTTCATCATCTTGCTCTGGCGGACGCTCAAGTACCTGTGGACCGTTTGCTGCCACTGCGGGGGCAAGACGAAGGTAACGCGCGCCCCGGCGCCTCCCCCCTGCGCCAGCCCCGCCGCTTCTCGGCGTCCCCTGCAGCCCACCTCCTCGCTTCTCACAGCGCCGTGCCTCCCTCCATCCCCGCCTGCCTTCCCCTCGCCGCCTTCCCTTTCCCTCCGCTCTCCTGGCGCCCGCCTATTGGGGCTTCGGGCGGCGCGCCGGGGGTGAGGAGTTGCCCCCAACCGGTGCGCTCCGGGAGGCGGACGCCCAATCCCGTCCCCTTGTTTATTGTAGGGTTGTTTGTGGCTGCGGCTGGGGCCGGAGTGGGAGGTAGGGAGAGCCGACCCGGCGGGCACCGAGCAAGCTGGGGGCCGCTCGGTGCGCGTTCCGCGCGGCTCACCTGCCCGGGCTCGGCTCCTTGTGGTGGGCGAGGGGGAGCACGTCAGCCCGCACTTTAGAAACCTGTTGGGGAGATGAGTTCGTAAAATCAGAAGGGCAGGAAAATCCTTTGGGAAAGGGAGGACATCTTTTGGACTAGGGAATCCCAGGGGAGGAACATGACCAGAGGACGGGCGGGGGACCTGGAGGGGCGAGAGAAAGTTGGGGAGATGCATCCCAGTTTTGGAGGCAACCCGCGGATGCTGCCACTTTAGGAATGTGGCGAGGTCGCAAAACTGATGTCCCCTCCTTCTCCGACTCTTGGAACAGATTCCCACCCCCACCGCAAGTTCTTCGGCATCTGTATTCTCGCCCCCCTGCCACCGCCTTCAGGTCCCCGGAAGTGCCCTCGGCAGCGTGGAGCTAGAGCGGGAGGTCCGCCCGAGAGCCCGCCGAGGCCGAGGTTTTCACGCGAGCCTCGTCCCCGACGCTTTTGAGGTGGCTGGATGTCGGCTTAAGCTATTCCTGGCGCAGAGACGCCCACCAGCACCGAGGCTCACTACACCTTATGTTTGGTTGCTAGGCTGACTGCCTGGTCTGTCGCCGTCGTGGCCCTAGAGATGTCTTCTTCCCCCCCCCCCCCACCCCCCGCCCCTCACCCCACTGGCTGAAGGTGTGAGGTGGCGGGCAGTTTTTCATAGAAAACTGCAGGATAAAAAAGAAAGAACTGGAAAAAAGAGTGACCAAGCTGTTTTCTGTTTGACTGATTTTTAACCTAGGGGACTAACCAGCGCCAGCATTTTCAGAGGGAGGGAAGCTCAGAGGGGGATAGGGAACAGTGCAAGGCCGTGGTACATCTCGGTGGGAATGCTCACACCTTTTCTAATAAAGTTAATCCGAGGACACCTCAAACTTCCACGGGGCACAGCAACTTGTAGCAGCCTCCTTAATTGCTACGGGGAGGGAGTAGGTAAGATGGGGGCTATGGGTGACACACAAGGGTGAAGGGAAGCTTTCTCTCTCTCGTTCTCCTGATCATTAATTATACATTGTGTTGGGTGCTGGAGCTCAGCTGTGTTTTGTGGTAGCACATTTGTGTTTTGGAAAATACTGGTGTGTTGGAAATAAGGGAGAAAAATAAAAGCCATCATTCGCTTCCTCCTCCTCCTCCTCCTACTTCTCCGGAGACCTCCAGATGTTAGTCAGTCAGTTTTCTCTGGAGTTACCTTCTTGGCCTTAGCAGTTTCTCCTTACTTGTCAAGGTGGAAAACCACCCACATTCCAGAGAAGCCATTAGGTTAAGCAAAATCCTAACCCTGAGACCCCCTAGACCCAGCCCCTTGCCTAGCCCTCCTGACCAGTGCTTATTCATATAGTCTTCTTATTCACGCATTCCCTCTCCTCTGCCTCCCCACCAGTCTTTAGTCTGTGAGTGTTTTTCCTTTACTGAGATTCCGTGCTACCCTTAGAGGAAAGAGAACTTGTAGTTGCATGCATCTCAAACGTTTTCTAGACTGAGTGATTTTGGGGAACTTTTTAACCACCTCCTTATCCTTCAGGAACTGGGTAGGCTTGATCATAATGAAAACTTTTTTTTCAGTGAGTCAAAATAAGTTTCAGTGCTTCTGTGATCCTGGGGTTTTAAACACAGCTTCTAAAGTCTTTTTACTCTAGGGGGTACATCAGTGCTATTGCAGTGCTTCTGATGAAATGCTGATTGGATCGTTCACATAAAGAGTCTCTTTCTTAAATGATGACCAAGCATAACCTCTGTAAGTTTTCTCAAGAAAATACGTTTTTGGCAATGATCATTAGAAAAAAAACAATGCCTATATATTAGGCTATATTTTGTAGCTCCAAGACATGCCGAGTTGACTAAACTGGAACTTTCTACAAAGAATCATCTGGGACGAGAGATGCTTGCAGTTGGTTGGGAAGATGTGAGGCCAGTAGAGAATGAGATCACGTCACTTTTGGTACCATTAGAGTCCCCTTTAAAACATGCCCAGAATCTCTTAATACTTGCCCCTTGATTTGCTCAGTTTAACAGTGTGTAGCCATCTCATTTTGCCCAGTAGTAGTTACTTAGGCCTTTTATAAGCTTTTCTTTCTACTCTTGAGGTCTGTATTTTTACTGCAATCATTCTTTTTTTTTTTTTTTTTTGTCCTTCATTCTTTTTGCTTTCCAAGTATTTGGTAGTCATCAAGACGCTGTTCAGAAGAATGCATTTGGCTTCAGTTTGGAATAATTATTTTAGTGTTGGGTTTCTCAAGCAAACTAAGCCTGCTTTTCCTTAGTATTCTCCCAGGCCTCAGATATGTTCACCCTGATCCTGGTTCAGCCCCAAGATGGTTTGACCCGGAGCTAGGGTCCAGAGGAAGGCTGGTCTTTTTAGCATCTGAAATTCTAGGGGTATAAGTTTCAGCAGGAGCTCCAGAATCACAAGCATTTGGCCTCTGGGACTGCACCATCCTTTCTGATCAAAGGAACCTGAAACTGGATGTACATCATGAGGCATCTCATCCTTAGTTCCTCTGGCCTCCGAATCTCCAATCGTGAATGACTTTACTATTCTGAAAAGAATAGTTATGTGGATTTCTTTAGGAAATAAAGAAGAAAGAGAATCTCATTTTCCCCCAGTTGAGAATTTGGGCACAGTCATTCCAGTACTATATTCTTTGCTGTACTTTTTCACATCATTGTTTCTTTCTCTGTTGGGTTTCATCAGAGCCCTCTCTTTACTTGGCTGTGACGTTTCAGGGTCTAAGCCAGTTGTAGACTGTGGTGAACAAGGAGCGGCTCTGGCAGCCTGAATAAGGTTGTGACCTTGAAGAAGTAGTTTAACCTCTCTGGTCTCTTTCCTGGTGTGTAAAATGTGGGATTGAATTCTGTGAGTGCTAATGTCCCTTCCTGCCCTGGGACTCAGTGGAAGACAGTAGAAGGAGTTGGTGACCTATGGGTAAAGTTTCTAGCTCAGAACATGTTCTGTAACTCTCCAGCCTCGGAGTGCTTCTGTGTCTTTATTCCCATCTTCTGCTCTTCCTCCAGCCCACAGTCTGCTTTTCTTTAAATGCCTGGGGAAACTGAGGCCAGCTTCCCATGGAGCTGTGGTTTGCTGTGGGTCATAGACTCATCCTGCTCTCAGCTGGAGCTGTCCTCCCTGTAGAAGTTTCGGCTTGATTAAGGTTGGTCTGCATATAATGAATTATGGAGGTTTGTCTCTGTGGCTGTGTCTGAGAAAACAACACGTTTTCTCTGTTAGACTCGTGACTAATATAAACATCAGATCCCATTACGGCTTGGTAATTACCCAGGGTCTGGCCTGACGCATCATCCAATCAGGGCTGGAACTTCAGTGCCTCAGAATTCTTGATTCCAGATTGGCCCTGGTGCCTCATCTCATCCTGGAGATAGTCTGCATCGGACGACCTTCAGATGCTCCTTCGGATCACTTAGGGGGGCCTTGGAGAAGTGCTCAGGTCCCAGGCACAGGGGAGTTCCAGGTGACCTTCCCTTGTCCTGAGAACTTTTGCTTCTTGTTCCTGGCTCTCCCTGTGGAAATGCACACTTCCGTAGAGATGCTGCAGTCAGACAGACCCGAGTGCAAATCATGGATTCCACAGTTGTTAGCTGGGCATCTGTGGCTGGCAGCCCTGTTAAGCATGGTTTCTTCACATGTAAGAAGAGCGTAATGATGCTTACTTTGTAGAAGTCTTTTTATTTTTATTTTTTTAACATCTTTATTGGAGTATAATTGCTTTACAACGGTGTGTTAGTTTCTGCTTTATAACAAAGTGAATCAGTTATACATATACATATGTCCCCATATCTCTTCCCTCTTGCGTTTCCCTCCCTCCCATCCTCCCTATCCCACCCCTGTAGTATTCGTATAAGGAGTGACAATGTTGGGTATACAGTACCCAGGAAACGCCTGGCACTTAGCAGGCCTGTAAATGGGAGCTATCATAGCTCCACAAAGTGGCAGGTTTTAAATTTTCTCCTTGATTCCTTGAACTTCTGGCCCTGGAAGGGCACAGACTACAACAAATAGAACTTTTGGACCAAAAGGGACCTCTAGACCCTGGAGTCAATTGTCCTTGGGTCAAACAACCAGTTAGGGTCAGATTGAGACTTGGGCTCCTAGCTCTTGGCTGTTGCAAGGCTGGCAGGTCGGGGAAGGGCAGCCTGGGAAGGTTCTATGGCTGAGGGCTTGGCAGGATGGCTGGTGCTCTGATGGCGGGCAAGTCAGTGGATGAGCATTGTCATCGTGGGGCTCCAGGAGCTGCAGACCTAGCAGAAGTGGAAGGTTTGGTGGGCAGGTGTGGCTGTCTAATGTCCCTTGAGAAAGGATGAATTCCACCCCTGTTCTCCCCAGTCCAGAGCCCACAGACCTGTTCCCCTGACGATGTAACAGTTTCCCCGCCAGGGTGCTCTCTACTCAGACCAGCTTTACCCTGATGGCCTCCAGAGTAGTATTTCCCCAAGTGTGTTCTGTGGAGCACTTGCCCTTGCAATTCATGCGCTGGGAGAAGTCCCAAGGGAGAGGAATTGGTTAAACTGCTCTTGGCCGTGCTCACTTTGAGCAGCAGGGCCTAGATGTCACGCTCGCCGTGTAGCACCCAAAGGTCAGCCTGGGACCTTGGGCAAGGACTTCACCGCTTTGTGCCTCAGTCTCCTCATCTGTAAACCGGGGGTCCTAGTAGAGCTCAGCCCTTTGGGGTAGGTACTCTCAGGGACCCCACTTTATAGCATTTCCTAGGAGGACACTGGTGACCGCAAGCTATGCGCTGGCCCTGTTTCCGGGTGCCCAGGGGCCTTGTCCAGACATGCATCAGGAGGAAAGCAAGAGCTGCCCTTGTGTTTGGCCTGGGGGAGAAAGGATTCCAAGGGCAAGGCTCACCATTATCTTCTTCCCTGGATGGGGACTTTCACTGTGTGCCTGGTACAGAGAGTGCTTGCTTTGGGTATCTCTTTCTGACCAGGGCAAGAGGAGCCTGGTGCTGAGGCAGTCAGGTTGGCATTGGATTCCAATGCCAGGGCCTCCTTCCCAGTGTGGGCAGCAGCGGTGTCCCAGCTCACAGTGGCCGTGGCCGTGCTAGCCTGCGAATCACAGCAGCCAGCTCCACCTTCCTGGGACTTCAGAGCTGTGGAGCCCCTGCAAGGACGCCTCTGTGGTTCCGGTGAGAAGGGCTGTGTTGGTGCCGTGACGCCGCAGCTCCTGGAGCCCTGCGGGGAGCACTGGTCTCCATGAGACCTGCTGGGGGGTCAGGCAAGGTCAGCGTCCCACAGGACCTCTGAAATCACACAGCCTTTCTGTGCACAGCAGGGAGCAGATCAAGAGATTGCCCTTTTTTGAGATGCTTCTGAGTGGGTGGAACCCTGGCCCTGGGCACATGGAGAAGGAAGCTCAGGGGCCCCAGCCTGAGAGGCAGGGGTGTCCCAGCACTCCGGGGAGAAGGCTCAAGGGATGTTCAGTTGGGGTATTACATCTCTCCCTCCCATGGCCAGAGAGCATCTAGTCCGTCTACTCCTGGGGCCTCTCGCACCTTTACATGCACACGAATCACCTGGAGAGCCATTAAAATGCAGATTCTGATTCAGAAGGTCCAGGGTGGGGCCTGAGACTCTGCATTTCTGACGAGCCACAGGTGATGCCGATGCTGAGCAGACCGTGCTTTGAGAAGCAAGGATCTGGTCCCTGCCTCGGTCTCCAGGCAGTCCCTCTCTGAAGACAGGGCTATTTTTAAATATGGAAATTCTCAGCTCTTCAGCAGTGGGGAGGGATGAGAAGAGGAAGGTTCCCTGTGCCAGGACAGCCAGGTGGAGAAAACTCGGCTCAGGCCTCTCCGCGCTGCTGCAGTTCAGTCTGGGTGCTCCCTGCTAAAGCTGATTGTGCGGGTGTCTGCTCCCTAGGAACCCACAGCGCTGTTGGTTTGGGGTTGGGTTGTGGTGACCAGAGCAGCATCCTGCAGATCTATGGGGGTGTGGTCTGTGCGTCGCCCATCAGCCTGTGGGCTCTGCCTCGTGCCAGTGGGTCACGCTGCAAGGGGACTTTCCGCAGTCCCGGATGGCAACTCAGCCAAACCACCTTCTTGCAGAATTAGACGCCCGTGGTGGAGCCAGGGCTGCACTGTGGCGATGCTCCGGGAAGCCAGCTGTTGGCCGCTCCCTCCGGACTGTTTGAAGTCAGCAGGCAGTAAAACTGCCAGCCTGATTTTCCATAGGGTCCTCGGTGGGCTTTTCCAAACGGAGGGTGCAGTGTGAAAGGATTGGGCTCAAGACCCAATCACGGAGTGGGGAGAGGCGTGCGGCACTGTGCTGTGCCACCCTGCAGTGGTACTTCTGGAGAATTCCAGCAGATGAAGCTGGAAGTAGCTCCTTTTCTCAACATACTGTCAGGGTTTTCACAGCTCATACTGTCAGGGGCTTTTTCCTGGAGATGTGCTTTTTGGGTTGTTCCATCGTCAAAGGGGAGAACCTGGAATAAACATTTATCATGAGCATCGTCAGCTTCAATGAAGGCCTTAGCATGATGCCCGGCACACAGTAGGTCCTCCAATAAATCTTGTGGTTATTAGTGTTGTTGTTTTGGCTTTTATTACATAGGGAGTGCATCCTCTGTTCCAAGCTAGGTGCTAGGGATAAAAATAAGACCCAGTTTGTTTGATGGAAGGGACGGAAAAATTCAGTTATCTTCTCATGGGGTATGCACATTGTCTGGTCTCCAAGTTGCCTCAAACCCCCTGAGGGCAGTAACTGAGTCATACAAATACAAGCACAGATATATGTTGGGAGGGCCCTTCCACAGTGGTCTGTGGGAGGCTCCGTGGGAATGTTGTAGGTACAAATACATTTTGCTGCTCTTTGGGGTAATTTGTTAGACGCTGTGGAGAAACTCTGGGTGAAAGGGATGGGCTTGAGTCATTTCTGGATTTTAATTATTCATGCCACCCCGGTCTCCCCTGACCAGTGGGTAATAAGAATTTGTTCACGATGAGCACTTGTTCATGAGGTGGATGAGTCAGGCGGGGGGCAGAAGGACAGCTTCAAAAGAATGGCTGCTCGAAGATGGAATTTGCTTTGTTTTTGGCATTATTTGGGGCATTATGTCTAATTGCCAATTTGGAAGTGTAATTGGCCCTCCAGGTCCGGAAGGGATATACTTCACGTTGTCAAGCCGGGCCTCCGAATCATCTCCCCATAAGATCTCATTACCTGTATGACTAATGCTTCTTTACATGGCCAAAAGCGAAATTATTTAAAACATCTCATTTACTTGGTATTCTTTATGCTGTTTCATTGGCCTCCCTACCAGGTTTTCCCGGGGGCCAGGTCCAGTTGACGCTGGGTATTTCGAAGGTAATTAACAGGAACGCCTGTGTTCCTTCCTTCTGTTCTTCATCCTTTCCTTGATTTCCTTTCTTTCCTGGTGATTCCTGCCAAGTCCAGGAGCAGAGGGACTGAAGTTTGCAGGTTAGCGGACAACAAATAGAGGCTTGATCTCGCGAGATGAGAAGCACGTGGAATTGTGACGTCATAGGGGCAGAAAGGTGCTTTGGGGTCGGAGTCCTACCTCCTCCCCAGCGCCAGTGCTGGAAGCCCTCGGCCCCATCTCCAGAAGGGACAGGGGTGTTCATGGCCTTCTGAGGCCACCATTCCATGGGGCACAAACCCACCTAAGCATGAATGGAAAGGTCTTTCTCCTTGCACGAGCCCCTCTTTGCTTCTCGGCTGTTTCTAGGACACACAGAACATGTCTTGGTAGGTGATAGATTTCAAATTCTAAATCCGGCCCAAGAAGGCCCAGAGCTGGGTGAGGTTTAAGTGTCAGCAATGTTCTTGAGATGTAGAATGCCCTTAACTTTTGTTGCTACCGTGCAAACCACCTTCTTTTTCTCTCGTGACTGCCCGATGTCCTTCTTCTCCAGAGGCGGTGAGGTTTCCCCGTGCCCTCTTCCCCAGGGTTTACACAGCAGCCCATCCTGGCTGTTGGTTCTGGTCGTTTGTCCTGTGCAATTTGTCAGGTCTTGTCAGAAGCTGTGGGTGAGGATTTGGCCATCCCTGAGCCATTGGGTCGCCTCTGTGTCACTGGAATGTGCCCAGTGATTCCAAAGTTCAGCTTCTTTCAGAGTTTAGTGCTGGGCTTGGCCGAGAGCAGATGTGATTTGGGGGCAATACCAGGGATCCAGATGTAGAGTGCAGATCCTTTGTTAAGAAGCCCGCATTGGACTCTGCTTTCTAGGTGTTGGCTCTTCCCAAAGGAGAGAGAACAGACAGTGATCTTGAGCTTCTTTTTGGATCATTTAAATACAGCTGCTCCGAGATTTGAAGATTATTCCTCTCCAACTGCTCATCTTATCTCTTCTCCTCTGGGCTTCTATACACTACTGCTGCCATTTCTCCTATTTTGCTGAGCAGAAAGAAACCAGAAAAGAAAGAGAAAATACAAGAGGGGAGGGTGAGGGAGGGCAGCGGGGAGAGGGAGATGTTCACACAAAGAAAAGTAGAATTTCTCGTCTGGGAGCTGGAGGTTGGATAAATACATAATTGGATGGATTTTGTTTTTAGTCCCTTCCCCTTTGTCTTAATGAATAAATCATGACAAGTGACCTCATGCTTAAGGTGTGCAGCATTATATAAAGACCAGTGGAAAGAGTGCTTTCCCTTTTGGAAGAGTTTAGCTTTTCAAGTGAGTTCCCTCTAATGAACTGCTAGCGTGGGGCCTGTGTGGCCCTGTGGCCCAGACACCAGGGGTTATAAGGTTTCTGGGGGCTCTTGCTCTTCGTATACCTGTTTATGCAGGAGCAGAATTCTTCTCTTTGGGAGAAATTGCTGCATGAGTTTGTTTTCCCTTTACGTGACTTTGGAAAGTAGACTTTTTGTGGCTCTGGAAGGGGAAAAAGTAGATGCACAATGATTAGCAAATGGAGAACTCAGAGACAAGGGCCCTTAAGGCTCGGAGGAAAGATCTGGAAGATGAGAGGGTTTATCCGAGGGCCGGGGATTTTCACGACCAACATTAGCTGGCCACCGCTTAATACATTGTTTTTCTTCTTTATGCATCTGGGAGCACTTTCCTCCCAATGCTTAGAGGAATTGCTTTAGCTACCCATAACTTACGGCCGTTTCCCTCATAGATTTTGGCAGCCACAGCTGACCAGGTGGTAAGACTCTTGAAGAGTATAGGAATGGTGTCTCCAGCTGAACCCATAAGAGAAGTCAATAATTTGCCTGTCTTAAAAAAGAAATCCATTTCTTACGTTCATGTGCAACCCTATTTTCCCCGTAAGATTTCTTTTTCAATTTGCGTTTTACACTTTTGTCCTTAATCCTAAGTGTATATATATTCACTGTAGAAAATGTAGGCAAGACAGAGAGGTGTTTAAAGAAAAAAAGGACACCTCACACCCACCAGGATGGCTACTACATCAAAACCCAGAAAACAGCAAGTGTTGATGAGGATGTGGAGGAATTGGAACCCTGGTGCACTGTGTGTGGGAATGCACCGTGATGCAGCTACTGTGGGAAACAGTATGGTGGTTTCTCAAAAAAATTGAAAATAGAACTACCATATGACCCAGCAATTCCACGGCTGGGTACATATCCAAAAGAAGATACTTGCACATCCCTGTTCATAGCAGCATTATTCGTAATAGCCAAAAGGTGGAAGCAACCCAAATGTCCATCGATGGATAAATGGATAAACAAATGTGGTATTTACCTGCAGTGGAATATTATTCATTTGGAAAAAGGAAGGAAATTCTGATGTGTGCTACAACACGGATGCACCTCGAGGACGTTATGCTAGGTGAAATAAGCCAGTCACAAAAGGACAAATACTGTGTGATCCTACAATACTTATATGAGGCACCTAGTTGCACAGACACAGAAGTAGAATGGTGGTTACCAGGGGCTGGGGGAGACGGGGGGTTGTTGTTTAATGGATATAGAATTTCAGTTTTCCAAGACGAGAAGGTTCTGCACAATAATATGAATATACTTAATACTACTGAACTGTACACTTAAAATGGTTAAGATGGTAAGTTTCATGGTATGTCTATTTTACCACAATTAAAATTTTTTAAAAAAGGAAAAAAAATCCCTCTAAACCCCACTTCCTGGAGATGACTATCATTATCTTCAGACACATTCTTCACCATGGTGCTTGTGTTTGTTGGTGGGGCAGCTGATTTCTTTCCTCTGAGGAGTGGTAAATGGCAGTCCCAGGAGAAGTGCCCCCCAGCTGGCCTTGTTTGATTTAGATGGTACCCACAGTGAGAGAAGAAGAACAGACCGAACAACGTTTCTGCCCATCAAGTCTGGTTTGATGGTGTGTGAAGTTAAAGGACCAATGGATTTTTGATTTTGACATATGAGTAGTTACGGTATCTTAGGCAAGTGATTGTCTCTGGGCTCCAGATTTCTCATATGTAAAATGCTCTCTGATTCAGTGATTTCAATATACAGCCATTTCTTCAGTCAGATTTCAAAGCTATCATTTTTACCTGATAAAGAACCCAAGACTAACTTACTCAAAGCAGTGGGCCCAGGGAGTAGTTCTGGTGCCTCTATGAATCCCAAGAGTGAAATTTGATTGACATGTCCCCAGAACTTCCATATTGACTTCGATGAGGTGGCATATTTAAGAATTACAGTCTGGGGACACGGGCCCCATTGGAGATACAGTCAAACTTGTCATTAAAAAAAAAAACTCAAATAGTTTTCTGTGACTGTGCTACTACTTTTTTTTTTTTAATGAGTTTATTTATTTATTTATTTATTTATTTGGCTGTGTTTGGTCTTCGTTGCGGTGCGCGGGCTTCTCATTGCGGTAGCTTCGCTTGTTGTGGAGCATGGGCTCTAGGCACGCGGGCTTCAGTAGTTGTGGCACGTGGGTTCAGTAGTTGTGGCTCACGGGCTCTAGAGAGTAGGCTCAGTAGTTGTGGTGCACGGGCTTATTTGCTCCGCAGCATGTGGGATCTTCCCAGACCAGGGCTCGAACCCGTGTCCCCTGCATTGGCAGGCGGATTCTTAACCACTGTGCCACCAGGGAAGTCCCTGTGCTATTACTTCTAATGACATGGCCGCACCACTATTGAGGTTTTAATTTAAATTTCTGGTGTGGGGGAAAGGTTGAAAAGGTCTTGGATTATAGACTAGACTATAAACAGTACACTATGATAGGTTGGCTTTGTTGAGGTTGGGAATAAAAAGAAACATCTGATTAAAGAGGAGGTCATGCAAATCCACTTACTTTCGTGTTTTTCCTTAACTCGCCCCAAAAGGCAACCCCAGAGCGAGAACGTTCATCACAGCCCTGTTCCACGAAGCACTCCAGCTGCAAAAATCAGCAATAAGATGACCACAGTTTCTGTGGCAAAGGAGAGGGTATCTGATGGGGTCAGTAACTTCTGAAATACTTATCTCTCCCGCAAATCGTAAGCAGCTAGCACATCAGACCTGCTGAATAGTCTCTTAGGTTATATAACATTAATGAGATTATGCTACTGGGGTCATATATTAAATTTCAACTTGTCACAGCTACATTACATTAACACTTCACAGATCCACAGAGTGCCAGGTAGTTTTTGGGTGTTACTGAGCAAATTGGTGATGATGGTCGGACTTGACGAGGCCCAGACAAAAAATACTTCCTTAGATTTTCTGTATTGTAGTTTAACTCTTATTGGAGGGTGCAGACATCCTGCAAGTATTCCTTACAAAATGAACTAAAAATTTAAGACCGTAGTTTTTGTATCTGCAGGACCGAACAGTTGATTTATGGCCATGAACCAGATAGGACAGAGATTTTTGAAAACTCTGGGAAGCTTTTCATTTTCCAGCGACAGGCAATGCATGCACTCTGTTCTTAATTGGTCCCTTCTTTAAGTCAGGAGCTGAAATGTCATCATGCAAATCTCTCCTGAGTTGCATGGAAACTAATAAAATCACGAAGATTTCTATTTGTACTCTATGAACGCAGACTGTAATGAAACTGAAACAGCTATCTCCAGGGATGATGCTGTTTAAATGCTAGGCAAGGCTTGACAGCAATTTTAATGGTGAAAAGAGAAGCCAGCAAGTGAGCGCTTCCGTTCTTTCCTCCCTGCCCCACCAGTGACTTTTCATCCCTGCTTCTCTTTGCTTCCTGACCTCTGAAAGAATTCGCTTAAAACAGAGACCAGTAGGGCTTCCCTGGTGGTGCAGTGGTTAAGAATCCGCCTGTCAATGCAGGGGACACAGGTTCGAGCCCTGGTCCGGGAAGATTCCCACATGCCGTGGAGCAACTAAGCCTGCGCTCTAGAGCCCACAAACCATAAGTACTGAGTCCGCGCACCACAACTACTGAAGCCCACGCGCCCTAGAGCCCGTGTTCCACAACAAGAGAAGCCACTGCAATGAGAAGCCCGCGCACCGCAACGAAGAGTAGCCCCCACTCGCCGCAACTAGAGAAAGCCCGCGTGCAGCAGCGAAGACCCAACGCAGCCCAAAATAAGTAAAATAAATAAATTTATATAAAAAAGAGAGCTGTAATTGCTAGTACAGCCTGTCTACCACCTGTTTTATTTTATTTTATTTTTAAAAAGTATTTATTTATTTGGCTGCGCTGGGTCTTAGATGTGGCACACAGGATCTTCTTTGCTGCGTGCGGGATCTTTAGTTGCAGCATGTGGAATCTAGTTCCCTGACCAGGGATAGAACCTGGGCCCCCTGCATTGGGAGCACGGAGTCTTAGCCACTGGACCACCAGGGAAGTCCCTACCACCTGTTTTAGAAAACAGCACCTGATTCTCAAACATTCTCTCTTGGCCTTTTCTCTCCCTCTTCAGACATTGCATTGATCTCCACACTTACTGGCACTTTTGTTTTGCTAAGTCTTTCTATGTGAACTGGAGTAACTGGCTTTTTAGGGAAAAAAATTAATAAACTCTTGAAAGTAGTTACTATGCATGAAGCACTCTTTTAAAACTCCTTATGTTTATTATGGTGTTTAAACCTCAACACAGTCCTGTGGCGTGAACACCTTTATGATTCCCAGTTTACAGATTAGAAGACTGAGGCATACATAATACTTTTTTTTTTTTGGATAACAAACTTTGAGTGTTTACTGTGTGTCTTGTAGTTTCTAAGCTCTTTATATTATTTAATCCTCACAACAACCCAGTGAAATAGGTGGTATCATCATCCTCCCTTTACAGGACAGAGGTGTGGAGAAGTTGAGTGACTTGCCCAGGGTCACACACTAGTGAGGGCAGAGCCAGGTGTAAATCCAGGCAGGTGGGCAGTGGAGCTCACGTGTCTAACCCCTGCACTGTTCACCTACCGTCATACGTCATACCTCCTGTAGTGGTAGGTGGGCTCTGCTCAGCTCATCCCTGCCACGGAGTGAAGGAAACTGTGAAGACATAGGACTGAGGAGAGGAGTCATTGTGTGGAGTCTCAGGCATCCATCCCTAGGTGAGATGTGAGATCCCTTGGACAGGTTCAGAGAGTTCTATACTATCCAGATAGAAACAAACCTTAAAGGTTATCTAGTCCTTTTACTTCCTCTATGCATTGGTTTCCGTTGCTGGAAAGTAGGTTAATTCACCTTTTCTCTACGTGGTAGGCAGGTGTGCTGTGTGCAGTTGTGCAGGTTGCTCACTGCACAACTGTAGGGCTGCTATGAGATTCACATCAAATAATACATGATTGCACTTTATGAACCAGGGCACATATACCATATCCCTGTGCTGGGGGGTAGGTGGAGGCACAGAACACATATTGGGGTATTTTTCTGAGTGTCAGTCTTCCTAGAAGTTTTGGATAAAAACATAGTTTATTTATTTATTTATTTATTTATTTATTTATTTATGGCTGTGTTGGGTCTTTGTTTCTGTGCGAGGGCTTTCTCTAGTTGCGGCAAGTGGGGACCACTTTTCATCGCGGTGCACGGGACTCTCACTATCGCGGCCTCTCTTGTTGCGGAGCACAGGCTCCAAACGCGCAGGCTCAGTAGTTGTGGCTCACGGGCCCAGTCGCTCCGCGGCATGTGGGATCCTCCCAGAGCAGGGCCCGAACCCATGTCCCCTTCATTGGCAGGCAGATTCTCAACCACTGCGCCACCAGGGAAGCCCAACATAGTTTTAATATTAACACATATATAGAAGATATTAGGAGAGTAGGATGCAGAATTCAAGCGTATTTTAAAAACCTTGAGAGGTGTGTGTGGGGTTACAGGGACACTCATATGCAGAAGAGCGCAGAGTAGTGAAATAGTTTGACACCCACCAGCAAAGGCTTATCAGTAAACTCTGAACCAAGCATCCTAATGCGGAATGATGCCTTATTATTCCCACATGCTATTTGCTCATATCTCAAGCTCCAAAACTGTGTTATTAAAAGAATGGAAATTCTATGAAAAGCAAATAAATATCTCTGAATTCCCTGGTCTGCTATAAATAAAGTGCATTTTGAATGTCAGTGGGACAGAGAATTTAATCTGCACACTGAGAAGGAGGTAGTGGTAGCTTATTCAGTGGTTATGAATCTTTCCCTTAGAAAGATCGATTCTTTGCCCCTCTCCACCTCCACGGCCTGAAAATACATTATTGTATCACATTATGGATTTCTTTCTAGACCATTGGGCATTGCGGCCTTGCGCCTGCCAAACCGCCTGCACAGACTACTTGGTAGCAGAGACGAATGGGTCGATCCACGAATCTTTATTTGCGTGGCTGTCCTTTGTCCACGGACACAGGGTTGTGTAAGACATCATTCCCTCCTTGGCAACACCAGTAGCCACATTGCATGATTCCAGGGGCACCATTCACATCACAGCCATGAATGATGCCCCTGGGATTGTGCAGTGTGCAGCTCGCATGTCCACACATGTGACTTTTCTAGCCATCTGGCTGGCTGGGTATAATACACTCACACAAGGAATTAAAAATACAGTGCGAGGCCCGTAATTCTTAGCGGCCAAACAAGTAAGAGAAACATCAAGAACCCAAGATTCAGGAAAGTTGGAGAACACTGAAAACTGGTCTGAGTGGGGTGGCCAGAGAGAGCCCAATGCGGGTGGGGGTGTCTGAAAGTGGACCCAACCTGCCTATCCCTAGGCCCAGCCCCCAGGACAGGCTGTTTCCATGACTTCTGAGCACTGTGACATAGGAGGCCTCCCTGACCCCTATGCTTGTTCTTAGCCTGAGCCTTTGAGAAGGGTGAAAGCTCGGGTGCCAGTCCGTGAGTGTTCCTAAGGTCCGTGGACAAAGAATAACAAGACCCCGAGGATTTGGAGAAGTCCTCTGTTGCTAGCCATGCTATTTTTAGCTCCTTCCCACGGCCCCTGCTGTCCCCAGGTGTTTGTCAGCAGAGCATCCTGTGCCTGCCCAGAGAATGGCAATGGGAACCCGGGCCGGCCTGCTAGGCTGCAGCAGTCCAGCTACCAGGCCTAGTGGCCGGGCTGGGTCTCGGAGACTGGCAGGCTGCTGCAGGGGTGGTTGCACAGCTGGCCTCTCTGCCGGTCGCTGCTGCTGGTTCTGGGTGAGGAGGCTGAGGCGGAGTAACCAGGTCCACAGTTCACCACTCCTCCCCGAACCCTGGTGCATTGGACAGACTCACTGGCCTGGTGATGGGCTGGCACGGGCGGGAGCTGCTTCTGCTCTGGAGCTGCCCGACCATGGCTGCAGGGTGCCCAGGCCTGGGCGACATGCCTGGACTGGGAAATGTGGAGATGGTCTGGCCTGTTCCGCGGCTGGTCCAGATGTGGTAGAAGGCTGGTAACGACCTCACGGGTGGCCCACTCCTTCCCTCCCAAGTCTGCACTCTGCCTCCCACGTCCTTCAAGGCTGGCTCATGTGCTGCGAAGGTTAGCTTCCCGGGAAGCCTTCTCTGCTCACCTGAGTCAGGGCTCTCCCTCTCCTCTGATACGCCCACCTCGTCCTCTCCATCGGTGTGAGCATTGTCCATCAAATGCTCTCTGTGGACAGGGCTGGTGGTTTTCCTTTTTTGAGCTCCGGTGCCTCCTCCAGGTAGTCCTGGGGAGTGGGCAGTGGGTGTTGGCTGATCAGTAACAGTGTGGCCTTCTCTTGTCTTCGGAGAAGGCCCCCAGTGAACCATGAGCCCTGCTATTATTCATGCTCTTGGGTAGTGCTGCCTTTTGAATCAGGGCTGGCTCCGTGACTTGCTCGTAATCAATAGAACGTGGCGGCAATGATCCTGCAACTTCCAAGACTAGGTCAGAAGAACCCTTGCAGCTTCCCTCTTGGCCTCTTGGAACACTGGCTTAGGAGAAGCCAGCCGCCATATAAAGAAGTCTGACTCCCCTGAGAGCACCATGTTGTGAGAAGTCCAGGTCACTTGGAGAGGCCTGGAGGATGTGCTGCCTTGTGGGGGGGAGAGGGACACTCTCTAAGGAGCACCAAGGCACCGGACCTGGTGGGAAGAGTCCATCTTGAAAGTGAATTGTCCAACCCCAGCTGACATGAATCAGAGCTGAGCCAGCCAGCGCATCCCTCCCTGAATTCCTAAAAAGCATTAACAAACTAAAATGATTGTTTTAAGCCACTGCATTTTGAGGTGATGTGTTATGCAGCAGTAGATGATTAGAACAAATAACTACTATTAAAGGGTGGTCCTTCCACAAGATCTGGCTCTTGCCCTCTCTCTGGGTTCCTCTTAGACTTTCTTCCCAAGCTCCCTGCACCCAGCCATATAGGACTTTCTTCACTTCATTAAACGTTTTGTTTCTATACCTCTGGGCCTTCACACATGCCGTCCACTCGAGCTGGAATTCTCTTTCCTTATCCTCTGTCTCCTGTACCACTTAGCTGACTCCTGTTTATCCAGTGACGTGCTGGTAAGTGTTTAATCTCTAGGAGGGAAGCCCCGATTTGTAGCATTCGTCAGTTCCCATGGTGTAAATACTCTCACAGTGGCTGATTTCAAGATATCAGCAAGATGGCACAGAACATGGAGGCAGGTATGTTATCCACGTTATGTGGAGGCTGGAGCTCACAGAGGTTTACTTTCTTCTGTAAATCATGGGCAGGTACGGATTCTGGTCTGCTTGGCCTCAAAGACCATGCTCTTTCCACTCTCCTCCTTTGTTCTCATGAAGGGCCTGGAGCCCACCATGAGCACAGGTGACACCACTGCTGGGCTGTCCCGTTTCTTCTAGACTAGTGGTCCTTCCATTGCTTCTCTTGAGTTGCTGCTGGCTCTTCCTCGTGCTTTCCACACCTAACCAGTCACAGATGCTAACTTCTCTCTTGGACCAGATTATGGTATCTAGATTCTTCTGTGGTGCATGCAGTAGTCATGGAAGCAGTGAGCTAAGAGGGGCCTATGAGTCTACTTTGAGGCTTGATTAATTATGTGTATTAGGCTAGGCCGGCTGCTGTAATAAGCAACCCCAACCTGTCAAGGACTTAATACAGAAGTTTGTGTATTGCTTGTATAAAGTACCATTGACAGTGTATGTGGAGGTTTGGGGGGATGGGGTAGGGACTTGCTCCAAGCAGTCATTCAGGGTTGGCTCCTTATACCTGTGGACCTGCCATCTCTAGGGGGCCCTGAAGGTCTCTGCTGAATCCCCCGCATCCATCTGACAGATGCAGAATGAGAAGTAAGGATCATGAGGTATGGTTTTGTGAAAGTAGTCCTGGAAGTCATTCACATCACTTCTGCCCACACAGTCCAGTGGTCAGAACTCTCACATGGTACCTTAAGTGCAAGGCATCCTGGGGAATGTAGTGCACCCAGGAGGAGTAGGAAATGGATTTAGAGAACACCCAGACGGCAGAAGGGGCTCCAGAGTGCCACTGGGTGAGGGCTTTTGCCGTCCATAGCTGGCTCTGCCATAATTAACGATGACCAGATGACCATGGCCCAGTAGTAACTCTGGATGTTAATACTGAATATTAATATTCAGTGTTAAAATGGAATATTCAGAATATAATACCGAATATTAACACGGGGTGCTATAAGGCATCACACACGCTGTTGAGCACTCTACGTGCTTTATCTCACATAATCCTCTCAAAAAGCCTGTGTCGTAGATATTATTTCCATTATCCTCATTTTATAGCTGAGCAAACGCTGTGGCTTGCAGTGGGTATAGCACGTGTCCAAGGGGTGTCACTTAGTAAGTGGCAGGACTCCATTCAAACTCAGAATTTTCTGGCTTCAGAGTGTTAACTCTTAGCCACTTCCTAGCTGCTCTGGGGTTCCCTCAACTCTCCCCATTCTTGTCCCTGCCTTCAGCTTGTAAGCTATTCTGCTTCCTAAACACCTTCAGAATCAAAGGGACCAAGGGGCTTAAATGCCTCCTCCCTCCACATCCGAAGGAGAACAAAGAGAAAGGCGTCTTGGCTGTCACCAGGTGACATTGGCCCTTGTTCTCCACCAGGGTAAGGGGTGGTGTGAATTGACATCCTCCCTATGATGTGAAAGGATTGTCCTCCCCTCAGCTGTCTCCCGCTTTGAGTGTTACCTTGAGGGGCTCTTTGCCTGGAACGTCAAAAGCAGAAGGGGGATGAACGGCAGAGGCTGGTTCCCAGGTCCCTTGCCTTCCCCCACCGTGGTGAAGTGCTTCACCCTTGGACATGTCACTTCCCTTTAGCCCATTCCATCCAGTTCAGATGTCATGTTTTAGCAGAGTGAGTTCAGGAGTTCACTGCTGAGACAACAGGGGATATCGAACGTGAGTAATAACGTGAGTGACGTGGCTGCTCTTTTAAAACCCAGTGGAGGGAACCCTCTTGCACTGTTGGTGGGAAAGTAAACTGATACAGCCACTATGGAGAACAGTATGGAGGTTCCTTAAAGAACTAAAAATAGAACTACCATACGACCCAGCAATCCCACTACTGGGCATACACCCTGAGAAAACCATAATTCAAAAAGAGTCATGTACCACAATGTTCACTGCAGCTCTATTTACAATAGCCAGGACATGGAAGCAACCTAAGTGTCCATCGACAGATGAATGGATAAAGAAGATGTGGCACATATATTCAATGGAATATTACTCAGCCATAAAAAGAAACGAAATTGAGTTATTTGTAGTGAGGTGGATGGACCTAGAGTCTGTCATACAGAGTGAAGTAAGTCAGAAAGAGAAAAACAAATACCGTATGCTAACACATATATGTGGAATCTTAAAAAAAAAAAAAAAAGGTCATGAAGAACTTAGGGGCAAGACGGGAATAAAGATGCAGACCTACTAGAGAATAGACTTGAGGATATGGGGAGGGGGAAGGGTAAGCTGTGACAAAGTGAGAGAGTGGCATGGACATATATACACCACCAAACGTAAAATAGCTAGCTAGTGGGAAGCAGCCGCATAGCACAGGGAGATCAGCTCGGTGCTTTGTGACCACCTAGAGGGGTGGGATAGGGAGGGTGGGAGGGAGGGAGATGCAAGAGGGAAGAGATATGGGGATATATGTATATGTATAACTGATTGACTTTGTTATAAAGCAGAAAGTAACACACCATTGTAAAGCAATTAAACTCCAATGAAGATGTTAAAAAAAAAAAAAAAACCCAATGGACTGGAATGTACATGTCCAAATGGGCAGCATCTCTCATTCCAGTTAGCTCGATGTAGTTAGCAAGAGCATGCCCTCTGGAGCCAGACTTTGTGGGCTTAAATCGTAGTTCGCTAGTTGCTGACTTTTAGACCTTTTATGAATTGCCTAAACTCTCAGAGCCTCAGTTTACTCACCTGGAAAGTGGGACTAGTATTAGTAATCACTTCATGGGGTTGTTGGGAGGATAGTGTGTGTTAATTACTTAGAGTAGCATCTGGTACATCACAAGTGCTAGATAAGTGTTAGTTATTATTGTTATTTCACTTTGGTCGCCTTTGGGAGACTGACTCTCCCTAACATGGACAGTGACAGTCACCTCCTAGGTGGTCACTCTGTTTTCCAGAGGGATGGCTGGCATGTCTGTCCCCCTGCTGGGATGTAGCCTTCCTGAAGTCTGGGACTCTATGCTGTCCATCTTTACATCTGTGGTGCTTGGGATTGGAGGTCCTATGCAAAAGTTGCCTGAAGTATTGTCCGCATGTTGAGGGCTCCAAGATGACAGGGACCTTTTTATGTTTATCTCTGTTTCATTAGCAACCCACAGCAGTATCCAGCATCACAAAATTCTTCTTGAATAAATGTAGGACTGAACAAACAAATGGTTTCATCCTTACTTGGAAAATGAAGGTCTCTCCTTGGGAACAGGTTGGTGATAGCATCGTTGCGTTCTTTTGAATGTTGCTGGGGTGACATCTCTCAGCATTTGAAAGTCAATTTGATTTTAGAAAACTGTCCAAGGGAGTTTGCAGGCAAGTATAATGAACAAGAGAGGAAGCCAGTGTGGGTAAGGTATTTCCGGTCTCTCAAATGTGTAATTATGATTGCACATAAGAATCTGAAAGTTCTGGGTGGTGTGTAAATTACCTCTGTAGGTGATTTCCAAAGAAAAGTTCTGGAAATGCTTTGAGGTTTGGCAGCATTGGAGCAAATGTGTCATTGCCCCTCCCCCCTCCCCACTGCAGAGGGGCAGCACTGGTTTTGAATGTTAACTTTGGCCTCTTTAAATTAAGGCTTGTGAACTTTATAGCCTAGCCTTGGAGTTGGACAAAGGTGGGCTTGAATCCCAGCTCCACCTTGCACTAGCTTGGTAGCTGTGGACAATTAACCTTGGCAAGCTCACTCTCTTCATCAGTAAAATGTGAGTATTGAAAATACCTGCCACGTAGGGTTTTTTGTGCAGGTTAAATGAGATGATCACCTCGAGCACTTAGTGCCTCTTAGGTGCTTAATAGATGGCTCCTATTATGATAAGATGCAATGTTATTTTGACCCCTCTCCGCGATCCGTAGCCATGGATGAAGATGCCACTGAGATGAAGAGGAAGAGACCATTTGAGGGAGCGTGGTAGCCGGGGGCCAGCAGTGAGTACCAAATGAGGGTTGGATGAGGCAATTCCGAGGGTGCCCGGTGTTTTTGTAAGGATTTTGATTTTGCCTCTACGTGTTCTGCCCTGCACCACCTCTTTCCTCAACCTCAGCGGATGGAGATAATAGCAGAGGGATAAAAGGGATGGCAAGTGTTGGAGGGCCCGGAAGGTGTTTCTACCAGAAGGCTGAGGGTCTGCGAAGAGGCTTTTGAGTCTGGTGGGCTCATCTGTCTTCTCTCCTGGGCAACCTTTCCATCCTGTGAATGCCCATAGGGGCCCAGTGAGCTGTGAATGGACCAGGGAACCTTTGGGGCTCTAAGGACCAAGAAGAAGGCCCTTTTCCAGCCTCAGCCTTCCTGCCGGGGTTACTTGTTATTTGAGTTTCCCCCATTGAGGAACACGTGTTACTGCTGCACTGAGGCAGGCCAGGTGCCTGATTTAAGGTTTACATGACCTCTAGTATTTGTCCTCAGACTTTTTCCTCCATTGGGGATTATGTGTTCTGAGGCACCAGAAACATCTTTCTGTACACCGAGCTCCTCCAGGAAGACTTCTGAATCATCTTTCTTTCCCCTCCCATGCCCTCTTATCTCAAGAGTATCCTGCCACAGTCACTCAGTTAAGCAAATAGTTTGTTTTTCGGCAACTTGTCCTACACTGGGGTGGGCTCTGAAGAGGATCCCCCGGACATCACTCATGGTGGTGCTTCCTTGGGGGAGCCCACAGTTGATTTGGGGCTGAGCGGGGGACGGACATGGGTGATCTTTCTTCCGCCTCTGCAGTGAGGTGGGAAGGGTGTGGGATTTGGGCGCCAGAACATGCACTCAGCTCTTGCCTTCCCCACTGATGGGCTGTGTGGTCTCGGGCAAGTTGTCTGCTTTCCCCAAGCCTCAGCTTCCTTTGCTTGTAAGATGAAGACCACAGAGGAAGTTCTATCTAGCACATGAGAACTAGTCAATAGACAGTGGCCACCATGTCGATTATGGATTCAGGTGTAATGATGTCACTTATCAGAAGCAAATGTATTCAAGCCACCATGAGTCACCGTATACAAAGCACTGTGTTAGGTGGGGGATGGAGACCAGCCCCAGAGAATGCCACACTGCTTCACTTGCCCAGCCCTCTGGCTAGATTTTAAGGTCCTAACTCTGGATCCTTTGGGATTTGGCACACGCTGGCCTGTGGGCTTCCTTTACCTCCGTATCCCCAGAAGCAAGCACGCAGCCTGACGCAAGGTGGGCACTTGGTGGAAATTGGCAAATGAATGAACAAATGGGCATTCAACAAACTCCTGATGAGTTGACCAGTAGTACACACTGGTTACCTTTATATTTTGGGCACTGAGTCTCTTTCTTGTCTGTGGCTTCGTGAGCACTGAGGGTATTTAATTCCCTCTTGAAGCTGAGGTTGAACCTTTCAGGACACCTCCACCAAGAGGAGACAGGCGTTTGTCCAGGCCCGGGTGGTGGCAGGGGGTGGGCGCCTGGGGTGAGCCTTCCAAGGTAGCCTCTCCCCACCCCACTTGCCCGTCGCTTGGCCCGGGGTCCTGAAGTGTCTCACGCCCGGCTTCCCCAGAAGAAAGGGTATTTTGTGTGCTCTGTGTGTGTGTCAGACAGCAGCTTCCCTTCCACAGACAGCCTCTGCCTGTGTTTGCTAAAATGACAAATTCGTTCTTTTCTGCCCCTGCTCCACCACCTCCTTCTTTCATTCCCCGCGTGAAAGGGCCTCTGTCAGGCCAGCCACCAGCTCTGGTGAGGGGAGCCGAGTTCCTCATCACGCTGTGCTGAACAGAATTACCGCAAATGGGACGGAGAAGGCAATTTTAGCTCGAATGCAAACATCCTGTCAGAGAACAGAGCGATTATCATTTTTGTTTTGGGGGGGTGGGGATGACCGCACAGAGGAGAATCAAGGCATCTGTTTATGCTGATTAACCTCTAGGTGTGCACTTATGCTGCGTGAGCCAAGCCAGCCTGCAGCCTGAGCCACCTCCCCTAAGGAAGGCCCCTTGGAACCCAAACTCGGCCCAAATGCCTCCATGGGCTTCCTGATTTACTGTTACCCCCATTGGGTCTGATTTTAAGAGTTTTTTAAAAAAATTATTTGGCTGCGTTGGGTCTTTGTAGCTGTGCGCGGGCTTTCTCTAGTTGTGGCGAGCGGGGGCTATACTTTGTTGCGGTGCGCGGGCTTCTCAATGCGGTGGCTTCTCTTGTTGCGGAGCACGGGCTCTAGGCACGTGGGCTTCAGTAGTTGTGGCACGCGGGCTCAGTAGTTGTGGCTCGTGGGCTCTAGAGCACGGGCTCAGTAGTTGTGGTGCACGGGCTTAGTTGCTCCGCAGCATGTGGGATCTTCCCGGACCAGGGCTCAAACCCGTGTCCCCTGCATTGGCAGGCAGACTCTTAACCACTGCGCCACCAGGGAAGTCCCGGGTCTGATTTTAGACAAAAGCATTGTTTCGGGCCTGATTGGCTTTGAGTTCTTTAAGGAGGCACAGTGTGTATTGAAGAGAGGCACAGAGCACCCTGGGTGGGGCCCCGCTCAGTTCCGGTCAACCAGGGTTTATTGGGCTCCTGGGAAGTTTTAAACCCTGTACTGTGACTGGGGGAAGGTTGGGGCAGGGGGGTTGGCATTTCTTGAGAGCTTAAAATATGTCGTCTTCCGAGCTGGCTGCCTTGCAGCTAGCTTAGCTGGTAAAATTTTCACAGCAACACCGAAGGGCAGGTGCTGTTCAGGAGCTTAGACTCAGAGAGGTTAAGTCATCACTCCAGGGTCACACAGACGTCCCAGGAGGTGGAAGAGAGACCTTGAGAACTTCCAGCCCTATTGTGTGGGAAAGAGTTCCAGACCGTTTGTAGTTTATTCCCACAATAAACAGTTATTGTATGCCTCTGCCTGGTGCAGGGGATCCAGAAATGAATCAGCCCCAGCTTTGTCTTCCTGGGAGCAAACAGCCTCTAGAGGAATCTTCACTTTCATTGTTTCGTTTGGGACCGGGAGCTGTGTCAGGGATGTGTGTGGGGCAAGGCGAGGAGGTAGGGACTCATTCTCAGTGGTGAGAGAGGAAAACTCCTTCTCAGAATGTCACATTTGAAACATGCCTTGAAGGATGAGAAGGAATCTGCCAGTCTTTCGACTTTCGTTTTTAAAATTGAGGTCTCAATTCACACAGGGCATGCACAGATCTTAAGTATTGAGGTGAGTGAATTTTCAGGTATGTATGTACCTGTGTAACCTCCAGTTCTTGGAGGCAAGAACCCCGCATTGCGTTACGTGTTCAGGCAGAATGATGAGATGCCGACTGTGAATTCCTCTGAGGAATTCAGAGGAAATGGAGCTCGATGATCCTCCACAAATCTGGTTTCCATCATAAGGGAAAGGAAGATGAATATTCATGGATCTTGATCTCTTTCTGTATCATTTACATTTTGCTTTCTCTGGATTTGAGGCTCCCCACCTGCCCCTGGGTTCTGAAGAATAATTGTTTCACGCATCACGTTCTTCCTGCATTGGGAGGAAAAGGGGAGAAGGAAAGAAATTAGGGGAAGAGAAATTGACTGGGCTCCTTGAATAGTTTAGTCAGCTTTGTGCACACGTCTAAGGATGTGCTGGTGTCTGGCCACATACATGGAATGTGTACATTGTCTTTGGGGTTTGTGGGATTGAGACCTGGTACTGAGCCTGATCGTGCTGTTTCCTCCATACGTTCTCAGAAGGAGTGTGTTTGGATCTGGCCCATGAGTGGGACCAGTGGGAACCAACCAGGAGAAACCGGAAAGCCACCAGGACTCCCATCTCTTTCTTCCTTGAACCCTTTTAGCTTTCAATGTAGAATCACTTAAATCATGTGAGGAGGCAACTATATGCTTGACTGTTTTGCAGACCTTGATCTCCTCTGCTGGGTTATGATCACATGCCTTGTTCTTCTCTCATACTCCTCCCCCTGCTCTCCTGGTCCTGTCTGAGCACACAGTAAGTCACCCCATGAGTGCTTGTGTATGCACTGATTTTAGTGTCTTTGGTGAAGTTGTCTGTGGTTTGCCATCACAGGGACATGGAATTGGATTATAAGGTGATAAGCCCATATCTAGTTACAAGCCAATAGTATTCAGCTCTAGACATCTGGGTGAACATTGACCCTGGTGAAGAGCATAGGACAAGTTTAGAAAAAAAAATTGCAAGAGCTCACACTTTTGAGAAATTGCTATGTACCAGGCCCAGAATGAAGAAGGAGTTTATGTAGCTGAATCAGTTATGATGCTTTTGATTGCAAGTAGCAGAAATGATGACTTTAATTGGCTTAAACATTTAAAGGACTTCATTGGCTCATATAATTAAAACGGTGGGTGACTTCATGTGAGGCTTGATCCAGAGGTTCAATGATGTCTCCAAGGACCCAGTTTCTTTCTGTCTCTCCAATCTACTTTCCTTAAAGGTGGCCTCATCTTGAGGCTGCTTTGCCTCTGGGTTCCAATATGGCTGCCACAGCTCCGGAGGGTACGTGTTGTTATGTTCGTGCATGGCAGGAAATAAAGCACCTTTATTCCAGCATACCTTGCACAGGTCCTGAGGGTCACTCTAATTAGATAGGCTGAGGCCAGGGGGTATGGTCAGAGTCTTCAGAACATTAAAGATCCCTGAATGGAAAATAAGGTCTGCAAGGAAGGGGGAAGATGGACATTTGGAAAGCAGTCAACCAAAGTCCCCTACACATCAGGGTCGAATTTAATCTTCACAGCACTCTCTCGAGGTGGGCACAGTTACTACTCCCGTTTACAGATAGGGAAACTGAGGTACAGTGAGGCCAAGTAATTTGCCTGAGTTCACACAGCTCGTGGCTTGAGCCAGGAGTTGAGCCTGCAATTCTGACCGCTTCATGGCATTTTTCTTTTCTTTTTTTTTAACCGAGATAAAATTCAGCCTTCTAACGTGCACAATTTCAGTAGTTCTTAGTATATTTGCAAAGTTGTGCAACCATCACCATCATCTAATTCCAGTTTCATCACTCCAAAAGGAAGCCCTGTACCCATTAGGCCGTCACTCCCCATTGCCCCTCCTCCCAGCCTCTGGCTAATCTACTTTCTATCTCTGTGGATGGGCCTAACCTGGACTTTTCATATAAATGGAGTCACATAATATGTGGCCTTTTGTGTCTGCCTCCTTTCACTTAGCCAGCAAGCTGTTTTTGACTGGAATCTGCTGTGCCTGACCTCAGGATTCTTCGTTCCCATCTTACCCATCGTGAAACGGACTGTGCTGCTGGTGGGCTGGGGAAGAGAGAGATTCTGTGCTAGAGAGAGACAGAGAGAGGACGATGGGCTCTCTGTTTATTTTTGGGGAGCCACTAGGCTGGGGCTCTGTGAGGGGGGTCTCTGTACCCCAGTATCTTCCAGAGGTACACAGTGAGGGATCATTCTGCTTTCTCGAGCACCCCCATATGCCAGGCACTGTTTGAAGCCCTGGGAGAACAGTAAGGAAAAGGGCTGGGGGGTGGGAGCAGGGGTGGGGTAGGGGTCACATAATCAACAATCCGTCAATAAATGCATGAGATAATTTCCAGTGGCACAACGGAGGAAACTGGGGGATGGGATCAGGGTGCTTGAGGGGCTACCTTGGTGGGTGGCCAGGGAAGGCCTTTCTGAGGAGGTGTCATTGAGCTGAGACCTGCTTGAGGATGGAGGCGGCCGGGCAGAATTGGGGGGGCGGCACGTGCTCCAGGTCGAGGAGCGGCCGGTGTGGGCCCCGAGGGTGGGGACCTGGTGGAGGTGACGGTGACGCTGCTTCCTTGTTTCCGCTTTTCCCAAGTGGTGCCTCCCTCACTGGGGCCTTCTTTTACCTGCATCTTCTGTTCTGAAAGGGTTTGACCACTGCCTGAAGGTCATGGTGAGATTCCTCCCTGAAGGCTTTGGCGTCTGTTTGGGACTTTATCTCTATGTGTTCTGAGACTCGAGCCCAGACTTCCTCCTGTTTCTGACTCAGACCCGAGGGTGCTGATCAGCTGTTTATTTATTTATTTATTTATGTCTTAAAGAAAAATGTGATCAAAGACTTTCATGCTCTTTCTCTTTAAATGTGTTGTTGTCCAAATTCCAGGGACTGTCGGCCTAGTCTAGACGAACACCCGATGTCACGCGCCCCTGGGAGCTCTCTAGGCTAATGTCTTGAGTCCGCTCTGTCGGTGAGTGGAGACAGAGGGGAAGATGAACTTCCTGCCTTTAGGGAGTCTGTATAGTTGGGAGGAAGGACCTGGCACACAGCATAGAGCCCATACCCCAGCAGTCCTGGGATGGCTTGTTCTGGCAGAGATGGGAAATAAAGCAGTTCCGGGCAGGGGGCATCGGGAAAGTGCCTACCACGGGTAGTAGTGGATTCAGGAGTGGACGAGACATCCCTGGCTTCAGGGTCAAGTAATCCCGTTGTCAGGGCCTGATGGAACAGGTAATCTCCCTCTTATACAGACATGTGCGTGCATGGGCTGGAAGCTGCAAGGATGGGGAGGACTTAGAGAGGCGGATGGCAGCGTATTCCAGGCCTCAGGGACCCTAGGAGGGGAGATGGAGGAGAGGTGAGAAAAACCAGAAGCTCTAGGAGGGCAGGGACGGGTCTCTGTTGCTCATGGCTTTACCTCCAGTGGCTAGTATGGTGCTGAGCCTGGAGAAAGCGCCCTCCCTCCTCAGGTGGACTGAGTTTGTGTATTAGTTTCCTATCACTGCGATGACAAATGACCATACACTCAGTGGCTTTAGACACCACGAATTATTCTCCTCCAGTTCTGGAGATGAGAAGTCTGTAATCGGTTTCACTGGCTGAAGTCAAGGCATCTGCAGGGCTGCTTGCTCCTGGAGGCTCCGAGGGGAGCATCCTTTCTTTGCCGTTTGCAGCTTCCATCAGCCTCCTGTGTCCCTTGCCCTGTGGCTCCTTTCTCCATTTTCCAAGCGCATCACTGCGGTCTGTTTTTCCCATCATATCTCCCACGTTCTCTTCTGTAGTCAAACCTTCCCCTGCCTCCCTCTCGTCAGGACCCTTGTGAGCACATTTAGGGATCATCCAGGCTACTCTCCCCATCTCAACAGCCTTCAGTTCATCACGCCTGCAGAGCCCCCTTTGCCATGGAAGAAGCCTTCTCACGTTCTGGGGATTAGGACGTGGACACGGCGGCGGGGCATGCCGACCACAGCGTGTAAAGGAATGACGTTTTTAAGGGAAGGAGAGGGTAGGGGACTCCAGGAAGCGCGTGCAGCAGGGGGATATTCCCTCTCCAGGACCCCACCCAGCTACAGCCCAGGGACATGGGATTGCAAGGTCCTCCGAGGACCGAGCAGCACCTTGAAGACAGAGGTGAGGAGACCAGTCCTCCCCTTGGCTGCAGCACTGCCTTCCTCTTCCTGGGCTGCCCCGCCTCTCCCCCTTCTCACTGCTGAGTGAGACCAGGTTGCTTCTTCAGTCTCAGAAGCACCCCACTCACACCCTGTCCTGACATTCAGCTCCTTCCCGACTCCACAGTTCTTCTTCCTGTCTTGTTTCCCTTTCTATCTGATAAATCCCTGTAAGTATTTGCAAAAGGTTGCCTAAAGATCTCGCCCTGGAGGTGTCCTAAGTACAGTGTCGCATGTCCTGTCGGGTCAGGTGAGTCTGACTCCAAGCTGGCCAGGGTGATTTATTGGAGACAAACAGTCACAGGGAGGGAGAATGGGGCAAGGCCACTGCCATGGCCAGCTGCGGGTGGGAGCGAGGGTCCTTGGGAAGGTCAGCATCCCCAAAGTTCTCATAGGGTCTTCCCCTTGGTCAGTGTGCCCAAGGTGGCACCGGGACCACCAAGATGGCTCTTTGCAAGAGTTTGTTGGCTGAACATGGTAAATCACGGATGGCTTTGCCTGCTTTAGAAAGGGAGGTGCTTCAGGTCACCAAGGGGGCCCAGTGATGGAGTGGTGCTGTCTGCTTATTTCCTCTCGACTTGGGGCTCCAGAAAAGACTTAGGAAGAAGGGAACTGCCAGAGCAGACATGTCTTTCTTGCCTCTAAGGAGGGGATGCCATGTCAAGGACCTTTGGGGTCTGGGCGTTTCTCTGGAGGAGGGGCTGGTACCTGACTGTCTCATCTTTTCTTTACTGACAGTGGGGGTGGGACACAGGGCAGGGTGACCCTAAAGTTAGAGCCAGTCTGGCCTTTTAGCAGTTTTAGCTGCAAAGGGATGAGGGCAGGGGAGGCCAGGGGGTCTGGGGAAGGGTGGAGGGTGGAACCTGAGGAGGAGACCCAGGCCACAGCTGTTGCACTGTGGCTGGAAAATGGTACAAGTAGACACATCTGTGGCTGTGTCCCCAGAGGTGGGGTGGTGTTGCGGGGAGCGTGGATTCAGCCCTGGCCCTGCCACTTGGCAGCTGCACGACCTTGGACAAGCTGTGTATCTGTACATGTTGGTTTTCTGTAAGATGGGCCTCTCCCTCGTAGAGTGTGCGCCCATGCAGTGAGCTAACACCGGGGAAGCAGGTGGCATTTAGGAAGCACCCTAAGTATGAGCTGCTTCTCTTAACGTTGTCAGGTTTCTGCGGCCCCATGGCCTGCAGGCCTTTCTGGCCTCCAGAAAGGGGAGTGGGAGATGGTGCCCACCCCCTCCCCCAGCCATGGCAGAGTATGGAGAGGCTGCTCGGGCTCACTCCCCTGAGACACTGCTGGGGACTATCCCAGCAGAAGCCAGACGTTGCCCCAGAAGCCCACATGCCCTGTGTGTGGGGGGCACTTAGCAGAGGGCTGACAGGCTGCCAAGCCCCATCACCCGGCCTCTCCAGGGGCCGTCAAGGAAGAGGGACGTGGGCAAAGCCCATGTTTGGAGACGGACCTGGCTTGGAGCCCAGTGCAGTCCCTTCCTAGTTCTGTAACTTCTCCGAGCCTCAGTTTCCCCATCTGTAAGGTGGGAGTCATGCCCAACTTGCTGGGGTGCTTTTAGGCTTAGGAAAGGTGCGGGTGCCATTCACGGAGTCCTTCCTGGCAGCAGGCAGGGTGCCAGCTCTTTCCTCGTTACCTGCTTGCCCTCCTTGCAGGAGGGCCTCCCGTGCAGCCCGTGGCAGCCAGTGAGCACCCAGTGAGGGGCCTCTTCTTCCAGGCGGCCTCAGAGGACCTTGCAATCCCGTGTCCCTGGCAGCAGCTGGGTGGGGTCCTGGGGAGGGAACATCCCTCTGTGGCTTCCTTGCTGCAGATGCTGGGGTGGCTGCAGTTACAACTGCCCATTTTTATGGCTGTTTCCTTGTGTTCAGCCTCCAGGCTGTTTTATGGGTCACTGTGTTCTTAGAGCCACACCTCAGGTGGGGCCAGTCCTCTGGGATGTCCCAGAGCCCGTACGGGCCGCAGTGGCATATGGTGGCCACCCCGAGCTGCCCATGAAAGGAAGGGGCTGGGGGAGGACCAAGGCCGTAAAGCCAGGACCTAGGGTTTCCAGTCACCCTGAGGCCCTCAGAGAAAAGCATTGGATTTCCAGGCACCCACCTCTGATGAGAGCCATCTGCTAATCTTTAGGGAGGGCGTGATTTGTGTGCTCTGACATCAGGTAAACTCAAAGGCCCTGAAGGGGAGAATTTGATAACTTTTAAAAACTAATAAATGCCATACCTGCCAATTGTTTTTTAAAAGAGGCTTATTTTATTTTATTTTTTTCAATTCCTGTTTCTCTGTTCCTCACTGTCCTTGACAAGAAAGGCTTTTTTGTGTGTCCTCTGTGGTTTTACAGGGGGCAGTTTGGTGGAGGGTTAAAGGCATGGGTTTAGGGTCAGACAAATTGTGGTTTGAACCCTGTCCTTCCTGCTCAACAACTGCTTTGACTGTCACCCGGCCTAGAGGAGCATTTACTTGGCTGTGAGCAATTACTTCCTAGGGGCCAGGAAGAGTCAATGTCCTGCCATGTGTGGGGTAGCCCCGGACAAACAAGAATTGCCCAGCCCCCAGGGCTGGCAGCTTCCTTAGAGAGACACTGTTAGCGGGTCCCCAGTAACATCTGGCGTTTATTGCACACTTTTATGTGTCGGGCACTTTTCTAAGAGCTTCAGATTAACCCTGTGAATTAGGAAACGTTTTATCCTCCTTTTAGAAATGGAGAACTGAGGTTCAGTACCTTGTCCAAGGTCACCCTGCTAGGAAGGGGTAGAGCTGGGATTGGAAGCCAGGCAGTCCGATGCAAGGTTTGCACTCCTGTAGCTAAGCTGTATTGCTCTGAGGCTGTTCTCTCTCCAAGAGACTACGGTTCTGCATGAGTATCGGGCAGCCCTGGGAGTGGGGGGTCTGCGGAAGGGGCAAGAGGTGGCCCTCCCTGCTGTGTAACGGGAGACGGTGGGTGTGAGCTCAGGCCTACATATTGCCCCAGCTGTTCTCCACCCGCCCACTTTTGACTCCTTCCCCTAAGCAATGGCCAGGACCCCAGAGGGTAGGGGTGGGATGTCCAATCACTGAATGGATCTGCATCCCACCCCCCCACCCCCAGCCCCACTAATATAGATGCTCGGTTGAGCATCTACATGTTTGATTCTCAAGCTCTGGACCACATCCTTGCAGTGGGACATCTGTCCCAGCCTCCTGATCAGTGGAAACGTGTTTCTCAGTCCTGGACCCCTGGCTGCCCTCCTGGTGCTGTGGAAATCCATGCTGAAGTGGTGGAGAAAGGGAGGCAAGCATGATCGAAGGAAGCCCAGAGGGAAGCTGGCCCTGCAGGGACTCCTGAGAACTCCGCATCACAAATACCAGGGCCTGTTGCTTTATTTTTAGCAGTTTGAGGGGCCCTGAGGGTAACAGGGGGATGGGGGAATCCTATTTTTTGCTCTGTCTTGCTAATGGAACCTCTAGCAGTTTTTATGCCTGGTTTGTTTTGTTCTGAAGTCTGTCCTGCCTGCAGCCCCACACTGTATTTTTCCTTCGACACAGCTTGGAGGAGCACGAATGATGAGGTCACCCTTCGGGCTTGAGGTCTCCCTTCCTACCAGCTCCTGCTTCTCCTAGGAGGAAGGTGGCCGTCTCTCTGATTTCATGCTCTCCCCCATCCTGGGCTCCAGCAAAAGCAGCCAGCTTTTCTACCAGATGAATGAATATTCCCAGAGGTGTTTCCTGGGACTGCTCTGAGAATGTTCCCATGCCTGCCTTGGTTGCTTAGAACCTTTGAGTCTGTGGCAGGGATGAGGGCTGTCGCTTGGCAGGAGGGGCCTGCTGAGGGCTGGACAAGTGAAGGACAGCATGTGGGGTGCTGGTCCCACAGCTTTAGGACTGCTCGGAGTGCTCAGGAGATGGGGACCCAGTGCAATGGTAGGATGTGAAGCAGGGAAGCACTTCCTAACTTAGTACACTCATTTTTTCCCTCTCCACCATCAACATTAAAAAAAAACAAAACAGCTTTATTGAGACATCACTTATATACCATAAAGTTTACCCATTTAAAATGGTTTTTAGTATATTCACAGAGCTCTGCATCCATCACCACTATCTAATTCCAGACCATTTTTATCCCCCCACCAAAAGAAACCCCTTATCCCTGGGCAGTCATTCCCCATTCCCCCCCTTTCCCCAGCCTGGCAGCCGCTAGACTGCTTTTGGTCTCTATAATTTGTCAGTTCTGGCCATTTCATATAAATGGGATCATACAGTGTGTGACCTCTCTGATCTCCGTGTCATGCTGCAAGAGTGAGCGACATGTCCTTTTCTCTGAGCACTTCTGTCTACAGTAGACACGAGAGTCATCAGAACCTGAAAAGTTAGTATCACAAGGACATCTTTCTCTCCTACCCCAGGCTTTAGTGCCCTGGTGGAGATGGGAGATGCCATCAGATTTTGCTGTCATGCATTGGTGAGTTTCACGTGCCTCGCAAGTTGGAATAAATTCAGAAGGCCGTCAACCAACTGGAATGGTGAAACATATAAAGGATGGTCCCATTCTCAATGTCCCTTAGTGTGGTATAGTTTTGGTGAGAAGCAAGGTTAGTTTCTTAGGTGGCATGGATCATCTTGCAAACAAAGGAGCAAGGGCTGGGCATCTACTATTCATTGCTCGGAACTCAGTGCTGCCTGGATGTAAACATTAGCCTGGTCTGTGCCATCTGCTTTGGCTCTTGGTCCAAATAATTGGCTACATCTCTTGACCAGCTTGACTTTGGACATGTCCTTGAAGGCCAAGAAATTGCCTTGAGGTCCACATGGTTTCTGGTTGAGGCACTGGCCAATAAAGCGGCCTTGATGCTTACCAGGGCCTGTGGGGAGGGGAGGCACCATGGTGATGACCTCTGACAATAAACATACCTTTGGAACTAGACTCTGGCCTCCAAATGCAGGAGCTGCTTCATCCTGGGGCTGGTGGGAATGAGCTACCAATAGATACTTTGGTTCCTAGATTATATAAGAGGTGCAAATGTGTACTCCAAGGGTTTAAAGGTCCGAGTCTAAGGTGATGGCATCATTTGTGCTTGATTGGCCAAACCATGGGCTGGCTGCTTCCTTATCCATGTCACCAAATAGTTACGGAGTGCCTGTCACGCACTCATCCATGCAACAAACTTGGCTTTGAACATAGGTTTAATTGTTGCTGCTTTTTGATGAAATGTTTGCGATTGTCCTTTCTTTTTACCCACAAGGCCTTGGTGGGGATGAAGATCAGGATGGTCCCTGGTGTCCTGGGACGTGACTGTGTTGGTGCAGCCGTGGGAACTTGGGCAGACCCTTCACATGTGAGCCTCAGTGAGCCTCTCTGTCAAGAGCTGTGAAGCTCAGATGAAATCATGTTTCTGAATATATTTTGGAAAGGTGGAAAGGGCTGGCCGTAAAGCCACGTGGTCAGACCTCCTGTGCATGAAGGGCCAGGATGAAGTCTCTCCTTTGCTTGGCAGAGGAGAAAATTGCCTTTGCTCAGCGGGAGGGACCTTTGACCATCTCAGTCTGGGGAGAATCATTAAGTGCCCATTAGGTGGCTATCGCTGTGTTAGGCAACTTAACAAGCAGTTTCATGCCCTGTAGCAGGAGGCAGAGTGGTGGTACGGAAGGGGCATAAGGGCTGGAGCAGAGGCCCTTGTGCATACCTGGCTCTGTCACCTTGAACACGGGTGTGTGTGTGTGTGTGTGTGTGTGTGTGTGTGTGTGTATGGTAGCAACTTCTCTATGTATCCTAATACCTAAAAGGGCTATTGTGAGGACTGAGGAAATGTGTATAAAGTGCTTGGAAATGCTCAATAAATCCTGCTTCCGGCTCCTCCTTTTCCTTTTGATTCATCTGTTACCCTCATTTCACAGGTGGGGAGACCCTGAGCCACTCTTCATCTTGTGTAACAATATCGTGGGGGGGGGCATTCCCACCTCTGTTTAAATACCCCTGGGAATGGGGAGCTTACTACCCACCGCGGCATCCTGTTCCAGTTGGGAACAGCTTCATGTGAATCTTGGATTATGCCGAGGTGGATGGTGAAGTGTTTACATTAAAATAATGGGCTGTTCATCTTGAGAAAATGATATGATTGGCCCCCTTCCCACAAGTGTGGGATGATTTTTCATGACGTAGAGATGGGTTGACAGTCCAGTTTGTCTTGACTTGATGTCTCCTTCATAACAGGTGAAGGCCCGGGGCATTTTAGGGACTGGTGAGCGTTCGGGGTGGAGGTGGAGGAGATTAGCTTAGGGAGTTGTAGGGTTGAAGAGAGAAGGCGGCCATCAGGAGAGCACTGGAGCCGAGGTAGGATGACATCATTATGACTAGGGTCACAGGCTTGCACTTGACCATGAAAAATCAGCATTGGGTTGGGGTGTCCAGTGCTGTGCAGTCCTCTGTTAAAACACATTAAGGACCTATTGTATAGCACAGGGAACTATACTCAATATTTTGTAATAAGCTTTATAGGAAGAGAATGTGAAGAAGAATATCTATCTATCACCTATCTATCTATCTATCTATCTAACTGAATCACTGTGCTGTACACCTGAAACTAACATGATATTGTAAATCAACTATACATCAGTTAAAGCAAAAAACAAACGCATTAAGGGGGAGACAACCATGTGATGATCTCTTTAATTGCTGAAAAATCATTCCAATATAATCCAGTTGACACTTCATGAGAAAACATCGCAAATTCGGCACAGAAGAGAACTTTCTTAATTTGGTGATGGATAGCTACTAGAATCTGTAGCCACTGTTATTCTTAATAGATAAACGTGGGACAAATTTCCTTCAAGTTAAGAATAAGACAGGAACGCCCACTATTACCTCTGTTTGATGTTGGACTGTAGGTTCGAGCCAGTGCAGTAAGACAAGAGAAAGACAAGAGAGACACGAGCCATGGACAGGAGGAGATAAAAGTGTTATTATTTGCTGGTGATCTGATCATATGGCTAGAGGAAATCCTAGACTCTGAATCTATAAATTATTAGGAGCAACAGAGTTCAGCCAGGTGGCCAAAGGTCAAGTATGAAAACGCATGCCTTTCTCGTAGACCAACGGCAAGTAGCTGGAAAACAGTAGAGGAAGCCAGGGCTCTGTGTAGTGAGGGGTTTTGACACTGTCCACATGGCATCCGTGGTGGCGATTGTCTCCTTACTTGTCTGTGTACAGTGTAATAAAAGACAGATACCTTTATTTTGATTTCCACAAGGGAGGAACCTGTGGCTCTGAGAGGTTCAAGTGACCTTGCCCAAGGTCCCTCTGTGCATAGGAGGCAGTACTGGGACCCGGCTTCGCAGGGAGATCAGCACTCCTTCCCCTGTGCTACTCTCCACCACCCTCTTAAGACCTCATCTTCTCTACCAGTTGGTCTCGTCCTCCGTCCTCCGTCCTCCGTTGTCCATCTCCAATAGAGGCAGAGCTGGGCGGGGGCGATGGCCCAGAAGCGTTTATACTCGGGTTAGAATGTACTCTGTGATTTCTTTTATGAGCAACAGCTTGTCCTTCCTAATGTGCTTATGGGTGAGATGCTGGGTGGGGTTGGCTTTGAGGGTGCCTGGCCTGAGATGGGAGGAGGGAGGAGAGAGGCCAGCAGTTGTTGGGCGTGCTCTGGGTTCCGTCTGTGTCCATTTTGACTTGCCTGCTTTCCACTGCTTCCTCTTAGTCTGATTTACATCTTTGCTTTCTTATTTCCTTAAATGCCTCTTCAACAATTATAACAATAACGTACGTTCACTGCAACTGGTGGAATAATAACAGGAGAAAAGGTAGTCCTGTTTCTTCTTTGACAGCTTTCTGCTGCAGCTTCACCCACTGGGTGGTAAAAGCCTCATATACATTCTCCCAGTCATTTCTCCTGGTGCAAACAGGTTTTCCATTCCTTCAGCGGGAATTGACAGGCACTGTGCTAGATGCTGGGGATACTATAGTGAGCAAGAGACAAAAATCCCTGCCCTCATGGAGTTTACCATCTAGAAGGTGGAAATATCTAATAGTGAAATGTCTAAAGTGTCAGCCAATGGTAAGTTCTGTGGAGAAAAATAAAGCTGAAAAAAAAACCCCACCCCACCTTGTAATTTTGAATGAAGAGGTCAGAGTAGAATTTACTGAGAAGGCAAATTTTGTACAGAGACCTAAAGGACGTGTGGGAGACATGAAGATCTCTGGGGAGGAACAGTGAGGCTGAGGGTAAGTGCAAAGGCCCTGTGACCGGTTTGTGCCTGGTAACACACACTGTCAACTGGAGCAGAGTGTGTGACAGGAAAAGAGGTAGGAAATGAAGTCACAGGGAGAGGGGGTAGGAATTGGAGGAGGGAAGACTGGGCAGGGCCTTGTGGGCAAAAAGAGCATCTTATTATACTATTTTCCCTCACAACTTGCTTTTCTTATTTAATAATGCATCACAGACATCCCTCCAGGTCCACAGATAAAGATCTCATTTTTAGAAACAATTGCCAAATATTCATGTACCATAATCGATTCAGCCATTCTCTTAAAAAATTTTTTTTTACTAATTTTTATTTATTTATTTTTTAAAATTAATCAATTAATTATTTATTTATTTTTGGCTGTGTTGGGTCTTCGTTTCTGTGCGAGGGCTTTCTCTGGTTGCGGCGAGCAGGGGCCACTCTTCATCGCGGTGCGTGGGCCTCTCACCATCGCAGCCTCTCTTGTTGCGGAGCACAGGCTCCAGATGCGCAGGCTCAGTAGTTGTGGCTCACGGGCCTAGTTGCTCCGCGGCATGTGGGATCTTCCCAGACCAGGGCTTGAACCCGTGTCCCCTGCATTGGCAGGCAGATTCTCAACCACTGTGCCACCAGGAAAGCCCCTAATTTTTATTTTATCTTTTTATTGAGGTATAGTTGATTTACAATATTATATTAGATTTAGGTGTACAACATAGATTCAAAACTTTTATAACTTATACTCCATTTAAAGTTATTATAAAATATTGGCTATATTTCCTGCGTTGTACAATGTATCTTTGTAGCTCATTTATTTTAGCCATAGTATTTTGTACCTCTTAATCCCCTACCCCTGTTTTGCCTCTCCCCTCTTCCCTCTCCCCACTGTCAGCCGTTCTCTTTTAATGGGCTTTCAGGTTGTTTCTTTCCCCACTAGGGCAGTGCTGTAATAAATATCTTCGTACATGTTGCCTTCCATTCGGGTGCTTTTATTCTACATGTTGGAGTGTGGGATTTCTAGGTCAGGGGCACGTGTATATTTAATTTTAATAGATAGTGTTAGATTTCTCTCCAGAAAGGCTGTAACAGCTTTCTATGATAGAACTGTTCCTAAGTCTCAGATGGCTCGCTTTGTACACAAGTTGCTAAATAGCTACTCTGAAAAGAGGGGAAATCACACCTACAAAAAAAAAGGACAGCCCTGGAATCCTTCCTCTGGTGGGAAGGTGTATGGCCTATTGGAGTGTGCTGCTGGGAATAATATCATTTGCTCCTTTGGGGAGCTTGTATTTGATGGTTGTGACGTCAAGGTAGCCGAGAAGATGAAAACACAGCTGTTGCTGTGTTGTTTGCATTATGGCTAATTTTCCATATGCTGAAAATAAGCATAACAGCGAGGAACAGCATGGCCACAGATTCACACCTTGTCATGGGATACCGACTCCTGTTCCTGTTGCATCTTACGGGTAAGGCTTCTTCCTAGTGTCCCATCTCGTGCGCCTGTGAATGCTGGTAGAATGGTAGTGGACGTGTGCTTGCCCCCCGCCCCCATGCCCCCGAGCATTCCCAGTGGGATCTCGTAAACGTTGAAGCCGACTTCTCATCTGCTTTATAGCTGTATGTACTTGGATGATTTGTACTGTTGGACATTCAGACCGTTTCCTGTCTGTTGCAATTCAAACAATGAATAATCTTGGGCATGAGTCTTTTGGCACATGGATGAGGATCTCTGTTGGGTAGATTTCTAGAAATAGAACTGCTGAATCAAAAGGGATTTGCTGCTGATGTGTTGATAGATATTACAAAATTGACTTTCCTCTGGAGAGGGACCGGTGTCCCCATCCGAGAGTGCCGTCGGCCACATGGGGTCTTGTTACATGTTTTGATTTTGCCAGTCTGATGTGTGAGATGTATCTCATTGCCGTTTCATTTTGTATCTATTTCTCAGGAGTCAGGACAAACATTTCTTCAGACAGTCGAGATACTTCTGTTTTATGTTTGTGAATCGTCTTTCAGATCCTTTGTCCTTCTTATTTTCCTGGTAGATTCTTAGTCCCTTATCTGGCCCCTTCCAGCACGGTCTGTCCACATTATGTGGACATGTAACCCTCTGATTAGATAACCTCATCTGTCTGACTAGTTAGAGGTCGATCCACATCGCCTTTATCGTCAGGAGTGAAAACCTAGGGGTTGGAGAAAAGGAGGTACGTCTCAACAACAAACTCAATCATGGTCGCCTTTGGAGAAGTGTGTGTACTGACTGTTCCTCAAATAGCTTAACCCAGACATAACAGAGAACTCTTTGACCCTGGCGTCCATCAGCCTGGGAACGTCTTTCACGTGGTCTCATTTTTATCCTATCACAGGTTTGAGGAACTCTGAGGAAACTTGGTTGTTTGTTACTATGACTTTTTTCTCCATTTGCTTGAATTTACAACTAATTCCCTTGCTGGAGTTTTTGAAGCAGTGACTTCACTGGGTCACTATGCCAGTCCAGGTGGCTTACCTGCTATCGCCAACGACCCCAACTTCAATAACTTAACACAGTCAAGGGCATCTTCCACCTCTATGATATTTATTATTAACACCATGTGAGTGTTCCTGATGGGGCAACCCCCCAAGTGTCCGGTCAAGGATCCAGGCTCCTTCTGTCCGTGGCTCTGCCCTTTCTAGGTCCCCAGAGGCTGCCTCTGGGTCCCCAGCTGCCAGAGGGGAAAAGAGAGAAGAGGATTGTGTGTGGGAAGGTTTCATGGGTCAGATGCTCTGTCCACGCACCACTGGCCAGAACTCAGTCTTGCGTTCTGATTAACCAGAGGGAGGCTGGGCAGTGGAGGCCAGCGTGTGCCCCAGGTGGTCAGTCCTGACCCCAGGTGCCTGGTGTGCTATGATCTCTGAGCACCGTGTGGGACTTGAAAGTTTCCAAAGTGTCTTCTCAAGTGTGATCTCACTCCATCCTTTGACAGTTCTGTAAGGGAGAGGTAAAATGGATGTTTTTAACCCTTATTCAGAGCCGAGGAGGCCATGGCCCAGGGAGGTTGGTATCCTACACAAGGTGGGGCATTTAGGTCTGGACACAGGTGCAGGGAGAGTGGGCTCAAGAACAAAGCTCTCACCTGGCTGGCCCTTTCTGACATGACACCAAGCAGTCACCTACTGTGGGCATGCCTGAGCCAACATTTGTGCGTGGGAGAACGGGGCCGTTTGTCAAGGGGACAGTGGAGGCTGGCCCGAGCGTATCCTCTACCCTGGTGTGTGGTGAGAGGGGACGGTGTCTCTTACCCTTTGGACATACCAGCCAAATGGCAAGGGGTGACAGCACTGCTGCTGGTAGGAAGGCTTGGCCAAGGTGGCCCACGTAGGACAGAACCGCAGTAAACCTGGCACCTGCAGGGGAGCTGCCCCTCACCTTGACGTTGTCCACCGTCCCTTTCTTATCATTTGCCTGGGACAGTAGCCTGGAAATTGGGGCTCTCCTCTTCACACTCCCATTTCCTTTTATGTAATTATTTTGCAACCTCTGATGCTGCAGTGAGATCAGCATGTGAGCTGTGGTATCTCATCTGTTCTGTTTTGAGCAGCAGGGAAGCAAATGTGGGATGATGCCGTCACCTCCCCTTTGAGTAAGGACTGTGCCTCCAAGGGTCCACTGGGTGGACTGAGCACACTTTGGATGCTTTCTTCTCCAGGGTGGACTCCTGGGTTTCCTTGTAGAGTGAAGGACCTTGAACTGACCTGGTCAAAGCCTATAGAGACAGAATCATAGGTGGATGCATGGATCATCGAGGTAGCAAAGGCAGCACCAAGCTACAGAAAGAAGATGAGGGGTCAGGAGGCCACTGTGCAGGGCTTGGCACTGTCAGGCCTAGTTGAATGGGACTAGAAAACCACTGAACTTGGTTTTCTCATCTGTGCAAAAGAAATAGCATCTTTCCCATCATTCTCACTGGTTCTTATGAGGATCACATGAGATAATGCGTATAAAAGTGCTTTGTAAATGGAAAAGCACGCTGCAATATAAGGTATTATATTATTAGTAACAACTGTCATTTGCAATCGTGGTGATTCATTTGGGGTCAGAACTCTCATCGTTTTTACCGTTACTGCCCCACATTGTACTTCAAAGCTGCAATTACCATGTGCAATTTCATTTGATACTTAATGATCATGGAATGTTAGTACTGGAAAGAATCTTGGGGATTAACTAGTCCAGCCTTATCACTTTGTATGTGGTGAAACATCTGTGGAGGGGAGGGACTTGTCTGAGGTCCCTGGAGCCCTAGACTCAGACTTTTCAGTGCTACAGAGTGGACTGTTTTGCTTTTTTGGGTTAACGATACCCTGTGCTTTCTGAAGAGGCTAGAAACCAGGAGCTTTGGGTGGGATATTTATCCTTAGTCATGAGGTGGAGTTGCTGCTCTGACTCATGTCTGCTTGCTCACACTGACCCCACTCGGAGCTCCACTGCTTGAGTTTCTGGGCGAATTTGGACAGTGCTCTGAGGATAGGCTCAGATGCTGAGAGAGCTGGGCATAGGGTCCGAGAGAGAAGGGATAGGAACTGAAGTGGTTTGCCAGCAAGGAAAGGAGACCAGGGCAATTCCAGAGCAAGGCGGGCAGAGGTGCCCCTGCTCCTGACTGTGGTCCTTAGCAGACCCCACCCTCCTTGTGACTCTCTGTCTGCCCTCCCTGGGGGGCACCAGCCACCAGGGCACTGTCAGGAGGCATAGCTGCAGGATGGGGAGGCCCCTTCTGGAGAGAAGACGGAGGGATGCTTTAAGTATTCAGAGGGCAGTCAGGCTTACTTTAGATAGAATAGGGACCAGTGGGAAGAGGCTCTGGCAAAGCTGACTCTGGCCTCATATTCATTATTCATTCACCCCTCAGTTGAACCCTTCACTACTTCCGGGTCTTGCTCCCATGTCACCTTCTAGGTGAGGCCTACAGGAACCCTGCTGTTCCAGCATGTGACTTGCACCCCCATGCTTTGACCTCTCTTTCTGAACTGGATTCACCATCCAAAATGTACTGAAAAATTGCAAGTTCATACAGAGAGCTCCTGTCTACCCTTCACCCAGTTTCGCCTGATGTTCACATCTTAAAGACCACAGAACGGAGCAAGGCTGGAAACCAAGCATTGAACGTTGGTGTAATGCTACTCTCTGAACTACAGACCTTCTTCGAATGTCACCAGTTTGTCCACTCACGCCCTTTTTCCCTTTGCAGGGTCCGATCCAGGATCCCACTTTGCCTCTCCCTGACACATCTCCTTAGTCTCCTCCAATCTGTGACATGACTTCATCTTTTGTGACTTTGACATTTGTGAAGAGCCCTGCTTAGTTCTTTTTGTAAACTGTCCTCCAATTTGGGTTTGTCTTGTGTCTTCTTGTGGTTAATACGTACTGATTTTATTTACTGTTTATTGGGTCTCTGCCTGAACTGGATTGTTGGCTCCCCCAGAGCAAGCATCCTGGCCTGTTTGGTTCGCTGATGTACCCCAGCCCCCGCTGGAGTGCCTGGCACACGTGCTGCATTGATATTTGCCAAGTGACGGATGAGGTGGTGAACTCCCCAGCTTTAGCCGAGCACCTGACCTGGAGTGGGAGAAACCCAGAGCAGCTGGGTGCCGGCAGAGCCTTGGTAGGTGGCTGGGCTGGGTGGGCCCTGAGGCCTCTTCCAACATTCAGATTCTGTGATTTTATAATCAGATTCTGTGATAGATGAGCTCAAGTTCATAAAATTCCACAGGTGTTAGCTGAACAGGTGCTGACTGTGGAACCCTGTGCTGGGCACCTAGGATCCAGGCTCTGAAGTGCATTTATATTCCCTGTGGGCCAAGAGCCCAGGGAAATGCATGAGAAGGACCAGTGGCCATGATGCAGATAGTTAATGGTCTAGAGTCTGGACTCTACGTCAGTGGCTCCCAAATTCCAGCCTGGTTCAGAATCATCCAGCAGACTCTGTGAAAACACAGATTGCTGGGTCTCACCTGCGGAGTTTCTAATTCGCTTGGTCTGGTGTGGGGCCTGAGAACTTGCATTTCCAACAAGTTTCCAGGTGATGCTGATCCTGTTGGTCCAGGGACCCCACTTTGAGAACCGCTGCTCTAGATGTTCAGAGGAGAAATAGGCCACTGCCAACGAGCAAGGACCAGGAAGGCTTCATGGAGGAGGAGGTGAGGCTGGAGTGGGGTGGGATTTACACCGGTGAGGGTGGGGCTTCAGTCACACACAGCCATCACATGCAAACCGTGGATGCCTTTTGCCTGCCTTTGCCCTGTTGGCCTCTGGCCTCACTATGGCCTTGTCTGGCCTTCTCGGTACCATGAGCAGTCTTGGCCGGGGGGATCTGAGCCCCCAGAAGAGGAGTCTGACTAAGCCTTTGACAAGAGTTGACCTTGGCTGGCTTGGATGGAGTCACTCTAAGGTCTGGTTGCGCCCCGTGTTGCACAGGCTGTCTGGATGTGTTTATTTGCCTGGGCCGTGCCCGCTGCCTCCTGGCACCGTCAGAGGTGTTGCCGTTGGTCTCCGTGGCTCTATTTCTGTTTTCCTGTCTGGCACCAGCTCAGCGGGGGCAGATGAGGTGTGTGGCTACCCTTGCTTTCTTTCTGGCTCCATGTTCTTCTTGAGGCTGGCCCTTGGTCAGGTAGAACATTTCAGTCTCACTAGAGTATCTGCTGTGGAAGCAGATGGGTTCTTTTCGGGGAGAAAGAAATTCTGAAGGAGGAAGAAAGCCTTCAGGGAGATAAATAATTAAATTATGTTTGGACTTAACACACAGTGATGGTAGGAATGTTTACACGTGTGTGTGTGTGGGTTTAAACTTCCAGAATCATTTAGGACTTTTAATTCCTTTAAGTGACATTCAAAAATTGGCGTTAGAGGTGAGAGGAAGCATCAGCAAGCTTGGGGAGGCCGTATTGCTTGTGCTGTTGGAACACCCTGGGCAGGAAGGCAGCATGTCATCCAAATCATAGAACCACAGTTGGGACAAGAGGGATGTCAGGGTGCTTCTGGTTCAACCCCATCATTTTAACCAAGATCTTGAAAGGCTAGCTCTGCTCAGATGTCACCTCCTCAACTATCCCTGGGCAGACCAAATGGCTCTCTCTTTCTTCTGTGGACCAAAGTTGCTTTATAACAGACTTCTCTTATACGTAGTTGTGTATGGGATCAGGGATCAGCAAATTACAGCCTGCAGATCCAATCCAGCCCACTGCCTATTTTTGTAAATAAAGTTTTATTGAAACACAGTTGTGCCCATTTGTTTACGTATTGGCCACGGCTGCTTTTGCACTACAGTGGCAGAGGTGAGTAGTTGCTACAGAGACCCGATAGCCTGCATTTTGACTGTCTGGCCCTTTATAGAGAAAGTTTGCCAGCTCCAGCACCAGAAAGTGAGCTCCTGGAGGGCAGGAATGGAGTTTCATTTACCTTTGCATCTTCTGTTCCTCGCTCATAGTAGGTGCTCAATAAATATATGTTGACTGGGCTTGAAAGGCAGTGGGTCAATTGGTCATTGGTTGAGTGTGCAGGGCTGGAGCCACCACCTGGCTTCCCCAGGCTTCATCCCACTGTTGGACCACTCTGCACCCCAGTTTTCTGTTTGGAGAAAGAGGATAATATTGTCTGCCTTGCTGAGTTCATCGATTTACGGTGAGGATAGAGCAGAATACTAGAAGACAATTCTAGTAAGAACTGCAGACCCAGCTTCCAGTCTTCCTGATGATTCTAACGTAGCTCAGCACTGGATTTCTCTTTCTGAAACTCTTGCACCCCGGGCACCAACCTCTCGGTGGCTTCCTTTTGCCTACAGGCGAAAGTACACACTGAGCCTTTCGTTCATGACCCTTTTTTTTTTTTTTTTGCACTCTTTTTTAAAAAGTTTTATTTTATATCTGAGTACAGTTGATTAGCAATGTTGTATTAGTTTCAGGTGTACAGCAAAGTGATTCAGTTATACATTTACATGTATCTATTCTCTTTCAAGTTTTGTTCCCATTTAGGTTACTACAGAATATTGAGCAGAGTCCCCTGTGCTGTACAGTAGGCATTCATGACCCTTCTTATTTTGACCCTGACCTACCTGTCTGTCTTGTTCTGTCACTCCTCCAGTGCCACCTGCTGCATCCAGGATTTTCTGCATATTTATTGTTCCTTTACCTGGGACCCTCCCCCCTCTCCCCTTCCTGCTTCTCTGCTCTCTGGTCTTGCAGGTCCCCCTTATGCTGACCCTGCTAGAGTCCTCTGACCTTGACCAGCATGAGTGACTCTCATTGCCACCCAGTGTAGTGTTTTTTGTTGCTGTTTTTTAATCCTTGTTGATGCTTGTTTAAAAAAAAAAACAAGCCCAGACCCTAGCCCCATGGAAGTAAATCTCCAAGGGATTGGGATCCAGGCTTCTTTTTTTTTTAACAAGCTCCTAGTATGGTTATGATTGTGACTGAAGTTTGAGGAATGCTAAGTTAAAATAGAGTGCTTTGCAGTAGTAATCTTTTTATGGGACTCTTCATTTTCTCTTCAGATAAACTGGAAACATCTTGACAGCAGAGCTGGGTCTTATATTTTTTTTCAGAGTAGCACATTTATGTGGAGATTAGGGCTGGGAGGTGGTTTGTTGGTGAGATTACCTCCTGCATCAGGCCCTGCATCTGGGAGACGCTCTGTAAATGTTTGCTTGTTGATCGAGACAAGATAGGAAAGTGCTCGGGAAAGCAAAACAGGCTCTGCAAAGCAGGGGATTATCCTTCGGAGCAGGCCTGATGTATACCTTCTACTCATTCTGGAGAAGATGGCTTCAGAGCCCGGGATGCTTGGCAGCCCAGACACAGAAACTCATCCCCCCTGAGAATGCTCACCAAGCAGAATCCTGTGCGGCTCCCTAGCTTTGTTCTCTTTACTTTGATCTCCATAGGCTGATGTGAAAAGGCTCCTTTTTTTCCTCCCCCTTTGATTTATCCCAATAATGCAAAGCCATAGAAGTGCATGCTGCCGGGGGAAAAGTTTGCTTGGACGTTTAAGAATGTAGAAGAGGGTTTAGCTTGTATAATGAGTTTTGCTTTCCCATTTAAAATGCTCAGAGAGAAGTGCACATGTTTCATCTCTGCTCAGCAAGTTCTACTGCCTGTTTACACAAGCCTGTCCTCTGCGGCCTCAGAAAGGGCTTCTTGCCTTCTTCAGGGTGTGACAGCACAACCTCTGTGCCGGGTCTCCAGGCAGACACAGTGTTCATGTCTTCTTTCCAGTTATGTGGCAGGAAGGTGATATTTCAGAACAAATAATCAAACAGTGGTTTGTTTAGAATCATTGTGTGAGGTTATTTAGAACATGATGTTGCCTTCATACTGTGAGAAGACAGTGGTTTGTAGACCACCCATCAGGGTTGTAAACCTGCATCCTGGTTAGGGCTCTGTCTAACTGGAGTAGACAATTCTTAGTCTGTAGTGGAAAGAGATAAAACAATAAAAACCGATTAAATAAGAACAGGACTAGGACTCTACAGTGAGGGCCGATTTAGGAGAATTCTCTATACTTCCTTAGACATTTACAACCATCTAAGCATATATGGGAACCTTGGCTTTTGGCAGGTAAGTTCTTCGATGGCATGTGGATAAAAACTTCTTTCTCCAGTTGTTTCATTATCAGCTTGTTTTATGTGGGGGAAAAAATGTAGGTTCTAGAACTGGCTCCCCTCCTTGCTCATGATTTTGCTCCATTAATAGTAGGCTTAATCGTTCCAATTTATTATATTAGAGGCTTATTGCTTAATTTAAAAAAATTGAATGGATTATTAGCTTTTTAATAAACAATAACATTTACTGTCTACTGATGAGGGCGCAAATCATTTAATTTATTACTGCATCCCTGTTTGTTCATGAAACGGAGCATAAACTATTACCTATCAGAAACTGGGCTTGTTGGCTGTGCTCCTATGGAAGTGGACAGCAGGGGAGGGGTGGTCTGTGTAGGATCCAGGGTATGTTTCACGTGGAGCACAAGACGAGGCTGTCAAACCTGGGACACTACAGTCTGTGTCTAAATGCTAAAATCAGTTTTTCTCTGTCGTCACCAGAACCAAGAGCACGGGTGGGTATAGCTCCGTGGAGTGACCACGTGGTGTTTCAGTGAAGACAGATCTGGCATGGAGTCGCTCCAATGATGGCTGTGAACTGACTAGTTTTAGAGTTGCAAGTGGAGAGTGTTACATACCAATTTCAGAAAAATGTTGCATGAAAATTGGAGCCCTTTAGTATATAGAGGGGACAGAAAATGTGTGTTGATAAACACATTGTTTGATCTGGACATTCAATTTCATGGTGATAGAAAGTGTGCTCGGTCAAATTGGCTTCTATTTTTGACAAAAATGAGGTTCTGGAAGGCCAGTCTGGCTCATGCGCTGTGAGAAAGAGGTTTCAGAAGGGAGTTTTGGTGTGTTCCCCCCCCAGAAACAGCACTGCTCTAATCATTTGATCGCTGGGGGCTTGGTGCTGGAGGATGAAAGCATGAGTCAACTCAGTCTTTGTCCTCAGAAGGGCGTGTAGTCTGATGGGACATACAGCACACCTGCAAAGAAGGGTGTAACCAAACGTGGTGAGGACCTGGGTTCTTGGATGCCAAAGACCTCTGAAGACAGGACAGGAAAGCCATTCATCCAGAGACTCACGAAGCATGTAAGCTGACTTACAGAGGTGGCATCTGAGCCCATCCTTGATGAATATACATTTTATAAACAAACAGAGATGGAAGAGGTGAAGGGAACAGAAAAAAGTGATCATGTGCACAGCTTGTTCAAGGCAGGTTAATGAATATTTTTGGAGAGCCTGTTATGTGCATAGAGCTCCATCAAGTGAAAAGAATGAGACAAGAGCTTGGTATAAAACCGAGCAATATTCCTTGTACTTATCTTCACTCCTTACAGAAATTATTGAGAATAATAAACGTTGTCTTTAATTACGTTAATTTATTTGATCATGACAGCAGCCCGTTGCAGTAAGAATCATAATAGTTCTCAAATTTCTGAAGAGGAAGACGAGATGCTTGCAGTTAAGTGACTTGCTTAGGTTCACGCAGCTGGTGTGTCATGAAGCCAGGACTCATAGGTGCCAGCCTGACCCTGGAGCTTGTGCGCTTGGCCACGGCCCCGTGCACTGCCACGTCTCACCCCGAGGTGCAGTGATTCACTTGTCTACTAGAGTGTGAGTGGCTTGCGAGCAGGGATGCAGTTCACTCCTCTTGGTTCCCCTGTCATACAGCAGACTGTTCTGCATGTGGCCTGAGCTTGGTAAATGTAGGCTGAGTACAAACGATGTGCTATGGAGACTTTAAGGAGCACACCTCTGGGTTTAGAGGGACAGCTCAGAGAAGGTTAGGGAGGGCATTTCTGGGCAAGAGAAGAATGCGGACAAAGGGCCAGAGTGGGTAAGTGACAGGGCAGTGCACGGAATGAAGGAGGCTGGTGTCCCTTGGGCAGGAGCATGGGGTACATATAGGGAGCTGAAGGGGTTGCTGGAGAGGTAGTTGGAGGCTGTGGTGGGCCCTAAGGACCAGGGAGTGCTGGCTTTTCTGGGAATTTCTCAGGGTCTGAAGGATGGGGTTAAATCTCCAACCTCTGAGGTGACAGCAGATGGCCAAACCCTTCCTCAACTCACTTGTTGGTGTCTCTATCAGAGAGAGAGGCTGGGACTGAATGACCCAGAGCCTGGATTCCAGGGAGCATTTTCTTGGTTACAGACATTTATTGAACAACTTAAATGTACCACCTTCTGTGGCTAGAGAGGCAAATGAGGATTGCTCACAGACTAATGCTTTTATCATATATTGGTGCTTGTTGCTGAGGGAAGACTTGGTGGGCGGTGGGGACCAAGGCTGGCCCAAGGCATTCAGGGGGCTATAAAAGAACCAGCTCGTAGACTGACAGCAATTCTCTGATCTTGAGTTGCTGACTGGTACGGTACCAAAGATCTGCTCTCTGGGTTTTTGTAACTGAGCTAATCACCTGAAGACATCAACCAATTGTCACCAAGTCACGTCCTTGGTAAAGGATGATAAAGCATGACCAACAAAAGAGGAAACAAGTTAATCATCCTATCCCATAAATCAAGCCCCTGCGATCTGTGTCATATGTGAATGAGACTTTACTTTTCAGAAATGGAAAATTCCTTTGAAATCTACACCTCCTCAGTGTCTCCTACCTGGATGTGGTCATGACTGAGGGTTGGAGACCAGACCTTTAGGAAGTGGGGTTGGATGTGTTGGACTTTCCTGTTGAGCCAGTGCTGAGGCTGAACTTGGAAGGTGGGTGACAAGGATGGGCTGTCTCTGGGAGAACCCCAAAGAGCAAAGAGGCAACACCCCTGTCTTCTGCCACAGAGCCAAGGAGGTTACCCCAAAACTCAGGACGCACCTTGACCCTGCTCTGCCTGTGTGGAAAGTTAAGTCACTGATCAGAGAATGGTGGACCAGTTTCCCTCAAAGATGGTTTTTTTGTCATGAGACTGATTATTGTGTTACAGATTTCAGATCTTAGAAACTTACAGCAGCATGGGCTCCAAGGCCAAAACTTCTATTATCATTTCTTCTTGGGATTAGAATCTCCAGGTATTAGACCAGTCCCCGGAGATCCTGCCTTCTGCACTGGTGTCCCTGTGTGAGAAATGGTACCCACCCAGTCTCTGTTAAGCCTGAGTTTGCCAGGACCTGGATTCCAGTGCCATCTGTGTCCCCATCCATCTTTCTGTGAAACTTGGCCAGTGATATACATTAACCTGATTTCTGATGCTCTCCAATTGCTCAGAATGGAGTCAGCTGTGGTCAGGCCACGATGGGGCTGAAAGGAAGAAACCCATCCCGGGAGTCCAGGGAACAGAAGCAAAGGGTCAGGACCAAGGCGGAGTGGGCAGAACCACGAGGGCCAGGCTCTGAGTGGTCCGAGGTCAGCCAGAACAGCCCTGCTCATGAGTTTGGCACGGAGGTGCCCATTAACCATGACTGTCCTGGACCTGTGAGTGATATTTGTAGCCAAAGGAAGGTCGGAGGCCCACAGTGCTGCTGAATGAAGCAGGAGGGGATGGAGATGCTGGAATTCTGTCACCTCGCCAGAGTCAACTTTACCCTGAAAATTGGCAGATGGGGCTGGTGGCCAGGCATGGGTGCAGGCAAAGCACACAGGAAGTGGGGCCTCCCCTGCTGGCCGCTTGCCCCATGCTTTGGGGCCATGCCCCTAGCTAAGCAGTCACATGTCTGTTAAATAAAGTCGGCTGAGAGTCTCATCTTAGCTAGATGGAACCAAACACCTGGGTGTCTGCCAAGACCTCAACCACTCAGGTCAAGAAGGCCCCCCAGAGGGGCACGGCTCTGAGAGCTGCCCTCGTGGGTATCCTGGCAGGGGCAGGTGCTTCCTTGCAGTTGGTCAAGAGAGGGCAATACTGCTTGCTTGTCTTGGGGATTCCAGATGGGAGTGATGTAGGGTGTGGCAAAGCAGAGCCTGCTTCCTGGCGCATGTGCATTTCTTCCAGCTCCTAAATTCCAGCTTGAAGATAATGATATTAATACTAATCGCTAGCAATTGTTAGGCTCTTATTCCACGTATATTAATACGTTTACGCCTCATAACAACCCTGTGTGGTGGGCCTGGTTGTCTCTGTTTTACAGAGGAGGAAGCTGAGGAACTAGGAGGCTAAATGACTTGCCAAGGGCACTCGGCTAGTGAGTGTCAAGGGGGGGGACAGTGGAGGGTGGGGTTGGATTCAACCCCAGGCCCACTAGCTCCAGAGCCGTGCACCAGGCTCAGTGTCAATGTCAATGACCTTGAGGATGGGCTCTGCTTTGGCCCTGGTGGGGCTGGGTTGAGGTGCGTTTGTTCTTGCTGGAGAAATTGCCAATCATCTCAACCCTTGAAAAATGTGAGAAGTGGAACCTCAGCGCCATATCCCAAGGGCATGTCTCCTGGTTTGCTGAATTTTTAAAAAGAGGTTTTACTTTCTCTTTCTTGCCTGGTTACAGGAGACGGATGAAGGCTTGTAGAACCGGTCTTTGTCCTGGCTCTCTCGCACCCCTCCTAAAACTCAGATGCCCTTTGAAGTTCTCCCTTCACCTGTCTAGGGGTGTGTGCACCTGTAGTCAGAGCCAGAGAGCAGGGCTGGACTGGACAGGGCAGGTGGTCCTTGCAAGGCTGTCCTCCATGTGACCCCTGTGAAGCATTCCCAGTCACCAGCCCAAGGTCGCTATGGAATAAATGGGGATGGCCACGTGAGGAGGGGTGCCTGCTCCCCACAGAAGGAGAGAGTGGTGGAAGGAGGCAATTTGGGCTCAGGGCTGATTGGCCCAGGTCACTGAGCCTTTGTTCAGACTGGGGTGTCAGATGGATCCTGGTGTCTGTGCTAGCTTTGCCTTCTAGAAGCCTGGAATCAAGTAGGTACTTCACAGATGTAATTTCTAACTATGCATGGTTGGGCAGGCAGGTGTTAGGGTCCAATGCCTGGGGTCACTAGTGAGCCATGTGACCTGAGCCACTTGCCTTTCAGCAGGACCAGCTACATAACTTACAAGGGCCAGTGCAAAGTGAAAATGCGAGCCCCTTGTTCAAAAACTATTAAGATGGTGACTTAAACCAAGCATGGGACCTTTCTAGGTGCAGGGACCTGTGTGACTACACAGATTGTACTCAGTTTTCCTCCTTTGTAAAATGGGGATAGTCGTATATCCTTCACGGGCTTGTTGTGAGGTTTAAAAAAGATAATAGTGCACGCAGAGCATTAGGCCACAGGGTGAAAGCTGGGTGCGTGTCAGTGCACTTTGATAAGTGCAGTGTCAGAAATGTACAGCCTCTTTTTGTGCAAAGGACTGTGGAAGGTGAAGGGAACCTCAGTAATGACACATGAAAATTATGAGAAATTCAAATTTCAACGTCCATAAATAAAGTTTTATTGGAACACAGCCATGCACATTCATTTTTGTATCCTCTATGGCAGAGTTGAGTAAATTGCACAGGTGGTTACAGGAAAGTTTGCTGACCCCTGAGGTGTAGGATAAAATCAGGCTTCTCGGCACAGCACCTAAGGCTCTGTTGCTGCCATCAGCCGCCAGCCTGCCTCCCCACCCCTACCTCACTTCTTTTGCCCCTTTTGTTCTTAAGAACCCCAGACCCTTTCGAGGTCCCCTGCATGGGCAATTTTCACCTCTGTGCTCTGTCCCTTCTTTTCTCTCCATCTTTCCCCTTCCTTGGCTAGACGTCACTGACTCATCCCTGCAGAAATCATCTCCTCCAGGAGACCTCTCTTACCTGCGTCTCTGGTTTAGTGACACCCTGCTCTGGGACTCACTGTTTGGAAAGGAAAATATAGAGAAGCCCGAGAGCTTGGGGGTAGAGAGCTCAGCACAAGGGAAGCAGCACAGGGGGCGGAAATGACTCACCCAGTGAGCAGATGTGGATGGGGTGGGACACACCATGCCCTTGAGGGGTGGACACATAGACTCACAGCCTGTGGCTCTGTCCCCGTGGGGCTTCCATTCCAGTGGGCGAGACAGTGAACGGGAACATTAACACACATGTGAGGAAGAGTTTCCAGTCCTCATTTGTGCTCTGGAAGCGAGCGGGGTAGGATTGGTGGAGGGGCGGGTGGTCTAGATGAGGAAGCCAGGAAGGCCTCCAGGAGGTGACGTCCAAGTCCTGAATGAGGCAGAGCACCGGGCAGACAGGAGCTCTGGAGGGAGGGGAAGAGGAGGTCTCTTCTAATGCCATCCCTCCCCTTCTGCTCTTCAGCCCGAGGAGATGGTGAGAGGTGGGGAGTGCTTCTCTCCTCCCCAGGCCCAGAGCGTCAGCAGCCTGAGGAGTCACTCCAGGCTCCCAGGTCAGAGCCCTCCCCTAGGGGTGGGCCGCTCCTTCCATTAGGCCCCTCCCCAGAGCCTCCTGGCATTAATCTGAACCCTGGGACTTAACCGGCAGCCCCTTTTTGAGATCTGGGGAACGACTCTAGGAACTTCAGCCACAGACTCGGTGCCACTTTAAGAGGCAACACCGAAACCCAGAGAAGTTGGGTCCCTTGGTCACTGGGCTAATCAGAAGCAGAGCCAGCACCAGTATCCTGGGCTCCTGACCCTCAGAAAAAAGAGATCACTCATCTTTTGATTTTACTGGGGGGAATGCCAGGAGAAATCAGTCCCCAGGGTTGAGATAGGCCAGTAGAGGCCATTGGGAAACCCTTTGGATCCACACACCATCCAAGAGAGAGGCCCACTGGCCAAGACAGGCTGTTTCCTTGAAGAGAATCCTCCCACGTCTCACCGTCTCACCGGTGCTCTTGGCTGGAGGTGGCCCGAGGCACTGTCCGAAGCTGTTGGCCTCTCATCCCACTGGTTTAATTTAGCTCCAGTCCTGTGGAAGGCTGTGCTAATTATAGCCCACTGGCCGTGCTGGGAGCTATAAATAGGGTGGGAAACACCTGTTTGGTCATTAGTAGGCATTTATCAAGGTACCTACAAAGGCTTCAGGCTTTGGGCCGGGCCTGGCGTGGGCACAGAAAGCACCTAGAACCCTTGAACCTTGCTCTCCATATGTAGGGGAGTCAGAGGAAGCCAGTGTGAACAGTGCGGGCGGGGGCAGGTCTAGAGCACGCTTTGGGCACCAGACTGTGAGAGCTCAAATCTTAGCTCTTCACAGCTGTGAGACCTTGGAGAAGTTACTCAAACTCTCTGTCCTTCAATTTTTTTCATCTAGAAAATAAAGTCTTAATAATATGTACACAATAAGGATGTTGTACCATTAAATGAGTGTATGTGTAATATATTGTACATACAGATTTATATAAGTATTTACTCCTTTTAATACATAATTCTATTATATAATCTAATTATATAGTTATATATAAATAATGTATGCATATATATGTATATATATTTAGAGAAGCCTGGTATCTTAGGTATAAGAAAATTATTTATTGTTTATTACTGTTTGAAATGGCATGTGGACATTAATACACCACCTGCCCAGGAGTGACCGTCTTGTGCGGAAACCTTGATCTTGGAAGAGTGCTGAGTCTGGGGCCCTCCCAGCCTTTGATGACAGGGTGCTGTGTGACAGTTAAGAGTATAGGTTAAATTTCAGTTCTGTTACTTCCCATTAGGCATGTTACTTCCCATCTGTAAGTCTCCATTCTTCATCAGTAAAATGGGGCACCATGATAATGAGCATTTCATGGAGTTTTGGCAGGATTAAATGAGATGGTACCTGTAGAGCACTTAGCACAATGCCTAGTACACAATGTCTGTTAAACAGTGTAATTTGTTATTGTTGATTCTCCTCTTGTCTTATGACTTTGGCTATGACAGCATCTCCAGGCTAATGTATTTATGTCCCCTGGAAAATGGGGCCAATACCTTAGTGGGCAGAGGGCAGCAGTACTGAGATGCCCCAGCCTGAAGATCGGAGGCCGGGTCATCTTCCTTTGCAGTGCTCTTATCCAGCTGTTAGTGCCTCTCCTCCTGGGCCCCAGGGCACCCTCTCTTAACAATGCTGTTTGCTTCCTGTGTCTCTGTCCTTGTGCCCCAGCTGGGTTCTGAGTGCCTAGCCCTGGACACAGCATATGGTGGGAAGCATGTCCCAGCGGAGAGCTGTGTTTGTCGTGACAGAGGAAGAAGAGTTCAAGGGACGGGGATTGTTTGCTTTGTATGGAGAGAGACAAGGGGTGGAGGTAGGGACAAGATACCTGGGAGCTCTCCTGGGAGAGGGACCCTGTTCGTTTTATCCTGTGCCTCAGAGCAAGTATATCAGGTGGAAGTGTCAAGGAGGCTGAGTTCCCTTACGGAAAGGGCAAGTTGCTGGGCCTTGGGCCTGCTTGAAGGAAGAGGCCTGAGCGGAGATCCGACCTGGGATTTAGGCAGGCTAGTCAAGGCATGCAGCATGGGTCCTACCCAACACCTACTGAGCCCCCTTCTGATTTTTTTTTTTTTTTATGTACAAAAGACATTTTATATATATATATATATTTTTAACATCTTTATTGGAGTATAATTGCTTTACAGTGTTGTGTTAGTTTCTGCTGTATAACAAAATGAATCAGCTATACATATACATATATCCCCATAGCCCCTCCCTCTTGCATCTCCCTCCAGCCCTCCCTATCCCACCCCTCTAGGTGGTCACAAAGCACCAAGCTGATCTCCCTGTGCTATGCGGCTGCTTCCCACTAGCTATCTATTTTACATTTGGTAGTGTATATATGTCCAGGCCACTCTCTCACTTCGTCCCAGCTTACTCTTCCTCCTCCCCGTGTCCTCAAGTCCATTCTCTATGTCCGCGTCTTTATTCCTGTCCTGCCCGTAGGTTCTTCAGAACCATTTTTTTTTTAGATTCCATATATATGTGTTAGCATATGGTATTTGTTTTTCTCTTTCTGACTTACTTCACTCTGTATGACAGACTCTAGGTCCATCCACCTCACTACAAATAACTCAATTTTGTTTCTTTTTATGGCTGAGTAATATTCCATTGTATATATGTGTCACATCTTCTTTATCCATTCATCTGTCAGTGGACACTTAGGTTGCTTCCATGTCCTGGCTATTGTAAATAGTGCTGCAATGAACATTGTAGTACATGACTCTTCTTGAATTATGGTTTTCTCAGGGTGTATGCCCAGTAGTGGGATTGCTGGGCCGTATGGTAGTCCTATTTTTAGTTTTTTAAGTAACTTCCATACTGTTCTCCATAGTGGCTGTATCATTTACATTCCCACCAGCAGTGCAGGAAGGTTCCCTTTTCTCCACACCCTTTCTAGCATTTATTGTTTGTAGATTTTTTGATGATGGCCATTCTGACCGGTGTGAGGTGATACCTCATTGTAGTTTTGATTTGCATTTCTCTAATGGTTAGTGATGTTGAGCATCCTTTCATGTGTTTGTTGGCAATCTGTATATCTTCTTTGGAGAAATGTCTATTTAGGTCTTCTGCCCATTTTTGTATTGGGTTGTTTGTTTTTTTGATATTGAGCTGCATGAGCCACTTGCATATTTTGGAGATTAATCCTTTGTCAGTTACTTCATTTGCAAATATTTTCTCCCATTCTGAGGGTTGTCTTTTCGTCTTGTTTATGTTTTCCTTTCCTGTGCAAAAGCTTTTAAGTGTCATTAGGTCCCATTTGTTTATTTTTGTTTTCATTTCCATTTCTCTAGGAGGTGGGTCAAAAAGGATCTTGCTGTGATTTATGTCATAGAGTGTTCTGCCTATGTTTTCCTCTAAGAGTTTGATAGTGTCTGGCCTTACATTTAGGTCTTTAATCCATTTTGAGTTTATTTTTGTGTATGGTGTTAGGGAGTGTTCTAATTTCATTCTGTTACATGTAGCTGTCCAGTTTTCCCAGCACCACTTATTGAAGAGGCTGTCTCTTCTCCATTCTATATCCTTGCCTCCTTTATCAAAGATAAGGTGACCATATGTTCATGGGTTTATCTCTGGGCTTTCTATCCTGTTCCATTGATCTATATTTCTGTTTTTGTGCCAGTACCATATTGTCTTGATCACTATAGCTTTGTAGTATAGTCTGAAGTCAGGGAGCCTGATTCCTCCAGGTCTGTTTCTCGTTCTCAAGATTGCTTTGGCTATTCGGGATCTTTTGTATTTCCATACAAATTGTGAAATTTTTTGTTCTAGTTCTGTGAAAAATGTTATTGGTAGTTTGACAGGGATTGCACTGAATCTGTAGATTGCTTTGAGTAGTATAGTCGTTTTCACAATGTTGATTCTTCCAATCCAAGAACATGGTATATCTATCCATCTGTTTGTATCATCTTTAATTTCTTTCATCAGTATCTTATAGTTTTCTGCATACAGGTCTTTTGTCTCCTTAGGTAGGTTTATTCCTAGGTATTTTATTCTTTTTGTTGCAGTGGTAAATGGGAGTGTTTCCTTCATTTCTCTTTCAGATTTTTCATCATTAGTGTTTAGGAATGCAAGAGGTTTCTGTGCATTAATTTTGTATTCTGTTACTTTACCAAATTCATTGATTAGCACTAATAGTTTTCTGGTAGCATCTTTAGGATTCTCTATGTATAGTATCATGTCATCTGCAAACAGTGACAGTTTTACTTCTTCTTTTCCGATTTGTATTCCTTTTATTTCTTTTTCTTCTCTGATTGCTGTGGCTAAAACTTCCAAAACTATGTTGAATAATAGTGGTGAGAGTGGGCAACCTTGTCTTGTTCCTGATCTTAGTGGAAATGGTTTTGCTTTTTCACCATTGAGAACGATGTTGGCTGTGGGTTTGTCATATATGGCCCTTTATTATGTTGAGGTAAGTTCCCTCTATGCCTACTTTCTGGAGGGTTTTTATCATAAATCGGTGTTGAATTTTGTCAAAAGCTTTTTCTGCATCTACTGAGATTATCATATGGTTTTTATCCTTCAGTATGTTAATATGGTTTATCACATTGATTGATTTGCATATACTGAAGAATCCTTGCATTCTTGGGATAAACCCCACTTGATCATGGTGTATGATCCTTTTAATGTGCTGTTGGATTCTGTTTGCTAGTATTTTGTTGAGATTTTTGTGTTTATGTTCATCAGTGATATTGGCCTGTAGTTTTCTTTTTTTGTAACATCTTTGTCTGGTTTTGGTATCAGGGTGATGGTGGCCTCGTAGGATGAGTTTGGGAGTGTTCCTCCCTCTGCTGTATTTTGGAAGAGTTTGAGAAGGATAGGTGTTAGCTCTTCTCTAAATGTTTGATAGAATTCGCCGGTGAAGCCATCTGGTCCTGGGTTTTTGTTTGTTGGAAGATTTTTTTTTTTTTTTTTTAAATTTATTTATTTATGGCTGTGTTAGGTCTTCATTTCTGTGCGAGAGCTTTCTCTAGTTGTGGCAAGCGGGGGCCACTCTTCATCGCGATGCGCGGGCCTCTCACTATCGCGGCCTCTCTTGTTGCGGAGCACAGGCTCCAGACGCGCAGGCTCAGTAATTGCGGCCCATGGGCCCAGTTGCTCCGCGGCATGTGGGATCCTCCCAGACCAGGGCTCGAACCCGTGTCCCCTGCATTGGCAGGCAGACTCTCAACCACTGCGCCACCAGGGAAGCCCCTGTTGGAAGATTTTTAATCACTGTTTCAATTTCAGTGTTTGTGATTGGTCTATTTGTATTTTCTATTTCTTCCTCGTTCAGTCTCAGAAGGTTGTGCTTTTCTAAGAATGTGTCCATTTCTTCCATGTTGTACATTTTATTGGCATATAGTTGCTTGTAGTAATCTCTCATGATCCTTTGTATTTCTGCAGTGTCAATTGTTACTTCTCCTTTTTCATTTCTAATTCTGTTGATTTGAGTCTTTTCCCTTTTCTTCTTGATGAGTCTGGCTAAAGGTTTATCAATTTTGTTTATCTTCTCAAAGAACCAGCTTTTAGTTTTATTGATCTTTGCTGTTGTTTCCTTCATTTCTTTTTCATTTATTTCGGATCTGATTTTTATGATTTCTTCCCTTCTGCTAACTTTGGTTTTTTTTTGTTGTTGTTGTTCTTCTTTCTCTAATTGCTTTAGGTGTAAGATTAGGTTGTTTATTTGAGATTTTTCTTGGTTCTTGAGGTAGGATTGTATTGCTGTAAACTTCCCTCTTAGAACTGCTTTTGCTGCATCCCATAGGTTTTGGGTCATCGTGTTTTCATTGTCATTTGTTTCTAGGTATTTTTTGATTTCCTGTTTGATTTCTTCAGTGATCTCTTGGTTATTTAGTAGTGTATTGTTTAGCCTCCATGTGTTTGTATTTTTTACAGTGTTTTTCCTGTAATTGATATATAGTCTCATAGCCTTGTGGTCGGAAAAGATACTTGATACGATTTCAATTTTCTTAAATTTATCAAGGCTTGATTTGTGACCCAAGATAGGATCTGTCCTGGAGAATGTTCCATGAGCACTTGAGAAGAATGTGTATTCTGTTGTTTTTGGATGGAATGTCCTATAAATATCAATTAAGTCCATCTTGTTTAATATGTCATTTAAAGCTTGTGTGTCCTTATTTTTTTTCATTTCGGATGTTCTGTCCCTTGGTGAAAGTGAGGTGTTAAAGTCCTCTACTAATATTGTGTTACTGTCGATTTCCCCTTTTATGGCTGTTAACATTTGCCTTATGTATTGAGGTGCTCCTATGTTGGGTGCATAAATATTTACAATTGTTATATTGTCTTCTTGGATTGATCCCTTGATAATTATGTAGTATCCTTCTTTGTCTCTTGTTATAGTCTTTATTTTAAAGTCTATTTTGTCTGATGTGAGAATTGCTCGTCCAGCTTTCTTTTGATTTCCATTTGCATGGAATATCTTTTTCCATCCCCTCACTTTCAGTCTGTATGTTTCCCTAGGTCTGAAGTGGGTCTCTTGTAGACAGCATATATACAGGTCTTGTTCTTGTATCCATTCAGCCAGTGTATGTTTTTTGGTGGGAGCATTTAATCCATTTACATTTAAGGTAATTATCGATATATATGTTCCTATTACCATTTTCTTAATTGTTTTGGGTTTGTTATTGTAGGTCTTTTCCTTCTCTTGTGTTTCCTGCCTAGAGAAGTTCCTTTAACATTTGTTGTAAAGCTGGTTTGGTGGTGCTGAATTCTCTTAGCTTTTGCTTGTCTGTAAAGGTTTTAATTTCTCTGTCGAATCTGAATGAGATCCTTGCTGGGTAGAGTAATATTGGTTGTAGGTTTTTCCCTTTCATCAGTTTAAATATGTCCTGCCACTCCCTTCTGGCTTGCAGAGTTTCTGCTGAAAGGTCAGCTGTTAACCTTATGGGGATTCCCTTATATGTTATTTGTTGTTTTTCCCTTGCTGCTTTTAATGTTTTTTCTTTTTATTTATTTTTTGATAGTTTGATTAGTATGTGTTTTGGCGTGTTTCTCCTTGGATTTAACCTGTATGGGACTCTCTGTGCTTCCTGGAGTTGATTGACTCTTTCCTTTGCCATATTAGGGAAGTTTTCAACTATAATCTCTTCAAATATTTTCTCAGTCCCTTTCTTTTTCTCTTCTTCTTCTGAGAGCCCTATAATTCGAATGTTGGTGCGTATAATGTTGTCCCAGAGGTCTCTGAGACTGTCCTCAATTCTTTTCATTCTTTTTTCTTTATTCTGCTCTGTGGTAGTTATTTACACTATTTTGTCTTCCAGGTCACTTATCCGTTCTTCTGCCTCAGTTATTCTGCTATTGATTCCTTCTAGAGAATTTTAAATTTCATTTATTGTGTTGTTCATCATTGTTTGTTTGCTCTTTAGTACTTCTAGGTCCTTGTTAAATGTTTCTTGTATTTTTCCATTCTATTTCCAAGATTTTGGGTCATCTTTACTATCATTACTCTGAATTCTTTTTCAGGTAGACTGTCTATTTCCTCTTCATTTGTTTGGTCTGGTGGATTTTTACTTTGCTCCTTCATCTGCTGTGTATTTCTCTGTCTTCTCATTTTGCTTAACTTACTGTGTTTGGGGTCGCCTTTTTGCAGACTGCAGATTTGTAGTTCCTGTTGGTTTTGGTGTCTGCCCCCAGTGGGTAAGGTTGGTTCAGTGGATTTTGTAGGCTTCCTGGTGGAGGCGACTGGTGCCTGTGTTCTGGTGGATGAGGCTGGATCTTGTCTTTCTGGTGGGCAGGACTGCATCTGGTGGTGTGTTTTGGAGTGTCTGTGAACTTATTATGATTTTAGGCAGACTGTCTGCTAATGGGTGGGGTTGTATTCCTGTCTTGCTAGTTGTTTGGCATAGGGTGTCCAGCACTGGAGCTTGCTGGTCATTGAGTGGAGCTGGGTCTTAGCGTTGAGATGGAGATCTCTGGGAGAGCTTTCGCTGACTGATATTACATGGGGCCGGGAGGTCTCTGGTGGACCAATGTCCTGAACTTGGCTCTCCCACCTCAGAGGCTCAGGCCTGACACCCGGCTGGGGCACCAAGACCCTGTCAGCCACACGGCTTCTTCACAATTAGTTCAGTTTTCACACCAGGCAGGAGGGAAAAGACATCTTTAGATGTAGCAGCAGTGAAATAGCTCTGAGAGGCTCCATTTCATAGATTTCTTTTCCTTTTCTTTTGTGATTCATCTAGTTCCACTTGCTCATAGGGTGTTTTGTGCAGAGGCCTTGCACCTGGCACTTCAGACCAGCGTTCCTTGTGGGAAACTCCCCCATCTGATTTTTAACAAGGTGCTCAGCTGTGGGCATGGAAATTGGAGAAGCCCTGTTGTAGACCAGTGCTCCTTAAGCCAGGAGCCACTCTTCCCAATCTACCGCTGGGAAAACTCAGGCTATTTTGGGCCTTGAGCCTGGTTCTCAAAGTTCTGCTTCTCTCCCTGGGTCCCCGGGAAGCACTGATTCTTTCCTGGACCAGCAGCGTCAGCCCTCACCTGTTAGAAATGGAAATCCTCAGGCTCCCCTCCAAAGCTGGGGAATGAGAACCCCTGGGGTGGGGCCAGGGTGGCATGTTAACCATCCCTCCCGTTGGCTCTGAAGCACTTATGAGATTGATAACCCGGAGGCTGATAACATGTCAGCCCCAGCTGCATGCTGGAATCACTTGGGAAGATAAAAAGAGGAAACACCTGGGTCAGAAAGAGCATCTCGGTGTGGCAGGGACGTTGGGAACGTCAGAAGCTCCTCAGGTGATTCTCATGCGCGGCCGGGATTAAGAACCAGTGCTTTAGGCCCATGGACTAGGCTTTAGTTTTCTCAGATGTATATTGGGTAGAATAACCCCCGTTTCCCTACTGGTGCAGTGGAAGGGCCTGGGGGAGCCTTTCATGTAGCTGTTTGGGACTTGGAAAAGCACACAGGAGACAGGCTTCCATCTGTCAGGAAGGGTGCACCGAGATTCCTGTGCTGAGGGGAGGTGGGATGGGATGCCCACTATGGCCTTAGGGGTGGAATTGTAACATGGTGGTTGGCTGATCCAAGTACTAAGTGCTGTAAAGACGATCCCCTGCTTGCTGCAATAGCTCTGTTTCGGGGAAGGAGATTGCTGGTTCCTTGAGAGCCCAGTGTAAGCTGCCCCCGTTGCCCCCAGTGCCTAATTCTGGCGCTTGCTCTTAGTGGGGTCCTTTGCTCAGTGTTGGGGAGACGATGAAGCCTGCTCCATCCCGGGCTCCCTCGGATTAGCATGGGTGGGGCCTGCTGCGGAGCTGGGCCCCCTGCCTCTGAGCACGGGTGGTAGCAACAATGAGGTTTAGAGAAATATTTACCCTAAGTAATACCTCTGCTCTGCCACTGCCCGTCTCCCAGGAAGCTGGGTAACAAACACAGAGTTCTGGTTGTAATTTATGGTGGGGATGAGCTGAGCCTTCCAAGGGCTGGGACAAGGCAGGAAAAAGGGTGGTGGTTATGGTCTCTAGTCCTAGGCCCTGCAGTGGCCGGCATCTCAGGGCTCATGGAAATAGCCGTTAGTTTCAACTGCAAAGGGGCAAGCTGCATGTGCATTTTACGTTGGCTTCGGAACCAAATGTGGAATGTAGTCATAATCTAATGTTAAAAACAAGATTGCATGCTGCTTCCCACACGCCTGGAGGTGCTGTTCTAAGTGTTACCTCATGTGATCCCCAACGACCACCACACGACCTATTTGCCATTATTTCTCCCATTTTACGTAAGCAGTTGCTGCTCAGGGGTCTGTGATGGTCAACCTCTGCATCTCGCAGATGGGGAAACCAAGACCCAGAGGTTAGGTACGTGCCCAGGGGTCATAGTGTGTGAGCAGCAGAGACAAACTTAGAAATCGGGTCCTAACCGTCAAAGCATATCTTGAAAAACAGAGGGTTTAGTGAAACCTCTTCTTAATTTCCAGTCGGGAATGACTTAATACAGAGTGCCTGGATTATGTAACACCAGAAAAATAATTCACAGGATATTTGTTCTGAAAAGATTTACAGGAGATCGTCTAACACAGTGTATGATCGGGTCACCCAAGATGGCTGTTCTCTTACTCTCTGTGTATCCCCTGCTTCACCTCCATCCTACTCACCTGACCTTCCTACATGCTTGCCTCCAGCCCCAGCTAATGATTGTCCTAATCTTTAGGTCAGAACAGCTCCGCCTGTAACTTATCAAAGGAGCATTGAGGGGCGTGCCCCTCAGTTAGTTTCCCTGGTAACTGATGAGCCAACCTGATGTCAATTACCCCTATAAGAGGGGGAGGTTTCTCCTCTCCTCTTTGGTGAGAGGCTTGCCGCCATGTTCTGCTCGCCGTCTGCTGCGCACGGTGGAGGTGACGCTCCAGGACCTTGCTTGTAAGTTCCCCCTTAGCCCTTAAACCGTTGACGTCTCTGTCACCGACTGCGGGCTCTTTCTTCGGTCTTGAACCCAGGCAAGCCCAGGCCTCGCAGGCCTGCGGGGTGCAGCCCAACAATTGGCGGCGTCAGCCCAGAGACCGAGGAAACTCCCGTGAGCGCCGAGGTGTTGGGAAAGAAGGGCGGGGAGTGGAAGGTTGGGCCTGTCCACGACCATGTGGGGCCCGGAAGTTGCGGGGGGGGGTCGCGGGGTGGCCGTCCACTGATGTTACCGAAAATGGGGTCTGGCGGCTCGCCGCCCAAAGGCCAGTAAGGAGGCAAGGTTGGTGGAAAGGAAAGTTTGCTTTATTTCGGAGGGCGGACTCCTGTCCGAAGACTGATTTCCCACCGCTGACAACCGCTAGACAAGAGCTTTTATAGGCGGAGGGAGGGGGGGCTACATGTGGCAACAGCACAGTCAGCTCTGACGGTCGTCTCAAAATCGGTCGTGGGGTGGTCTGACCAGCATCATCTTGATTATTTTAAGCACAGTTAACCTTCCGTTCCAGGGTCGGTTTGTTCCCATTTCCTTGAGGCTAATTCTCAGAATTGTGGCAGCTTATGTCCTGACTGTGGTCTGGTCATCACGTAGTTAACTTCTTCCACCTGGCGGGGGTTTCAGCATCTACAAGACAGCTAGCAGGATACGGCTCAGAATATTATCTATAGACCTTGAAGAGCAACCGAAGGTCCTTGACTGTGACTAAACTGTTAATTGTTTTGTCCTGTTTGAACGCTTGTTTTTGCTTTTGCGTTTTCTCACTTCTCTGATTAAACTTATTCTTTGGCTAAAGTTTTTCTACAGGCAAAAGGCAGGTGGAGGACATGGTGGGGAGGGACCATAGGGTCCTTCTTCGTTGCACTAACTCATGGAGCCCAGAGGTTGCAGGGGAAATCCTGCGTTGGCTGTCCACTAGTATGGGGGGCCCTGTGGTGGCTGTCCTTGATGAATGGGGGCTGCCAGGAGATCTGGAGAAGAGTGGCCCCTAATGGCTCTGCTGTTGTATCAAAGTGAGCCTTTTGTAATTGGTTAAGCTAGCTTTCTAGAAGGAAATTGGTATTTCTCTGCTTGTACCTTTAAGATGTAAATGATCTACCTGGGCTCTCAGGAACTTTAATCTAATCCTACATGACCTCTAAGAGTAAAGAAAAATGAGAGAAGTCTTTTAAAACTCTAGGAATAATTGTTTTGGGAATGTCTGTCTATAATAATCTCTGTAGATACTGGTAACTTGAAACTAAACTAAGTTAAATGAAGAGAATTCATTGACTAGCTGGGTTATTTCAAATAGGATAAACTATTGGAACATTAATTGCTGGGTGGGTCTAAGTTTACCTACCTTTGCCTTCGTAGGAGAGGAAGGCTAAAGCATAAGTTTTCCAAACAGGAAATGCTGGTATGACAGTTAACAATTACTTGCTTCTTAGTTTTTGCCAGAGATTAAGATTTTTAAGGGTTAAGATTATGATTAGTCATCTTTCTAGTTATTGTAACCAAGTCTCTTTATTGATTACATTGTAATCAGGTGTTTAACCGTGCCTTTTTAAGTCTTTGGTCATATATAGATAGTTGTTGTACTTCAATGCTTTTGCGAAGGTGCTTCATCTTCAAGAAGATTCCTAAGAAGGGCTTTTGACAAGTACAGGTCTCTGATAAATTTCAGATTATACTGCTGAACTGGGTAAGAAATTAAAGAATCCTAATGGAAACCCTAATGGCTTCATTAAGAGTTAACAAAAGGATTTGTTACTGAGTGAACTGTTGAATATGGTTATAATTTTTATGGTTTTTGTCTGAAGTATTACTGGTTTTGATCTGTTCTTCAGATATAGGGAAGCCCTTCCGCTCAAGTTAGTTATGACTTAACAGGAGTTGGGTAAACCACACCTGTGGGTAGAATTGAAACATTTTCCTTTTCTCTCTGCCTGGTTCCTCCAGAAATTAGAGACTCTTGGGTTCCCAGCAGCCTTATCAGGCAAATGGGAAAAACTGTCTCCTGGCATATGCAGGAATCTCGATATTTTGAGAACCTCTAGAAGAGAGAAATCCACCCAGGTGGAGTCTGATGGCTTTCCTGGCCTTGAGAGGCCTTTTGGGAATTCAGCCTGAGGCTCCATCTAAGGAGTTCCATGAGAGCCAGTTTGGAGGAGCCTGTGTGGTCAATTGACCAGACTTAACTTACAAACAAATTAGTCTTGATTTGGCTATGTTTGGTGGAGATGAGGGTAATTTTAGAGAGAAAAATACTGTGTTTCAGTGGGTATTAAACTCTAGTTCTGCTAATCAGACTTTCAGTGCAATCAGACTTTTAATGTGACTGCTGACACCTGGCTAGGCCAACAGAGTGTTTCTCTTAGAGCCGGGGCCTTCCCTTCCACATGGGGGTGGCTCTGGGTTTGTGAAAACCAGGCGTGGCCTTACCTTCCTTATAACTGGACAGGGCACTTTTGCCATTGACTCCCTCTGCATTGACCCCGTAAGCACTTGGCTGCAGAATTTGCCCACATGCTGGCGAATGACTGTTCTGAGCATACTGGGTATATGAGGTGTACCCGGCATACTAGGTATCGTACTCTTGATCCTCTCTGGCTGCTGCTATCTGCATTGTGTGTGTGGTATCTGGTGGCAGTGCCCCCTCCATACCTGACTCCAGGGATATGGCAGAAGAGGGGTGGACCAAGGATGTAAGGGTCATGCAGGTTATGTAGGGGGGAAATGTATAGTCAAGCCTTCCAAGATGGCTGTTCCCTTGCTCTCTACATCCCCTGCTCCACCAGTGCTTGCTTCACCCTACTCACCTGACTGACCTTCCTACGTGCTTGCCCCTTCCCCAGCTGGTGATTGTTCTTATCAAAGGGGCGGTGAGGGGTGTGCCCTTCTGTGAGCTCTCCTAGTAACTGATGAGCCAACCTGATGTCAATTACCCCTCTAACTGGTGACCTCCCCCTGACCCCGGGAACGAAGGCTGCAGCCACGTCCCGCTCTGCCTTCCACCGCACAGGGTGGGGTGTCGCTCCAGGACCTCGCTTCAGATGTGTAAGCTCCCGCATCCATTAAACCACTGATGTCTCTGTCACTGACTCCAGGCTCTTTCTTCCGTCTTGAAGCTGGGCAGGTACAGGTCTTGCAGGCCTGGGGGGTGCAGCCCAACACACAGTAAATTTGAAAGATTTTAGACCATGTCCCACATTAAGAAACACATTGTACATTGTGTATATATGTGTAATGTGTATATTATATATACGTATATGTATATACTGTTCTGGATTATATTTATGCATGTGTGTGTCCGTATCTCTATATAAAACATTGTTCTGTCTACCTATGTATATATATAATCACAGAAAGGAAAGTTAATGGAATAATGGCTGTTCTTACCACATGGAGCAACTTGACGTGTATTTGGTTCTGTTCCAAAAGATACGGCTCACAGTCCATTAAGTAGATTTCATGATCAACTAGTGGGCTACGTCCTGCCATTTGTGAATTAATGGTGTGGCCCAGCTCTCTCCCACTGCAGAAGAGGAAGCTGAAGCTTTGCCTCACATTACATATGAGGCACAAATCTGAGACTAGGGTCCAGCTTTACTGATGGCCATACCCACCCTGTGCCGACCCTGCCCTACCTGAGACTTTACCAAGAACCTTTTGGAGCCATTTGCTGACTTGTTCTGCAGTTTCATGCCCACTCTTTGCCTCCTCTCGTGGATGCACTGTGAACCCGAGGCTCCCAGGCCTGGCCAGGCGCTCTCTGGCCATCACCCACCCCAGTGCTTTGCACCTCTCCTGGTCGCTGTTCTTTTCTGCCCCTTCTGAGAACCAGAGTGCGGATTTTGAGATGGAGTCCCAAGATTTGGGGATGGTGGATTTCAGTGTAGGCATTTTGAGAGAGAACTCATTTATCTGGGTCCACAACCCCTGGTTCACAATTCCGAAATTCCCAAAGCTCTGAAAAGTGAGAGTTTTTACATATTGTGGAGGCAAACCTGCCCTGAGCCGCTGTGGGGCTGATGATGGTCTTCGTTCATCCAGCTCAGTGCAAAGAGCCAGACGTCTCCCTGCAGCAATGGGAGTGCGTGTGGCTGGAGCGTGTGACCCAGACCCCACAGGTACGCCTGATTTATTTTCTAAAATCTGTAATAGAGTCCTGCCCCAGGGTAAGGGATTGTGGACCTGTAGATATATTTGACGTGTGTGTGTGTGTGTGTGTTATTGATCAATGAATGTTTATTGAGAGGAAGGAGTGCTAGGTGGCAGAAAGTGCAGAGGACCAGTTATCAGAAAGTTGCCTGTTAACAGCTACAAAATGAAGCTCGGAGGGTTTTTTGGGGGTGAAGTGAGGGATGGCTATGAAAGCATTTGGGAAACTAGAGTGGTTCCTACCTGTGTAAGGTGTTTGGTGCAGTGCGGTTTCTTTAGAAAATTGATTTGTAGTCTCTAACAATGCACTTATTTCCAACTTAAAGGCCCACATCGTGTGTGTGGGGGGGGGGCTGAAAATGTGTCACTTTATTTTGCTGAGCCACAGATGAAGAATAACAAAGCAAAATACAGTGAGACAGAGGAATGTCTCTGCATTCGTTGTAGATTCTTCTCACATCTACTCTGCTCTGTTCTATTTCCTTCTTCTTTGTTCTTCCTTCTTTGTAATATTCAGATGCCCCTTCCTAGAAACTGCTGACTGCACACAGTCGTGCACTTTTCTTCCTATTAGTCTCGTAGGTCATTAAAACCTCGCTGCTGCTTTCTTTCCCAGTAAAGTCAAAATTTCAGTTTTTAAAGCTTCTGCCTTCGAGGGCCCTGGGAACTCTGGGCTCCTGAGACTAGAGGAAGGTGTATCCAGTGTTCATTTATCTACAGGAAATGGCACAGAGGCAGGCTCTGAGAAATACTTGGATATGTCTAAAAGAAATCAGGCTGAGTGTACGTCAGACTTTAAGCCAGGAATGAAAGTGTGGCTTTTACCAAGGCCCAGGAGACCAAACTTTAGGCCCTTGCCAGGTGGGAAGTTGGAAGTGAGAGTCCTGTATAAAACCAGCCCCTCCAGGCGGGCTCCATCCTCAGAAAACAGGTAGTCAGCAAACACCTGCCAGAGAGCCAAGAGAACACAGCAGGGGACTTGCCTGTTTTGATTTTGGCTTGGTGGTGGGAGGATGAAGCAGTGTCTCCTGTGAGAATTTGTAATCGTGGATCTGCGTTCATGCAGTTCAGCTTTGAATTTGTACTACCTGTGTGGCCCAAGAAACCCCAAGCTGTGAAATTAGTCTGATATAATTTGGGGTTGGTAGCACCCCATCGTGTCTGTCAGAAGCAGATGAGAATCATCTCTGGAGGGCTGTACTCATAGCTCAAGCCCTGAAAGATTCCTATAGGTAAAACCCAGCCATTGTGACAAGTTTTTACCCTCAGTTACAGAACAGATGAGGCAGCAAGTCCCCATGAATGAAAGTCAGCAGAAAAAACACACAGAAGAATCAGACCCCCAAGGGTTTCAGATAGAAGACCAATTGGATATATTGATATAATGTCTTTAAAATGTTAAGAAAGTAAAACAAGTTGTTGAAAAAAATGAGCAGGAAACAGTATACTAATTTTTAAAAATCTATACAAATTTGAATAAAAACAAATAGAACATCCAGAAATGAAAAATATAATAACTGAAATTGAGCATACACTGCCCAGCATTAGGTATGTGCTTTCACAGGTTCTTATTAGAAACATCAAGATAGCAATGCTGAATAAGGATACATCAAAGAAAACATTAAAAATGTTCATTTGCACAGTTTTGTACGATTGAATGCATCATAATGTATCAGAAAAAAAACAGATGTGGAAGCCAGGCAGTCTTTCATTTCATGGCTGTGTGACCTTGGGTTACTTCTTAACCTCTCAGATTCTTGGTTTCCTCTTGTGTAATCTGACCCCACAGGTTGGCTCTGAAGGTTCGGTTAGATAGTTTTTGCAAGGGTCTTGATTTCCCTTTTCCCTGAACTTCCTTTGATTCTGGAGACTACATCTCTCCCCCACCTCCCTCTCCCTGGGGAAGGGTCCTGCAGTTTCCTGTTAATTAAATTAGCTCCTCAAGTAAATGTGAGGGGACTGTGTCATAATCGCTGAGAGTTCCTCTGGGGACTTGTATGTGTTCAGGAGCTACACACATTCATCTGGAAGCTGGTGGGGGACTGTGGGTGCCCTATAAGGAGGGGGCTGGGATGGCTGAAAGGCAGGCTGCCAGCCAGAGGGGTCAGTTCCAGGTAGCAAGGCTCTGGCTAGGCCTCCCATTCTAGGGTGGTGATGGATGGCAGCGTTCTGACCTTGAGACGGGCCTGAGTGTGCTTAATACGCCGACAGATACGGATTTCAGTCAGATACAGCCTGCAAATCCTACCCCCAACTAACCTAATCCCGGCTGTTGGGAAATCTGAATTTTGCATTGAACTTGAGCTCTATTTCAGGGCTCAGGCCCAATCTGTTACAGTGTCCTGCAGGCATACTGTGTCCTGTCCTCTTGGTCAGCTCTCCCAGAGAACAGGACCTGCCAGGACTGTCCCAGGGCCTGAGTGCCTTGGACCGTGGGGAGGAAGAGGGGGGATGGCAGGAACCTGGTAGGGGTGTCCAGATCTTCTTCCCTCCCTTTCTCCTTCCTTGCTTCCCTCTTCGCCTCTCCTCTTTTTCACTTTCTACCCACACATTCTTCTCCTTTTTCTTTCTCTCCTTTTTTCTCTCTCCCCTCTCTCTCCCCTCTCTCTCCCCTCTCTCTCCCCTCTCTCTCCCCTCTCTCTCCCCTCTCTCCCCCCTCTCTCCCCCCTCTCTCCCCCCTCTCTCCCCCCTCTCTCCCCCCTCTCTCCCCCCTCTCTCCCCCCTCTCTCCCCCCTCTCTCCCCCTCTCTCCCCCTCTCTCCCCCCTCTCTCCCCCTCTCTCCCCCCTCTCTCCCCCCTCTCCCCCCTCTCTCCCCCCTCTCTCCCCCCTCTCTCCCCCCTCTCTCCCCCCTCTCTCCCCCCTCTCTCCCCCCTCTCTCCCCCCTCTCTCCCCCCTCTCTCCCCCCTCTCTCCCCCCTCTCTCCCCCCTCTCTCCCCCCTCTCTCCCCCCCTCTCTCCCCCCTCCCCGGGCTTGGCCTGGACCCAGGACAATGCTTGGCACACGGTAAGATTTTAGAAGCTGTCCAGTGGGGTTGTCTTGGACCTTGGAAAAGCTTCTGGATCTTTCCTGGTGTGAGTCCAAGTCATGACAATGGAATTCTACCCAGGAAGGGCAGTCGTGAACCTGAGCAGCGCTGACCTCAGGGAGGAAATGGCAGGTCCCCACTCCCCAGTGATGTGGGCCCAGCCAAGCCTTGGAACTAAGCATGGTCAGGCCTGTGGATGACGTCATCTGCCTTCCGTGGGACAGCTGCAGCCAACAGGACACTCAGGAAATGCCAGCAGTAACTGGAAACTTTATTTTCAAATGCTTCCCACAGCATTCGTGCATGGCGAGAAGTGTTTCTGCCATGAGACTTTTCAGGTGGCTGCCCTGGACACCAGGGGGATGTGAAGCCCCCATCTTCCCTGGGGCAGGACTCCTGGGGGTGGGATGCAGGGACGTTCCCCAAAGGGCTGCAGCTTTATGTCAGTGGGATTCCATTTAAACAGGTCTTCAGAGCCCATGGGATCCATTCCTAGGCAATACTTTTCAAGGCCTCTTTTTGCTATTCCATTAAAAAAGTATTTTCTTATTTACCTATCTCTGCTGCCTAATCTTCTCTGTGCAGCAGGTGAACATAAGAGAAATGAAGCAAGAGAGAAGCACAGAGATTTAGAGAATAGACTATTCTGTGGAGACGCGACAGCTGCCTTGCCCTATCGGAAGGTCTGTAATGGGGACGAGGCATCGGCTCGTTCTGTGTGTCCCCTGATAAGAGAATTAGGCCTGTGGGGAGGCATATTTCATCTTGGGATTCCAGTGGGGGTGGGAGCTCACATCGCCGCCCCTGCTACGGAACAGCCGCAGTGCAGTGGACTTGCTCATAAGCCTCAGGTGTTAGAGACAGTTTATGCTTCAGCAGACAGCCTCTAGCACAGTACCCTGATAGTTACTAGTTCCTGGCCACTTACCAATCAGGCCCAGTGCTAAGTGCTGTACCGATCAACTCATTTCATTCTCACGACTCTTCCGTTGGGTGGGAACGATCATTAACATCACTTTACAGATGGGCATAATTGATTCACAGAGTCCAGTGGCCCAAGGTCACAGGTTGGTAAGTGGCAGGGGGCTGAGGGGAATCAAGGTAGTCTGACGTTGGAGCTCCCCTCCCCCTAGCTCTTAAACCACCGGGATTTACTTCTCAGCATGGTTTTAATGTGGGTTGAACCCGACAGCCTTTTCTTGCACACTTTTTTCTCTGCCCTCTTTTTGTTGTAGTCTTAACTGTCACATTAACCTATTAGTTTCTTCAGTTGTTGAGAAGATACCAGTTTGGGAAACTGTGTTCCACCGAGAAAGCTCTGTCCCTGCCTCGTCAGTGTTTATCTCCTTGAAGGGAGTGCGTACTATGGGAGCTGTCATCTAAAAATGGACTGGCTCCGCGCTACAGGGATTCAGGAAGGGGAAGGTGACCACTTGCGGGAAGCCCGTGCCGGGTGTTGGGCGGGAGGACTAGAGGACATCTGAGGTCCAGCCAGCGAGGACCGTCACCGAGCATGGCCCTTGATGGGGCTCCCACTGTCGTAGAGATGGTGCTGCCAGAAGTGTGACTCGGCTGGGGGAGGCGGTGGCACCCCGGCCCTTCTCACCACCTGCCTGAGTTATTGCAGTTGCCGCCTGGCTGCTCTGCTACGTTCACTTCACTCCCTTCTTCAGGCTGCCCTGAGTGCAGCTGCCACATTAATCTCCCAAATGCTGATTTCATGATGTCACTCTGAACTCCCCTTCCTCCCCGCTGTGCTCAGAAGCCTGAGCTCCTCTGCCCTCAGACCGTCCCCCACCCCCTTGCCTTTCCGATCTCCCCTTCCTCGTCTGCCCCCCACAAACCCCACTCCACCTGGCCTGGTCTACAGAGTGCCCTGAACAAGCCCTCCTGACACACTTGTCCTTATCTGGGGTTCCTTCCTCCTCTCCCAGGTGTCCAACTTCCTTGTTCGTTCGGGGCTCCGTTCATTCTTTCATTCACTCAACACTCCTCTGTTATGAGGTGACGCAGGGCCAGGAAAAGGCTGGGAAAACTGAGACATAACAAGACCGGTCGCCTTGAAGAGCTCTCGGTCTAGGCTCGCGGCATCTATGGAAGCGCCTTTGATCAATGCGGTGAGAGCTACTCCAGGCTGTGTACAAAGCCTCCTCTTCCACGAAGCCCTCACAGATTGCTCCATCACTGTGAACTCATCCTTTGCTGGAGTCCTATAGATCCCAGTCTCTGTTCTCTTTCAGTGTCTTGTTTTCTGCCCTGAAAAATTCACTTTCTTTTATTGGCAGTATCTCTTGGACTTTATCCTAAAGGAACATACCGCACTGCTGCACCATGTGCCTATTAATAGGAATATGTGTTTATATTGGGGTCTGATTACAAAGTATGCTCATATTTGTGATTCCCCCTGATTCTCATAATAACAGTATGGGACAAGCAGGACAGACATGATCAGCCCTGGTTTGCAGAGTGGTAAGGCACATGGTTCACAACTGGCGGAGCCTAGACTAGGGCCTGGGGTCTTACCATGTGAGTGCCACACAGCCTCACAGAAGGATGAATGGATGCAGTCCCTTCACTGTGGACTCTCCTCTGGGCCTGCAGTGGGTGTCAGGTGTATGTTAGGGTAGGATGAGAGAGTGGAGAGGAGAATCTTGCAACTGAAATCCAGGGCATCCATTAAGGAGCAGCGAGGTACATGGGGTGACCTAGCCTTTTTAGATAAAGGGTGCTCCGTTCTCCTAATTCTTATTCAGGCACTCCACTTCTCTTCCTCCGTGGAGACTGAGAATAGCTGATGGAGCTAGATGAGAAGGAATAGAGGGCTGGGAGGTGGGGCTGGACTTGGATAGGACGGATGAGCAGAGCAGGTGAGCAAGGCCTGGGGACAGAGGCAGTCAGGGGACCTGTCACCTCTCCCTGGAGTTGCATGAGCCCCTGGGTTTCCTTAGCACCTAGAGAGGAGGAAAAGCTTCAGTCCCGACCACCCAGCTTAAAAGTTTCAGAATTCCATGCGGTTCTTTAAAGTATTGACTGGAACTGAAGACAAGGTAAATAGAAAATGGAATCCCAGCTCCCTCTCGCCTTGGCTATTGATTGTTGGTTTTGCAGTTACAGTGAAGGTGCTGCCTCTGTGAACACGAGCTGGTTGGAATGCTCGGGCTTTTGAAGCTCAGCTGTTTGAGCTACCTACGTGTTTAAAAAAAAAAAGAAAAAAATCTTGCTTTGCTTTAACAAGAACAAAGTGTGTTTCTTTAGCCCAGGCATGAATCAAAAATAGTTGAACTTTTTTTTTTTTTTTTTTTTTTTTTTTGCTCAAGTTTAAAAATAAAAAAGTCACCTTTGGGCTGAGATCAAGAATGGAAAATTTCAGGGCATAAGAGTAATTTTTTTCCATCTGTTCTGGCAAGGGACGTTAAGGCATTTTGATGGAAGGTTGTGTGTAAACGTCAGTTGTGAGTCCCACTATGTTACTGCTTTGCAGTGTCTACTTGGTTAAGCTGTCCTCAGCAAAAGCCCCACTCCCTTCTCCTGGCCCAACTGAATATGCAGAGTATAGGAGAGATGTGTGTAATTGAATATAAGCAACTAATTGGGATAGGCAAAGGAGGAAGTTATTAAAATTAATAGAAGTTTCAACTTCTACAAAGGTGGTTTTATCACATAAAGTACAGGTTAGTATCCCCCAAAAATTAATTACTAAAGCTCTAGATTAGGTAGTGACAAGTGTCTAGAGAACTGTCAGGTCTAGGGAATTGCATTGGCAAGTGAGAATAAGGATGGGGACACGTCTGAATTTTTATTAGAAAAAAAATTCCGGATAGTCCTTGACTACTGTAGTTAATTTTGAAGTGTATTATGGTTAAAGCTTTGTTTGAGAGGCTCTAGTTTTGCATTTCAGTATTAAGGTATAAAGAAACTGTTTTATGTATGTCAATTTTACTGTTTCTGACCACATCTTCTGAACAAGTAAACTCTGGTGCAACAGACTGCCTTGGATGTTAATTCTAAACTTAGAAGCTGCCTCCAGTGGATGCCGAAGTCAGTCACACAAAATTCAGGTGCTTACTTAAAAAATCCCAATACTCGGGAGGCTGGCACAGTCTCTGGTGGAAATTTGGGCAGCTGAGCCTCCCTTAGGATCCCAGGATTATTAGGGTGTGGTATATCAGCTGTGGACCAGGCTCTAGATATACACATCAACACATAATTTTGCTGTATCAGCATGCACAGAGAAAAGACAAATCATGATGGACAAACCCTCAAAGCCCCAATCCAGGCCCCCTGGGTTTTCATCTCAACTTTGTTACTTACTGGCTATGTGACCTTGGGCACAATGAGGCACATAGCAGCCTTGGTTTCCTCATTAGTAAAATGAGGGTATCTAATCATATATGCTCTATGGTCCTTTCCAGATCCCCAACCCTGTAACTAACAAGCCCAAGTTCAAAGATTCAAGTAAGAGCTTTTAGCTCTTCCTTATCTGGGCTGTTTGCGGTGGTCAAAATTGATAACATATTTAAAAAAATTTTTTTATTGGTATAGTTGATTTACAATGTTGTATTAGCTTCAGGTGTACAGCAAAGTGAATCTGTTGTACATATACATATATGCACTCTTTTTTAGATTCTTTTCCCAGATAGGCCATTACAGAATATTGTGTAGAATTCCCTGTGCTATACAGTAGGTCCTTATTAGTTACCTGTTTTATATATAGTACTGTGTTTGTGTCAATCCCAATCTTCCAATTTATCCCTCTCCCCCTTACCCCCCGGTAACCATAAGTTTATTTTGGACATCTGTAACTCTGTTTTGTAGATAAGTTCATTTGTAGGCTCTTTAAAGATTCCACATATAAGTGATATCATATGATATTTGTCTTTCTCTGTCTGACTTCACTAAGTATGACAATCTTGAGGTCCATCCATGTTGCTGCAAATGACATTATTTTGTCCTTTTTTATGGCTGAGTAATTTTCCACTGTATCTATGTACCGCATCTTCTTTATCCATTCCTCTGTTGACGGACATTTAGGTTGCTTCCTGACAACATATTTTAAGAAATGGCCCTTCTGGTTAAAATAGCCGTTGCCCTAAGCTCTGGGATTGCCTTCCTCACTCTGGCTCCTTCCTTGACAGCCTCTGGACCTCCCCTGAGGCAGCTCCTGAAGGTTCAAGGTCTGGCAGTGCAGGGGCTCTTCATCCTAGGCTCACATCCATCCTGAAGGTCGTGGCCCTGACTTACCTGTCGTTAAACATATTGACCGTCCCCCTGGCTTAGGAGTACAGTCTCTGGGTGGACTCAGCACAAACAGTAGAACTTTTCTTGGTCTCTGTTTCTGCACCTGAACATAGAGCCAATCATAAGCAGTAGAGTGGAGGGAATTGTGAGGGTGGGTTTTGAAGTGGGACCACCTGGGTTCATGTCTTGGCTCTGCCACCTGTCAGCCGTGTGATCCTGGGCAAGTCACGTAGCCTTTCTTACCTCAATTCGTTACCTGCAACGTGGAGATTATAGTAGCACCTACTTTATCGAGCTGGTGGTGAGATTGAATAATATATCATATGAACTACTTAGAATAGAATAAACATAGTAGAAGGGATAGCTCTGTGTGTGTGTGCTTGCATGCGTGTGTGGTCTCCATATACGCATCTGTATCACAGGGCTTTGCTGCATTCTGTATCGAGTGAGATAATGTGATCTGAAGGAGCTTTCACCTGTCTCAGGCTCTCCAAAAGGTCATGCTCCTCCTCATTCTCCCAGTGGATGCAGGGTGGGCCTGTGGGGACGGGGAGGCTGGCTAAAGAGCCCTAGTTCCTTTGCTGAAGCCTCAGCTTGAGGGAGGGCCCAGGCTTCATGGCCCCCCGGCTTCTTGGTGTCTTTCGGGACTTTGGAGGTGCAGGTGAGGGTGCTCAAGGTGGAGGCTGGGCCCAAACCCCCCACCCCCACCCACCCCCGCACCCCAGCCTGGCTGTGGGCCTGGCAGCCCTGGAAGTATGTCTCTCAGAGTGTCCTGGTCAGAGTCAGGAGGTCCAGTGCTAAGGTTTAGTCTGCTGGCGAAAGTCATAAGGGCACTAGAGACCGCTTGAGTGCAGCTCTTGGGGGCTGAAGAGCCAGCCACTTCAGTGTCCAGGAAACCTGACACCTGCATCCAGAGCCACAGCCACTTAGAAGAGAAGTGAGGGCCCGCAGACTGCGTGGACCGGAAGCCACCTCCACGCTCCCGGTATAGGTCACGCCGCTTCTCTGGTCCCGGGTTCGTCATCATCGATAGGGTGGAATTAGCTAGATCAGGGGCTTCCAAACTTTTTTTTCCTTGGGACCCACAATGAGAGATCCAGTTTCTTCTTCAACCCAACACACCCATCCATGTATGTAGTGAAAGGTCTCGTGTAGCAGCACTTCCTATATGCAATGCTTTCTATTTTCTGTGCTGCTAGGTGGTTTTCTATTTCAGCTGAAAAATGCCAATTGTGAACTATTGAATTGATTCTGTGACCTGCTCATGGGTCATAACCCGCAGTTTGAAAACATCAGGCTAATTGAGAGCGGAGGGCCCTTGAGTGCGGTGTGCTGTCTGTGGTTCTGTTGGGACAGCATTGGGGGAGCAGTGGCTTCTGGCTGTTGGGCCAGAGGCTGTGTGAAATGTCTAGTGGATGATACCAACCAGATTTTTAATTCCAGAGGTGGAGCCAGGAGCTGCTGCTTCTGTTTTGGTCTTTTCCTCGAAAACGAGTGGGTATTTACGTAGACTCCAAGGTTACAATACATGTAGGGTTATGGTTCCTCCTCCGGTATTCCCAGGCCCAGAGGGAATGAAGGGAGGATCCCTGGCTGAAGAGGAGAGCTGGGGGTGACCCCTTTTCACCCCGTGGAGAACAATAGATAGTGTGGTCCCAAGTACTTCTCAGCGAAGCTGGAGTCTCCAAGTCTTTCCACGGCGGTGGGGGTGAGCCCAGCTGTAGCATCATGGACGGGGCACATGCAGGGAGGGGATTCATGTCCTTTCTCAGCTGGGAAGGTCTGTGGTCACTGGGGAGGGGTCAGGGTCATGGTGGTGGGCATGCAAGAGTTTGGAGCAGAAGCTACTTACTAACATGTAAAAAGTATTTCAGTATTTTAACACCGGTAGTGCTGCACCAGTGCAGACATCTGAATTTCCGCCCTGGCATATGCCCTGTTGCCTTAGGTAATCTTAAAGAGACCACCGTTGTGGACCAGCTGAGGGTGGTCTGAATGCCTGCTGAGTGTTGACAGGGCACGGGCTGACCAAGGGCATGGAGAGTGGCTGGCCTTCTGGGGCTGAAGCCCCCAGGCAAAAATAACCCATCAGGCCTTTTCAAGCATGCGGCCCGAAGTCAGTCCCCACATTTCCCGGTGTAGCATTGGAGCCTTTAATATACACTGCTGTGTTCTGATGAAGCTGTATCAGCGGCTCTCCATCTAAGGCTTTTAGGTCACAACTACTCTAAAGGAAGAAAGACTCATTAGAAAGTGTATTGCTTGGGGAGGCCCTGAGGCCCAGCAAATGGGGGCTGCCAGGAGTTCTGTCAAGACGCCTGGCTTGACCCTTACGTCCAAGCCTCTGCCTCTTGGGTTTATTTTGTGTCTCTGCTCTCTTCCACCTGGATGGGCAGAGATCTTATTTGGAGTTCCAAGACTGCTGTTGAGGTGTGGCAGTGTTCTCAATTGGTAGGGGCAGGCCTAAGGACAAAAAGGTATACAGTTAATACCAGCTGTATTGTAGGAACCTATCTTACCGGAACTGGCCAGAAGCCTGGCTTCTCTCCCTTGGGACACCTGTCATCTAAGGCACTTTCCGGTACTGCATTGAAGCTGGTGAACCACGGGTGGGAGGTCTCAGTTGCTCTCTTCCAGGCCTTTGATGGGTCCCCTCCCCCAGCATCATTATGATCAAATGGATCTGATGAAATAGCTGTCTACTCATGGCTGGGAGGGGAGTGGTCATCAGCACACCCCTGCCTCTATGAGTCTATATGCCGAGGAAGGTGCCGCCCGGGCATCACCTGACTCCTGGCACCTGTCCTTCCATTTGTGTTCTTGTTTTTGTAAGATCAGAATTACAAACATTCCAGGAGTTACCTGCCTGGAGACATGAGAACCCTTTCTGAGCCTTTTCCTTATCCTGGCCCAGGGGCTAAAAATACCCGCTTCAGAGCTTTGTTGTGAAGATCCAGTGAGATAGAGAACTTAAGAAAGCTTTGCAGATTATTCAGCTCAAGGGGAAAGAAAAGAATTTATTATTAATTACTGTTGTGACTGTTTAGCATTTCTTATCATCTGAACACCCAGATGTCTCATTTGACTGGTGCAGTCTTTCTATAATTCCAGTCTGGGATGTTAGCTTGCTTGTTTATAGAGAATGATGTAAAGAGAAAAAAATCACTTCCTGGGCAGGCTGAATTTCTTAACCTGGCCAGATGCTGACTTTTTTTTTTTTTTTTTTTTTGAGAACGTGGAGGAGGGGGATCCCGAATCTCCCAGCCCTTCTTCTGGTAGCACATTATTACTGTTTTTTTCCCTACATTTTCTCTTCATCTCTGGAAACCCTAAGGAGGATGAGAATTACATTCTCCATCACTGCCCAAGAGTCTCCCATGAACCATATAAACAGTATTGAACTGCACACTTGTTTCCTATAAACCCAGTCGGGCTAATGTTATAGACCTGTTTCTGTCACCTCTGGCTGTCTGGGTATTTGTATTTATCTACACATTCTTCTTGCCCAGGGCACACGCCATACAGGAGAAGCTTGTGCCCTCCCAGCTGGTGGATACCCATAACTCATAAACTCAACATTGAAGGGCCAGTCGTGGGCCTTGATTTATAGCGCTTCTGAAAGCTTTGGGGCAGGATTAAACTGCTTTTTGGCAGTGAGTGACAGCTGCCAAGATTGAAATAATGAGCCCGGAGCCCCTGATTCCCTGCAAACCGCTCTGGAGTTAATTTCCTTGCATAGCTCTCTTTCCCTTCCAGAAACCTGCCTCTTGTGCTGGTCTTTGCTTAGTATATGTCACAACCATCTCTGGCTCTTTTGCCAGACTTAATTGCCAGGATTTTCTGAGTGAGTTATTTATCTTAGTCTCCAACCAACCAACTGTGGCTGCTAGAGGACCATCAAAGTGATCATATGCTTGATTGCCTCCGTGACTTTCAGTCTCCGTCCTGGCAGGGCCCATAGGAGATGGGTTAGAGGCATTGGGGTGTGATTGTGCCTGTGGTCAATGGGCTGGAGGCTGGAGCTGGGGCAGTGCTCCAGCATTTGTGTTTTCTTCGGATGTTTTTGGCTCACAGATGCGCATCCCAGCAGCGTGACCATTGGGTGTTGACGGAAGATGGTTCCCTGGTGTTGGGCATGGGGCACTTGGCTGGGTGTGTCCATGCTCATCTTAATCCTCAGTTCTGGATGGATCTGGTCCATATCTCCAGGGTCCTGGGTTCCACTTGATGCAGCATGATCATGGCCTTGAGACGAGTGAGGAGTGGAGGCCCTGCCTCATTGTATCAGCATCTTCCTCATCAACAGCACAGCTACTTCCATAGCAGCACCTTAGAGGTGACAGAAGTCTACCAGCTGAGTTACGATTTTTAAATTTTTCCTAATCACTTTGAAGGCTCTCATTCCATTTTTAAAGAGGAAGAAACAGGCTCAGTGAGGTTGGGTGATGGACCCAAAGTTCCCCAGGTGGTAGGTGGTAGAAAGTGGCTTGGAACCCTGATCTGAAACCCAAGCTTTTTCCCTGGCCACACCACGTATTCACTCTGGATTCTCGTCCAGACCTCTTTGAGAGGAGCTCAAAAGGCTTTAGAAAACCTGCATTTTGCTATTGATTCTTTATAGAATATCAGTGTTTGCCTAAGTTAATTCTTGGGTAGTGGTAATCAAGACTGTAATAGTTCATTGGGATTGACCTGGCCGATTCCAGCACAGAACCGGAGGCCCAAAACATAACCCAGATTTCTGGCTTCTCTGGTACCACCTGCATCTCTGGGTGCCCCCCCTTGTGGGGTTGTATGCGTGTCCAAGGGGCACAGGGGAGCAAAGTTTGGATCTCTGCACTGTTCCCTTCTCATCTGTTTAGTTTAACCTCCAAAGCGTTATACCACCTGCTCGGTGCCAAATGGAAAATGATCTTTTTATATTGCTTCGTACATCATTCTTAGCTCCAGCCTGGGGGTTGGGATCTTGGAACAATTCAAGATGCTCGGTACTGGGCTCTGCTTACAGCTACGAGAAGCTCTTGGATTTTTTTTGTCATTAAGTTGGCTGAACCAGCAGAACTTATGGTTTTACAATTGCTTTTTTTACTTTCAGTTCAGAAAGACAAGCTTTAAAAAGCAGGTGACACTGAAGTGTCATTTTAGTAAATGATTTTTTTTTTCCTGTTAAAAGAGAGATTGACTCTTCCTTGATTCTGATTTTCAGGTTCTCTCTCCGAGGTCTACATTTCTGGTTTTTTTCTCCTGATTTGTGGTGTTTTCAGTTCTGGATACTCACTTCTTATAAGAGTCAGAAATGACCTTTGATACATAGAGTTTTATTTGGGTTCAGATCGAGGCCCAAGAAGCACTGAAGGCGTTGTGACTCTGCCATACAGTCTCCTGGCCCGTGAAGAAGGGTCCTGTTCATCCTTCCCCTGAAGGATATCAGCCACATCTCAGCAACTCCCAGTTATGACCCACACACCCAGCTTACTTCCCTGGAATGAGTGCCCTCCCCTTCCCGTCAGGGGAATACCTGATAAATGCCTGTTTCTGTGGTGTACACCTGTGTGAGGCCTCAGGGAGACCTCTGTCGCTGGCATTTGACCTCCTCTTGCCACTTCAGGCTTTTCAGTGGGGCTGGGCTGTGCAGGCATCTGTAAGCTGAAAACCATAGTGTCCCCTTTGTGGAAATCACCAGAGCCATCCCTGGAAGGAGAGGGTGACTTCTGAATACACATCTGCTGTCTGGGTGATGGCTGGAGTAGGTGAGCTGGCTAGGCTGGACCGGAGGGTCCTGGTCTTCCCTCAGTGCTCCACACATGTCATCCTCAGAGGAAGGGGGTCTTCCCTGAAGGATCAAGGCTGCAGCATCAGCTGAACCCTGGCTGGAATCTCAGAGCATCACTCTACTCATCAAAAGCATTTAATTAAGGCTGCCTCTTAGTAGCGTGCTGTTCCAGTCACTGGGCAGGATGAGTTAAATTGGAAACCGTTCCTGGCCCCTGTGTGGGGGGCTCCTAAATTTGGGTGGTACTTTCCTCGAAAGAGCACTGATCGTGGGGCTCAGGGGCTTGGGATCCAGTCAGCTTCTGCTCTTTGTTTTCTCTGGGTCTCAGTTTTCTCATCTGTAAAATGGGGCCATTAGAAATTGGGTGCACAACATGACCCTTAACGTTACACAATATTATAGGTCAATATTACATCTCAAGAAAGCTGGGAAAAAAAGAAATTTGGTGTTTCTGAGAATTTTCTACTGAAGTCCTTAAAAGGGAGAGGAGGATGAAGGTAAATCAGCCCCACCTCCATCGCTTCCCTCAAATATAGCAGCAAAATCCAAAGTCACCCACACTGTGCAAAACATTTACTTAATAAACTTGTGCAGGGTTTTCTGTCCCTGCATGATGTGTGTTTTATTCAGTATAAAAATAGTGTCCTCCCTGCATTTTTTTCCCCCTTTTGTCTTACCTGGTTACGTGGGGATCTTTCTTGCAGCTTTGCTAGTATAAGAGATCTGTTGGCAACTTTCAGCAGGTATTCTGTGAGAATTGTTCCACAGGTAGATGTACTTTTGATGTTTTTGTGCGGGATGTGAGCTCCACGTCCTTCTACTCCACCATCTTGGTCTCCTGCCCTCCATCTTTGAATCAGTTTTGTACTCCAAGAGTTTGTCCCTTGAATGGCTGTGTTGAACCCTGACATCAAAATCTTGGGGCCTTACCTCTGGGAGGCAGAGCTTGGGGAGCAGGGCGTGGGACATGCTTGGATTGGAGGGGGCAGCATATAGTACCCCTCATGGACTACTACCTCCTCTGCTTGTCTCAGGGTCTTATTCTCACACTGTTTTAGCATCTTTCCTTTCCAGACTTAACAATTATGTCAACATCTTACCTTAAAAATGCCCCGTCTGGGAAAATGTACTCAGAAGGAGCATACGCAGCCCTTGCCACTCCCCAGCCTCCTTCTGCCTAGACACAGCCTGGGTCCCTGGGGAGAGGCATGCCCGCGTCTGAGATACTTGCTCGGGAATGTTTTCCCAGGCCTCCTCCAGCTCTTCTGTTCTGTGGGTCTGCACGAGGTCGCACTGCCAAGACAGGCCTGCTGACAACCGTGTCGATGGTACAGCAGTACGTTCATCCAAGAGATACAAGAGAAAGCAAGGCAGGAGAGAACGGTGTGAAGTCCCAGAGGAGCCCGAGGCCCCAGGGGCTTCCCAGCGCTTCCAGCAGCAGAATGAAGACAGCTCCGGATGCCGCGGCGCCCCTGGGGAGCAAACATGCTCAAGTCTACACTGTAGGCGTTGAGAGAGACAGCTCCAGCCAGAACCAACATGGGAGCCTCTGGGGAGAGATCATCCAATACCGCCTGGGAGCAGGGCCAATCCTCCATCTTTTCCGACCCCCATCCTCCCCACCAGATGCACCCAGGCTTTCCCCAGAGGGAGTTCTGTCTCTGCCTTCTTTTCCTTTTTTCTTCACTCTACCCTGGCCCTGGTGGTGAGCAGATCAGCCATGAGCGTCATTGCCCGGCTCGGGAGAGTCTCTTGGATGGCTAGGGTCAGGGTGCCTGCACGGCCCCTGAATCTTACATCTTTCTTCATCATTCTCTCTCCCCTCTTAACAGCTTCTCTTTCAGAAGAGGAGGATGCTATCTCCCTGGATAAACTAGCACTTTCACCCTCCAGCGTTGGCAATGGAGAAAAATACATCAAGTGGGCAAAAAGTAGCTGAATGTCAATGACTGTCCAGTTTTATCTATTTCCTGGGGAATTTCTCAGCTCTTGCTGCTACCACCAAGATACCAGTTTTAAGGGGGCACCATTTTCCTTTAACTATATTGACCCAAGCTTGAGGCTATGGTTCTTCCACCTTTGCCTAATTCCTTATGCACGGTCACACCAGGCGTGTCGGTTTGGCCTCCCAAAGGTGGTGTACAGATTGTTGTTGTTTTTAAATTTTTAATTTAATTTTTATTTTGTATTGGAGTACAGTTGATTTACAATGTTGTGTTAGTTTAAGGTGTATAGCAAAGTGATTCAGTTATACATATACATATATCCATTCTTTTTCAGATTCTTTTCCTATACAGGTTATTACAGAATACTGAGAGTTCCCTGTGCTGTCCTTGTTGATTATCTATTTTATATATAGTAGTGTGTATAGGTCAATCCCAATCTCCCAATTTATGCCCCCCACCTTTCCCCTTTGGTAACTATAAGTTTGTTTTTGAAGTCTGTGAGTCTCTTTCTGTTTTCTAAATAAGTTCATTTGCATCATTTAAGATCCCACATATAGGTGATATCAAATGATATTTGTCTTTCTGTCTGACTTCACTTAGTATGATCATCTCTAGGTCCATCCATGTTGCTGCAAATGGCATTATTTCATTCTTTTTTATAGCTGAGTAATATTCCATTGTATATATATACCACATCTTCTTTATCCATTCATCTGTCAATGGACATTTAGGTTACTTCCATGTCTTAGCTATTGTAAATAGTGCTGCAGTGAACATTGGGGTGCATGTATCTTTTCAAATTATGGTTTTCTCCAGATATATGCCCAGGAGTGGGATTGCTGGATCATATGGTAGTTCTATTTGTAGTTTTTAAAAGAACCTCCATACTGTTTTCTATAGTGGCTGTACCAATTTACATTCCCACCAACAGTGTAGGAGGGTTCCCTTTTCTCCACAGATTGTTGTCCTGTAAATAGGACATCTGTCACCTGAGGCACTGAGTACCAGGCACCTGGTCCCTTCTTTGGCTTCCTATGGGGCTGGAAGGACCCTCCAGGGACATTTTTTCCATTCTTCTTCCTCCATGCAATACTGTACCAATTATATTCTAGAGATGTTATTTGCTCTTAAATGGTCTCAAGAAATAGGCCCAACCACTTGTGAAAGTTTTTCTAAATTGAGGGTTGCAAAAAAAATTTTTTTTTTTCTGTGAAGGGCCAGATAATAAATATTTTAGGCTTTGTGGGCCATGCTGTTGCAACTACTCAAACGTGCCTTTGTAGCATGGAATCAACTGTAGACACTGCATAACAGATGAGCATGGCTGTGTTCCAATAAAACTTTATTTACAAAAACAACGGGCCATATTTGGCCCATGGGCTGTTAGTTTGCTAACTAACAGAGCCCCCGTGCTTGTTCTAAATGATCGTCTTTGTGGTCAGCCCATTTCCTTTGGTCTTGCTGGTCCTGGGTACTGCCTGAGTCAGGTCATCCAAGGGGAAGGCAATTCCATGTTGACTTCCCAGCTGCTGCTTCAAAACCCTTCTCCTAGAATACCTGAGCAGGAGAGGGCCTGGGAGGTTCTGGAAACATGTGCCTTCCATGCAGAAGGCTTACTGTGTATGGAAAGGCTGGCTGTCACCCCAAATTCCAGTTGATCTGGAAAAACCATGCAGAGGTGGGCCTGGGTGGGGGGCCCAGTCTTGGGTGAGGCTGAATTACTGTAAACGCTCAAACACTTGGGTTTTTGGCTCCATACCCTTTCCCTGCCTTCTTAAAGCCAAGAAAAATGAAAGGCAAGGCCTGTCCAAACTTAGGCATAATATTTAAGGTTTAGTGGGTAAAGTGAAATATAATTGACCAGTTCCGTTCCTTTAGCTGAGCGTGCATGATTCCTTAATAAATCATGGTGGGGATTGCAGGTCGGTGGGGAAGCACGGGGCTCTTTAGTAAACTTGGGGTAGACGTCCGGAAGCCAGGAGGGTAGTGGCTTCTAAGAGGCAGATTCAGCATGATGTTTTTCAGCTCATCTTTGCACAAGGAGATTTTTTAATGGAAATTTGAATGCTCCCAACTAAACACCCTTGCTGTTAGCCTCTTTCATTTTGACAGAGGAGTTTTCTTCCTCTACTTTGATGGATTATCCAGGCTGGGCTGGGTTCCTGTGTGGAGTTATGGGCACTCTTTAGGGGAAACGTTTGGTGTGGTAGGAAGATCATGGTTTCTGGGACTAGATTTATGTCTTGGCTGTGGGACATTACTTGTAATGGCCTCAGGCAAGATCCTTAACCTCTCTGAGCTTCAGGCCTCACCTGCACAAGAGGGTGATGACACCATCCCCACCGTTGCTGGAGGACTGAATGGGAGTTGGTATGTGCACACAGTAGGTGCCCTATAGAGGAGAACAAAAATTCACTTGTACGAGGCAGGTCTGGTTCAACTATCCAGGTGTGTTTCAACATCTTTGAGGTTGTCTGTGTGCTTTCCTGACAAGTAACCACCCAGCAGTAATATTTTGAACTGTGAAGGAGGCCTGAAGGGGCCGGCTACCGCATGGTGAACGGGCATTTCTGAGAGTTGGCCTGTCCCTTTCTCTTTCCAGTGAAAACATTCAGGCAGTTTGGGAGCCAGGCAGCATCAGGGGGAAGGGGCATGTGTCTGAGAATCTTTTTTTTTTTTTTTTTTTTTTTTAACATCTTTATTGGAGTATAATTGCTTTACAGTGGTGTGTTGGTTTCTTCTTTATAACAAAGTGAATCAGCTATACATATACATATATCCCCATATCTCCTCCCTCTTGCGTCTCCCTCCCACTCCTCTAGGTGGTCACAAAGCACCGAGCTGATCTCCCTGTGCTATGCGGCTGCTTCCCACTAGCTATCTGTTTTACATTTGGTAGTGTATATATGTCCATGCCACTCTCTCACTTTGTCCCAGCTTACCCTTCCCCCTCCCCGTGTCCTCAAGTCCATTCTCTAGTAGGTCTGCGTCTTTATTCCCGTCTTGCCCCTAGGTTCCTTGTGACCATTTTTTTTTTTTTTAGATTCCATATATATGTGTTAGCATACGGTATTTGTTTTTCTCTTTCTGACTTACTTCACTCTGTATGACAGACTCTAGGTCCATCCACCTCACTACAAATGACTCAATTTCATTTCTTTTTATGGCTGAGTAATATTCTATTGTATACATGTGCCACATCTTCTTTATCCATTCATCTCTCGATGCACACTTAGGTTGCTTCCGTGTCCTGGCTATTGTAAATAGAGCTGCAATGAAAATTTTGGTACACAACCCTTTTTTTTTTTTTTTTTTTTAATATAATGAGAATTTTATTTATTTATTTATTTATTTATTTATTTATTTATTTATTTATTTATGGCTGCATTGGGTCTTCGTTTCTGTGCGAGGGCTTTCTCTTGTTGCGGCAAGTGGGGGCCACTCTTCATCGCGGTGCACGGGCCTCTCACTATCGTGGCCTCTCTTGTTGTGGAGCACAGGCTCCAGACGTGCAGGCTCAGTAATTGTAGCTCACGGGCCTAGTTGCTCCGCGGCATGTGGGATCTTCCCAGACCAGGGCTCGAACCCGTGTCCCCTGCATTGGCAGGCAGATTCTCAACCACTGCGCCACCAGGGAAGCCCCACAACCCTTTTTGAATTATGGTTTTCTCAGGGTATATGCCCAGTAGTGGGATTGCTGGGTCGTATGGTAGTTCTGTTTTTAGTTTTTTAAGGAACCTCCGTACTATTCTCCATAGTGTCTGTATCAATTTACATTTCCACCAACAGTGCAAGAGTGTTCCCTTTTCTCCACACCCTCTCCAGCGTTTATTGTTTGTAGATTTTTTGATGATGGCCATTCTGACTGGTGTGAGGTGATAGCTCATTGTAGTTTTGATTTGCATTTCTCTAATGATTAGTGATGTTGAGCATCCTTTCATGTGTTTGTTGGCGATCTGTATATCTTCTTTGGAGAAATGTCTATTTAGGTCTTCTGCCCATTTTTGGATTGGGTTGTTTGTTTTTTTGATATTGAGCTGCATGAGCTGCTTGTAGATTTTGGAGATTAATCCTTTGTCAGTTGCTCCATTTGAAAATATTTTCTCCCATTCTGAGGGTTGTCTTTTCGTCTTGTTTATGGTTTCCTTTGTGTCTGAAAATCTTGAGACGTAGCCTTCTTGTGTGAACTTTTCCAGAAGAAAGGGACAAGAGTGGCCTGGGACTCTGGATATTTTGGACTACTAGTTTTGCAGAGCTAGGTTTTTTTTAATATTTATTTTTTTATTGACGTATAGTTGATATACAATATTATGTAAGTTACAGGTGTACAATATAGTGATTCACAATTTTTAAAGGTTGTACTCCATTTATAGTTATTACAAAATACTGGCTCTATTCCCCATGTTGTACAGTATTTCCTTTTATACATAATGGTTGGTACCTCTTTTTTTTAATTGGAGTGTAGTTGCTTTATGATGTATTAGTTTCTGTTGTACAGCAAAGTGAATCAGCCACACGTATATGTATATCCCCTCTTCCTTGGATTCCTTCCCATTTAGGTCACCACAGAGCATTGAGTAGAGTTCCCTGTGCTATACAGTCTATTCGCATTAGTTATCTATTTTATACACAGTAGTGTGTATATGTCAATCCCAATCTCCCAATCCATCCCACCTTCCCTTCCCCCTTGGTATCCATACTTTTGTTCTCTATGTCTGTCTCTATTTCTGCTTTGCAAATAAGTTCATCTATACCATTTTGCTCCTCTCCTTGTACCGGTGTTTTTATAGACTCCTGGAGGCTGAAATGTTCCCTTATTCTTCTCCTGTGTGAGGTACCTTCTGTCCAAACCCTGTCTACTTCCTCTGCTCCCTGTGTCCTGAGAATCTGTGCTGGGCAGGGGGCTACGCTCACCCTTTCCTGGCCGGTGGACCAGGGCTTTCTGCAGGCTTTCCGGGGTGCCCCCGGCCCATGGGGAGCCAGTGGGAGGCAGTGAGCTGGGAGTTCAGTGGAGGAGGGAGGCCTTGCAGGCCCGGAGCCGGGACAGGACGAGGAGGAGGGGAGGGGCAGGAGATGGCAGTCGAGATAAGCTCTCACTTCCACAGAGAGTGTGTGATCCCAGCCAACCTCACAAGACTCCCCTAGAAATGAGAAGGGAGTGAGAAAATGTAATTTTAGTGTCTGGCTTTTGACTGATTCCCTGCGGCGGTTCCTTCTGGGCTGTGGCATTGAGTGTCTCCCCTCCCCTGCGAGGGACTGAGGGGTCGGGATAAGTGAGTTCAGATGTCTCCGGGGGAAAAGCTGCCAGGAGGAAGGGAGAGTGATATGTGTGTGCCCGAGGGGCCTGGGGGCTGGGATTTCAGGACACGGAGGTGACATCAAGGACACTGCGGGAGAGGATTTGGGGACAGGGTAGTGGGATCGGCAGCCCAGCTCAGTATGGGCTGAGCTATATTGGGTCTCTGTTCCTCCACCGAGGCATCGGGCGATGTTTTCCAGGCCCTGTTCCATGGCCCTGCTGCCAACACAGGTGTGCATTTTGGTGGAGGCCTAGCGGCCTCTGTGCAAAACTAAGGCAGTGGAATCTTTCCCTGGAACGGAACCCTGCTGGGAAGTGCGCAGTCCTGGGAGAATGTGTTCCGGGCAAGGCCTGGGGGGGGGGGGGCCCTGTGCCCAGCTGCCTTGTGGCTCGCGGCACAGGAGATGCCAGGCCGTGTACACTGCCTGCTGGACGCCTGTTGCATCTGTATGTGAAAATCAGACTCAGATAGATTATAAACCAAAGAGAGGCCCCTGCCAAACGCCGCAGCCCCCTGCTAGCCCAGAGAGCACTTGGTGATGGTGTAGGGAAAATCTACTTAACATTTTCATCCTACTTTCCGTCCCCTCACTGCCAGCCAATGCGTGTTAGGGGAGTAGAAACTCATTTAAATATGAGTCAGTGAAAAAAATATTATTCGGAAGATAAATTGAAAAATGCATATAATACACATCTGTGCCAGATATAAATTACTTTATACACATCTCTACACCCGTCCATTAACCTGGAGAGTTGTCTGTGGCATGAAACTCTCTTGGGAGATCTTCCCAGGGAACCCAGGTATTAGGAACTGTTGCAAGTGGAACTTAAATGATAGCATATAGACAAGAGCATCTTGGAAACTTCGTGATTTTGTTTAAATTCATCATTCAACAGGTTCATCATGGATCAGGAAAAAATGCCATCTTTTCCCTGTATCTTTTGCGTCTAATGTGGGATGGCCTGGGGGAGGAAGGCTGGGTAGATGAGGGTCACGTGATTTTTGTTTTCCTATATTGGAAGGCAGTGATGTATGGAAAGGGGTTAGACTTTTTTGGTGTGTCCCCATAGAGCATCGTAAGGTGGATGTAGGATGAATACAAGACATCACTTTCTAGCAAAGCATTTTGATTAAAAACATGGACTTCAGAGTCAACTGGAGTGTGGCTTGAAAGCCAGATCTAGCACCTACTAACTGGGGACCCTCGGGAAAATTCACTTCTGTGGGTCTCAGTCTCTTCAACAGAAAAATGGGGAGAACTGTAATGAAACATTGTAACCTCATGCTCTGAAGATGAAAGGAGAATGTAGAAGAATATGATTAGCTCATAGTTAGGGCAATTCAATAAAGAGTGGGCATTATTTTTTTTTTCTCCTAGTTTATTTTTTTCCATTCTTTTCCTTCCAACCTTGTCATATCTTTTTTTTTTTAAACATCTTTATTGAAGTATAATTGCCTTACAATGGTGTGTTAGCTTCTGCTTTATAACAAAGTGAATCAGTTATACATATACAATATGTTCCCATTTCTCTCCCCTCTTGCATCTCCCTCCCTCCCACCCTCCCCAATCATATCTTTTTAATGCTAATGTATCTCTTGTAAGCCCCATATTCATGAATTTCTATTAATCTAGTTGATCATTGTTACCTTTTAAAAAAATTTTATTATTTATTTGGCTGTGCTGGGTCTCAGTTGGGGCTCGCCAGCTCCTTAGTTGCGGCTCGCCAGCTCCTTAGTTGTGGCATGCAACTCTCAGTTGCGGCATGCATGTGGGATCTCTAGTTCCCCGACCAGGGATTGAACCCAGGCCCCCTGCATTGGGAGTGCGGTGTCCCAACCACTGTGCCACCAGGGAAGTCCCCAAGAGTGGGCATTATTGCTAGAACATATGATAGTAAGGGTAGCGGCAGTAAGAAAATGAGCTGTACTATAAAATTAAAGTTGCCCTGCGGTGCTGCAGTGGGATGGGACAGTTGGGGGATAGTGAGTGTATCATCATCCCTGGAGATTTTGGCAGCAGCTGGGAGGCTGGCTTCTCAGGAGTGCTGCCTGGAGATATATGGGCGAGATTTAGGAGTCACTGCTAAGTAGATTCAGTGGTCCTCAAACTTGGCTGTGACCATCTCAACCACCTGGGAGGTTTTTTTTTTTTCCCTCTAAAACAGTTGTTTTTGAAAATATGCACTACAAATAATTCAGGCAACACCAACATTCATAGAGGAATTTTAAAAATAATAATCTCACCATCTCAAAATAACCATCTTGAACAGTAGGAGAAAAATCACTAAAGAATCTTTCTATGGATGTACACAGCTGGAGGGATTCATAGATCATAGATTGGCAGGAATAATTTTGGAGTAATAGGATCACACTCTACAACCTAATTTTAACGAAGAGTATTAATTTCTTTGGCTTAATTTTCTAATAGGACACATCTGAAGGAAGTGTTGAGCTCTGGGTAAATATTTCTTCATTGAAACAGATTTTCTAAAAGATCTCACTAAGATTATGAAAAAATATTAAAAGGTTGGAGTCATTACTTTCTTTTTAAAAAATTTTATTGAAGTAGAGTTGATTTACAGTGTTTAATTTCTGCTGTACAGCAAAGTGATTCACTTTCTGTTAACTATTTTCAATTTTAGACTTTTGAGTCCATACTATAAATGATGAAGAAATTAGCATTCATATACTTGCTCCTACTTCCTGCCACTGCCTTATTTTAGCAATGGTATCGTTTTTCCATTGTTAAGGTTGATAATATTTAATAAGTCCCACGGTTGTTTAGTCTCAAGCCTTTCCCCTATGTAGGAATTCAATTTTCACTTGTATTATTTATGTCTCCAATTTATTCAGCGATCTGAAATGGTGTTATTTTGGTCTTCAGTATGTTTTCTTTGATCTAACTTCTTTGTAATCTAACTTTTGTTGTTTTATTGAATATATATTCTGATGAATTTCTTCTATAGCATTAAGCACTAGTTGGAAATTTCCTCTGTTTCTTTGGTTTTATTCTTTCAAGACAGGGTTTTTCATCTTCTGGTATGTCATGTTCTATATTTTTTCCCCTGTAGTATGTGTATACGTACAAGTGCCGTGATATTTTTTAATTTGCTTATGCTGAACGTGGGTAGCTTTGTCTGGTCCTTCTAATTGTTCTGATAGTGTGGGCAAATGCTTTAGGACTCCTTTTGGAACTTATCTAAAACCCCTGCCTTGGTATCTGAGCTGCAGTTTGAGATGGTTTCTGATGTCTGATGTGGGGAACATGGGCATCTGGGAGGGTCAGGGCTCAGAGCTGTGTGTTCCTTTGGGTAGGATTACATTCTGCTTTCCTGAGATCTTGTTAAATGTCCTATTCCAAGGTTCATTCCACCCATGGGGGATATACCATCTTCCATGAGGAGGTGCCCTTGACATTTAGATGATCCCCTCAGTTAAGCTTTGAGCCCTGGTGTCTATGCTTCTATGAGGGAGAGAGGAGGGGTCCCTAACTCTGCACACCCTGTTTTATCGTCCTCTTCCTAGCAGTTTCCAATTTGTCCCCTCATCTCTTTCCCTATCAGGTCAGAAAAGGAAAAAATAACAATGCAACCATAGCCTGCTTCTTTCCAAACATGTAGTAATTAGTGAAAAGTCTCATGATTTTGGCCTCACCAGTAATGCTCCTGGGGGCAGTGGGGTGGGGACAGGAACCTCCAAGTCATGCCAAATCCTCTCCCCCCAACCTCGCCCAGGTCTTCCCTTTTAGATGTTGGTGGCATTCCTTGTTTGATCACTGCTGGTTTTCCTCCCTCCTTTTTGTTTTTGTTTTCTTTTGCTTAATTGTAATTGTGTGTTGGGACAGGGAATTATTGTGATCTGGCTCCACTCTGCCATCCTTCTCCAAAAGACTGTCTGAGTATCTTTTGAAGAATATTGTTTCCCATGCTAAAGCAGATACATTGACTCAGATTCCCTTAGGGTTGGAGCACAGAAATCTATATTTTAAGCAAGTTTCCAAGGCAGTTTTAACAGTCAGCCAAGTGTAGGATCCATTTTAAGTTTCCTATAAGAGTCTTTCCACCCCTAAGATGCTGTGATTCATTCTGTTCTCTTTGAGAAACAGGGAGGGGGAGTTAGCAGAGGGATTCTGTCAGCTCTTTTCCCAGATATTCTCAGTTGTGGTCTCCCCTCATCATGGAGGAAGGGGTCACATATCTCTTATTCTAATTATTTCTTCTTTGAACGGTAGGTAGGAGGGATGAGGTTGGTGGGTCATCTAATTTCTGCTTTCCACAGTGACCTAAAAGTACCCTCCGTCTTTTAGGAGACTTGCCCTTGAGTTTGTGTTACAGATAGTTGTTCTCAACTCTGCCTGTGCGTTAGGATCACTTCAGAAGCTTTTAAAATATACTGATGCCTGGGTCTTACCCTCAGAGATGCTGTGTTAATTGGTCTGGGATGGGGCCCAAATCACTGGCCTTTTCTTAGAGCTCCCCTAGGTGTTCTAGCTAACTAACCTGCTTCCAGGATTGAGAACCAATGGATTGTTCTTATTTCTTTAGTGACTCATGACCCTTTCTCCATTTCCTTTACATATCCTCCAAGCCTTGGTTATGGAACATGTATTTTCCACCCACTAAATATTTCCCAACATAATGTTACTTATAACAGTAGAGTGTTGTGGTTGAAAGCGTGGGCTTTGGGGTAGTAGACACCTGAGTGTGGATCCTCTTTGTGCCCCTACTGCCTGAGTGACCTCGGGAAAGTAACCTGACCTTTCCATTCCTCAGTCTCCTTGTGCAAAAAAGGGATTTCAGATCTACCTTGTGCCATTTTGAGGCTTGTTCTGAGGACCCAAATTAATTTTGAATGACATTAACTACATGTTATACCCGTTTCCTTTTGTTTAGTGCTTGCCTGCTATATTCTTTTCTGTCTCCTTATCCTTAGCCTTTTAATAAAGTTTTGTTTTAGATTTGTCTCTTGTAATCATCTCAGTTGAATTTTGTTCAACTTTTTAATCCAATCTGATAATTTCTGTCTCTTAATAGGTAAATTTAATCTGTTTATGTTTATTATAATTGCTGATATTAATTTCTGAGCTTTTTTCTACTGTTTTATTATGGGTTTCTGTTGACTAGTTTTTTTTCTTTGCTCTTCTTTTACCTTTCCTGTCTTACGTGGATGGATGGTTCCACATCCATTCCTTTTTTTTTTTTTTTTAAAGGATTTTCTTATTTATTTATTTTATTTATTTATTATTTTTGGCTGTGTTGGGTCTTCGGTTCGTGCGAGGGCTTTCTCCAGTTGCGGCAAGCGGGGGCCACTCTTCATCGCGGTGCGGGGACCGCTCTTCATCGCGGTGCGCGGGCCTTTCTCTATCGCGGCCCCTCCCGTCGCGGGGCACAGGCTCCAGACGCGCAGGCTCAGCAATTGTGGCTCACGGGCCCAGCTGCTCCGTGGCATGTGGGATCTTCCCAGACCAGGGCTCGAACCCGTGTCCCCTGCATTAGCAGGCAGATTCTCAACCACTGCGCCACCAGGGAAGCCCACATCCATTCCTTTTTTCCTTTGCCGGTTCACAAGCTGTAGGTCACATTCTATTCTCTTAGTGATTCCTCTTACATTCTTAGCATACATACTTAACCAAAAATTTTTCTAGGAACATTGAAAGTGATACAGTATTATTAATAAAATACTGTATATAAAGGATGCACGGAGCCTGACAGTCATTAAAATGCATATTAATTTCCAGATACTAGTTTTGCTCTTACTACTGCCAACACTACAGTTAACATTAATATCATCATTTTACCCAAAGAGCTGCTAAGCATCATTTTTATCCATGAGTACATTATCAAGATGCTGAACATGATGAAAATTATTCAGAAGAATATCTAGTCTGAATAGTGACAGTTTTTCCCAAAGGAGGGTCTGTTAGGCAGAAGCACTGTGTCTCGGTGCATTTTGTGTCTGGGCTCATGACAACTTCTTCTGGCAGGAGTCTTCTCGTTTACAAAATGTTACACTGAGTGTTCAGTGAGATAAATCTTTTCAAGTGCTTAGCACACAGTAGGTGTTCAATAATTGGCCACCGTTTTATGGATACCACGCTGAACTTCCCTTTTCAAACATCTTAGCCTTGACTCATTATCTTACCTTGTTCCCCTGAAAGCCGGTTCTGGTTGAGTGTCCCTCTGGCTCTGTGTGCCTCACCCAAAGCTCCGGTGGGCTGAGCATTGAGGTGACTGCTCAGCGCCACCTGGTTGGGACACAGCCAAGCAGGGGGCAACGCAGCCCTGGGAAATCAGTCATGATTTTGGGAGGAATTATTGGTGAATTAGCGGAATGCTGCGAGGGACAGTCCAGAAGGAGGTAGGTGTAAAGTAGAGCTTTGTTGGATGGAGTTGTTTCTGCACAACATATTCATCTCCTTGGGGTGGGAGAAAAAAGAAACAGCAGCTCCTTGCCACTCTCCGGAGTGGCAGGTGGGAGAGGACAGGTGGGAGTCTGTGGGCCCCCTCAGCTGGCTTTTTTTAGATGTACCATCAGGTACTGCAGCTATATCCCCACTGCTCCCCGGTAATGCAAAGGGCAGATTACTAAGCAGGGCTGGGCTGGCAGCGAGCTTTGCTCTGTTTTCCCTCAGCGGCCGCAGCGTTCCCAGAGGTAGCTGGTGCAGGTACTCTGAGAGGGGGCGATGCCCATGTCCGGTGCCCACAGGTTGAGCTCAGAACAGAGAAGCACGCCTCGGAATCCAGCCCATGGCTCCCCAGTACCTGGGTCGCCTGCCTCTGATGGACCCTGGAAATAACAAGGGCCTGTTGTAGTGTGAACCTGAATGTTGGGGATGAGGGACCTTGCCAGAGCCGGGTCTCATCCCTGAAGATGTCTTCCAGATCGACCCGTTAGAGGACAGAGTTCCGGTCCCCAAGCCTCAGTTCTGCTTTATGTCCACAATATATTGTCTGGGATGTCCTAGGCCACTCACTTACCCTGCCTGGGTGTCTGTCTGTTCCCTAACCTGTAAAATTAGAATTAACAGGTATTTTAGTGGATCAGGGGTCAGAAGTTGAGACCTGGGTTTTAATTCCAGCTCCATCACTGCGTGCTCTTGGATAAGCCATCTGACATGGGTGCTCTACCATCTGTAAAGTGCAATGCAACAACACCTGCCCTCGCTACCTGGGCCAGGGAAGTTGGGAAGGGCAGGTGAGAGAGTGGCTTTCCAGGCTCTGGAGTTGGGGGAGAGTTAAAGAGAAGAGGGTTTCTTGGGGTCATCTGCTGCTTACCTAGGGTAAGGGGAGCTGAGATACGGATGGTGCAGGTCACAGTTCCCAGCCTCTTCCCAGGGGTCCTTCTGGACTAGCCAGCCTGTATTTGAATCTGTCCAGCCCCGCGAGTAGATGCAGGACCATGACTGGAGGCATGAGGGAGACAGATCACTGCTCTGCAGGAAGAGGGACCCGCTGGCCGAGCAAATTAGTCTTGGAGGTAACTTCTGCTAAGCAGGAACTCGGTGCCAGGGCCTGTGATAACCCCTTCTCTTGCAGGATCCAGTATCCCACCGAATCAGCATCCTAGCAACCAGCCCTTCATAGGCATGGGCCAGTCAGATTAGATGCTGCTTGTGGAGCTGGAACAGGATCCTAGAGACCCCCTGTTGGGTCAGGCTCTAACCCTTTAGTCTTTAGGCTGTGGAAGATCCAGGGGGGGTCTATGGAGGAGGGAGCAGGGTTGGCGCACTTGGGGACTCATAGACTGGGAACTCATGATCTGGCTGGGCTGTTGAGAACTGGCTTCATATTAGCCGTGGAGTTTGGTACTGGCACGCTCCCAGATGCATATGAGGAAACAGGTTCAGAGAGGTTAAGTGACTTTGCCAAGGCCACACAGCTAGTAACCTGGGATTTGAGCTCAGGTCTGGCTAATGAAAGAGTAAGCCGGGGGTAATGATACCAACAAAGGCCCTAGGGTTGGAAGGGGACAGAGAAAAGGACTTATGGGGCTGCTTCAGTGGCCAAAGAGCTTGGCAGGTTGTCCTGGCCCATAAGACCACAGTGGGAGTTCCTGGGTGCTGGTGGCCAAGGGTGAGAGTCTGAGTATGTGTGAATGTGTGTGCAGAGTGTAGGGTATAGCATATGTATAGAGTGTGTGTGAGTGTACATGAGTAGGCTGTAGAGTGTAGCTTATGTCTAGAGTGTGTGTAAGTGTGTGTGTAGGGTGTAGAGTGGGTCTAGAGTTATGTGTGTGTGTGAGTGTGTGTGTGGAGTGCCTCCCAACGGCCCTGCTCTGCTGGCAGCCGGCTCATCCATCATCATCATAACAGAAGCCCATTCCATTCCCTCTGAGCCCCACCAAAAAATTAGAGTAAAGGAGAGCCATAAAGAACATTTGCACCCGCAGAGGATCAGGCAGCGTTTTACGGTCCTAGTGGCCCATTGTGATGATTTGGGTAACAGTGGGGCCAGCGTTGCCACCAAAACTCTTAATGGCTCCTTAGGAGCTGTTATATTCTGAATAACGGATTGTTTCCAGTTTCTCAGTGCTAGGTAGATTTTTTTTTAAAGTACATATTTTTAAAGCAGAATGGAAGGAGGAAGAGATTGAGAGATATCAGGTATCACGGAGTCAGTTCTGAAGCTCTCAGAAGAAAGAGGGTTCTGAGTGATCTTTGTTTTTTTGCAATCATGGGAGGATCCTAATATGGAAGACACTTTCTAAACAGGCTCACGTGCCTCTGACTGTGGAAGAGCCCTTCTCAGGCCCTTCGTCCATGGTTTGGGGAAGGTGGGCCAGGGGGGAGCTGGCGGGGATGGGCTTTCTCCCGTGGCATGGCTTGGGCACTGCAGGTTCATCTTGATTCTGCTGAAGAGTACACATCCCTTGAGTTGGCATGTGGTGAGGCATGGCAGAGGATGGATCAGAAGGAGGGCACTTCTTGTCACTGGAATTAAAAGTGAAGAGGGAAGGGTGATACAAAAGAGAAGCTTGGTTCTGGAGAGAATTTGCAGATCTTGGGAGTGTCAGAGTTAGGTGACACATTTCCTGCCAGCTCTGGGGTTCTTTGTGTTCCCTTGTAGATTTTAGAATCGTTGCTACCCAATGTTTAGGGCTGTCTCTGGGCAATAAAAATGAACACGAAATAATAATGAGCACAGGGACTTCCTTGGCAGTCCGGTGGTTAAGACTCCACGCTTCCACTTCAGGGGGCACGGGTTTAACCCCTAGTTGGGGAACCAAGATCTCGCGTGCCTCGCAGTGCAGCCAAAATAATAATAATAATAATAACAACAACAACAATAATAATGAGTACCTCAGAAGGAAATGAATGAGGGTCAATAAGCTTTTTTCCATTTCCTTCTCTGTGTTAGGCATTATACTTGGTTGTCCAAATTGCTCAGAAATGAATGAGACACAACATTTGCCCCTAGGACCACACACTCAGTCCCTAGGACTCACAGGAAACTATGAGTTTGTTTTCTGTTTCTTAGTCATTGGCTGTGTTGAATTATGCATCCTCCCTGTATCCAACAGGAAGCATCGTCAAGATGGCTGTGGAGAGAATGGTACAGAGTTTGACGGTTAGGAGGAAACTAGCACTACTAACTATTTATACAGGAACTACTGTGGTGGTTTAGATAGTTGGTTTTTAAAGTCCAGATGATGACCTTGTCAGATGGGCATTTCCCCACCTCCAGTTGACAGTGTAATGGTAAAAGCATGGGGGACACACTGCCTGGTTTCAGTACTCTCCCCCTCCTGCCCCCACCAACTAGCTGTAGGACCCTGAGCCAAGTTACTTAACTCTCTCTTCCTCCACTTTCTCATTTCTACAGTGGGAGTGTTAGTAATAGTACCTACTGCCAGTCTCATAATACTGCTGTTGCAAAGAACAGATACGTCCTTAGATGTAAGGCCCTTAGCTTTAGTATCTAGTACATTCTAAGTGCTAAAAAAAAAAAATATATATATATATATATATATATATATATATATGTATTACTATTACCAGCGAGGGAGATGGAAGCTTGGTGAGGTGAGGAGCTTGCCTACAGGTCACTGACTGGTACGTAGAGGAGCTGGAATTCACATCCAGCTTCACAGGGAGGCAGAGTGGGGATCATGCCCCAGCCTTGGCCTCAGCTGCTTCTGCTCTTACCAGCCAGATAGGGGAGAAGAGGCAGGATCTTGACTTTTTTTTTTTTTAAAGGATTTTCTTATTTATTTATTTATTTATTTTTGGCTGTGTTGGGTCTTCGGTTCATGCGAGGGCTTTCTCCAGTTGCGGCAAGCGGGGGCCACTCTTCATCGCGGTGCGGGGACCGCTCTTCATCGCGGTGCGCGGGCCTTTCTCTATTGCGGCCCCTCCCGTCGCGGGGCCCAGGCTCCAGACGCGCAGGCTCAGCAATTGTGGCTCACGGGCCCAGCTGCTCCGTGGCATGTGGGATCTTCCCAGACCAGGGCTCGAACCCGTGTCCCCTGCATTAGCAGGCAGATTCTCAACCACTGCGCCACCAGGGAAGCCCAGGATCTTGACTTTTGAGGTGACATCTGATAGAGAGCGGAGAGGCCCTTTGTCTTAGGGGGCTCAGTCTCCGTGTCAGTGTCTTCAGTGCGTTTTGAAGAACACTGGGAAGAAAGGCCACGGCAGGATGTAAACCCTCTGTGAAAGCCATGCTCTCAGATTTTAACAGGAAAGGGTGCTAGCTTCCCTCTGATCCTAGAAGCCAGCTCCTAGCCCTTACCTGAGGGAAAATTCTAGACCATTATCCCTAGACAAAGAGTAGTTTTCAAACTGAATAATTACACACAATGCACCTGCATGGTGCATTTTCCTTTTCTTTCTTTGTCTTTTTTTTTTTTTAAAGCTGAAGTAAAGCTTCTTCTATCTATATTTTCAAAAAGAAGGTGATAAACTTCTTGAACCAAACCCGGGAGGCCCTGAGAAGTGCTGGGTGCATGAACAGGTACATGGTGGCCATTTGGACTTTAGAGCCCTCTTAGGAATTTTCTGGTATGTTAGTGTTTCTTTCTGGAATCAAGATTCACTTAGTGCACTGATACATTGTTGATACTGGAGTGTGTATGTGTGTGTAGATCTCAAGTGATTATAATGATTTCATGCCTCACCTTCATATAACATCTTCATGTAAAGATCGGTGCTTCGGAGAGTCCCACAACCCTAATAGCAGCCCTGTAGGTTGTAGATTTAGGTTGTAAGTATGGGTGTAGGTTGTGGTTGTAGGTTATAGGTATGGGCATAGTTTGTAGTTAGATATAGGCTGTAGATGATAGCTTGTAGGCATAGGTTGTACATGTGCATTGTAGGTATATGTTATTGGTTGTAGATATAGGTTGTAGGTTATAGGTGCAGGCTGTAGATTGTAGGTGTAGGTTGTGGTTACAGGTGTAGGTTGTAAGTAGGTTATTGTTTATAGATGTAGGTTGTAAATTAGAGGTGTAAGTCGTAGGTAAATGTTATAGATTGTAGGTGTAGGTTGTAGGCTATAAGGATAGGTTGTAGGTGAGAAATAGAACAAAGCGCTTTTCACTTCTCAGAGTCACAAGCCTTTGGAAATAGACACACCTGAACCTAGAACCCAGATCTTTTGATGCCACGATCCCTGATCTTTCTGGGTATATGTTCCTCCTTGAGAAATGAGATGTTTCAAAGGTAGTGTTTATTTTTGGCTGTTGTAAATACACATAAACATAGATAGAGGAGGGACCTTGTCTCTGGTTACCTTTTGATGGAATTCCTTCAAGCCTCTTTACTTTGTACAGATTTTCAAATTATTTTAACTTCCTTATCTATGACTGTACTGTTTATCCAATTTTGTATGCTGCCTCCCCTCCCATTATTATAACAGACTTTTTCTGTGCTGTTATAAGTCTGTAACATTTTTTGTGACTGCATGCTATTCAGTACCACCATTGGTGGTAAGCAATGTACCACCATTGCTTAGCTTTTCTCTTGAGTGGGGTATTTAGGCTGCTTGTACTGAGGGGCTTTCTAACTAAGGAAACATCATCTTAGAGCTGAGTTTTCTTGAAGATGGTATCTTTAGGTTTCCAGGGGTGGTGTGGAGCTGGGTTTTTGTCATGCCCAGGGGAGGCTGGGGAAAGCCTGGCCTGGGGTTACATGGCTGCCTGGCTCAAGTGTGCCCTTGGCAGGGGCTACCCACCCCAAGGCCAGCACTGGGTAGTATAGTGGGCCAGCCTTGGGGCAGATGGAGCGAGAGAGGGGAGGGTTCTCCGTTGTTTAGGCAGGAATAGGATTTTCAGGCACAGAGCTAGGGAAAATGAATGCCTCTCGGGGATTAGGTTTTATAGAGGCAATAGAGGTGGGCACAGGGTAGGAAGGAGCAGCCATATATTTATGACCTCCCCACATTCATCCCTCTGGTATTTCTGCCCTGAGTTGTCAACAAGTACCAGGCAATTCTCTCCCACAACCAAAGCTTAAGCAGGCGACGATCTACCCTCCTGTGTCAGGGCTTGGGAAACCCTACTTTGCGCTCATCAGAGGGATCTAGAGGGCGGTGTTTCCAGGTTTCAATGAATAAAAAAAGATCTGGGAAGAAATATACTGACCCCAGTTCCTTCCCACCCAGTGGGAGCATGCTTTGTATGGGGTGCGTCTCTCTTTTCATTTGCTGGTCAGTCCCTCATCTGCTGCCGGCCTCTTGCCCTCCTCTCTCAGTCAGATGGTCCAGAGAGCCCCCTGCCCTGCAGGGGACAATATGCCCCTTTTGTGACACATCATGGGGAGGCTCAAAGGCATCTCGATGGAGTCAAATGATGGGTTAGCACATGCCTGCTTGGGGAATCCTTCTGCGGTTGACATATTGTATGACACCCGGCAGGGTTTGTATCATGCTGAAATGCATGGCAAGCCTCTTCTCTCTCCCAGCACCAATTCAGTGCATTTCCCCCCCAGTTGCTGCTTTTTTAGACGATTATTTCTGATGCATATTGACTTGTTACTGGAAAATGTTTGAGAGGGATAATGAGCTGGGTAGTTTTCCTCTTCATTTTTCTTTGTTATTGTTGTTGAATTCATACGGGTAACTGGGTTCTCCACTTAACACTTCATTGATTCCTGAATTTAGGGGATGGCTCTGTAATTGACGATTTCCTCCACCCATTGTGGCAGAGAGAAGGACTACACCTGTGGACGCTGACTCTGCTGGAAGCTGTACCACTCCAGGACCAGGGTTCTCGTCTGAGACAGGCACTTCTGCCCAGCCCTGGCTTGATACAGCCGAGTGCTTGTGTGCAAGTCCCTCACTGCCTCTTGCCGGGCTCTGGTTTTCCCTTGCTGCCCTAGTGGGTATCAGACCAGATGACACTGGGTGCTGGCCCTCCCAGTTCTTACAATTTCCAGGCTGGGGTGGTAAGCCCTTTTCTTTGGTGGCTTGGTGTGCGAAGACCCGGGCATTCCTGCATTCACAGATGACACCGCCGACCCAGTGTGGTCTTGCCATTGTTTTCCCAGGAGGCCTGATAGATGTGTGCTGAGTCACACATACGCTCAGCCAGAGTCCCTTGTGACTAAGCTGTGCGTTTTCAGGAGGGCTGACAGGGCTGGTGGTGCAGCCTTGGGACTGGGATAGCCTGAACCCAGTGTTGCCCAGATGGGGGATAAACCGTGACCTTGCCCGTGTTGTTGAGGGGCTGCACGTACTGGACTCACCTCCCCCCCATTCCGGTGCTCTTGGCTGTCAGCTTTGCTTATGCATAGCTGAATTACTCTTGTTTCAGATTATCATGGAAAATCTTACTGCCAAGTTCTTAGGACAGGATTAAGTAGAATAGGTGATAAAGGCTGCCAGCGTTATTTACAATCTCTTGACTTTTTATTCACCCCCGTAGGCTGTAGACAGGCTGGATGCTTACAAGAGTGGCAAAGGCTTGGCATTTGGAATCAGGCACACCCGAGTTTGAAGCCCGGCAGTGATGCTTTGGGCTGTGTCCCCTTAAACACGAGCCTCCCTGAGCCTCTGTTCACCTTCTGTAAATGGTAGAAAGCAACATTGACCTAAGAGGTTTGCTGGTGAAGACAGAGTGAGCGACTGCTGGGGTTTGCAACATCCCGACACCCGTGGGATGCTTTTAGGTGGGACCCAGATGAATTTCTTATTATAGTTGTGTATTTGAATACGCTCGTGAAAAAATAGAAACGACACATCAGAGCTCGTGATTTCACAGATATTATTGCTTAGGACATGCTAATTTTACAAGAAGTGAGACAATTTAAAGTTGATTTAAAGAATAACGGGCAGTAAATTTTAGTGCAGGGCAGGCAGACGGGAATCAGGAAGGTGGGCGAGTAGGACAGAATTTTGGGTACTACCGAGCTCTGTTGTACTAAAAATCTCATATAGAATGCATGGTAGGAGCAGAGTCGGTGTGTCTTTGCTTTCTTGTCTGCTCCTGGTTCAGGGAAGGTGTAGGGCGCTGGTGTAAGAAGCTCGGAGAGAAAAATTGCTGGTAGCTCAGCTTTGTATGTTGCATCGGCCTGACAGGGGACACTATCCACTCCCAGCTGTGAGTCCTGCTAAATGAGTAAGGACAAGACAGCCACTTCTCCAGATCCTTCCAGGCAGGTGTTAGTCATTAAAGAATTTACAGCCCTAGAGCTAGAAGAGATCTTTCAGACAATCTACTCCCTTTTATAGTAGACTTTGGTGGTTAAAAAATAGTTATTTTACCAAAAAAAAAAAAAAAAAAAAAAAGGACCCAGAGAGGTATAGACTTACTCAAAGACACACAAGTAGTTAGTGGAATGGCTGGGACAAATCTTTAGGCGTTTTTCCCTGAAGATCTTTCTTTCCTCCGTGCTGCTTCCCATCATGGGCAATAGCTTCCTTGTTTGAAGTGTGTTCTCAGACCAGGACCCGCGTGGACTCAGATGTGTGTGGATGAAAAGCGTTGCCTGCCATGTCAGCAAACAAAGGATGCTGTGGCGATAAAGCCATCCGCTGCTACCACCTCCCCCCGTGGCGAACCTGAGGGAACTCAGGATGTGAAAGAACAGGATACTGGCCCTAGACAGCTAAGGTGCATATCAGAGGAATAATTTCAATGAGCCCAGACTCTTGCATCTACCCATACATAGAAAAGCGCTAAATTCATTAACTTGAGATACCTGGTTTTCTTTAACAGTTATCTTTTGATGTTCCAACCACCTGGTCTTTGTTGCAGAAACCCCCATATGTCCCGGCTCCTTCCTCACCTTTTGGAGCAGTCCCTCAGAGCTATCTGAGAGGCTGCCTCCCGGGCTTGAGTCCTCAGAAAGTCCGCCCAATAAGACATAGTTCTCAGCTTTCAGGTTGTGCATTTTTTCAGTCGACATGTGTAAGTCCAGGACCGTGAAGATCTACTCTTCAGCATTGCCTGCGTTTCTGTGTTTCTCCCGTTGGTGAGAGGATTGGAGGTCCAACTGTTCAGACCCCGTGGGAAGGAGAGGAAATGAATTTTAAAATCATAAGGGTTGGCTTTTTGTGCCTGCAGTGTTGCAGACTAGCCGTGTGACCTGGGGCTGCTGCCGACCTCCCAGAGCCTGAGTTTCGTCCTCTAGAAGATGGTTTGACCTCTGCAGGTTTGAATGACAAGATGGGGGAAAGCCTAGTGCCTGGCTCCCTCGGTCAATGTAGTTGAGACTGAGGTTGATCTGTCAACTGTAGACTGAGCTCACGGCCTCCCGGCTCCCCAACCCACGACTTTCCTGACAGAGGCTCATTCTGGTGCCTTGCATTGACCTGGTCCCTGTCAGCTTAGGGACTCATGGTCCTTTTGCCTGGGGAGGTTCTGGCATGGCGGGTGGGGTGGGTTAGGTTGTCTAGGAATTGAATCTCCCTTACTTACACTACTTATTTCCTTTCTCAAGATTTCTAGATAATAGTCTGTAATTTTAACTCAGTCATTTGTGTGTGTAATTATTTTGGGCTAGGTTCTAGGGATGCAAGGGTGAATTAGATATAACCCTTGCTTGGAACAAACTAACACGTTGGGAACGCTGTCAGGAATGCACAGAACATCATGCTTCGATGAGGATAAGTGTGGGGTGCCGAGGTGGGGGCCCAGAGGAGGAAGCCACCTAACACAGCCTGGGAGAAGGCGGCTGGAGGGAAAGGCTTACAAATGAGGCAGTGCCTGAACTGGGTCCTGGGGTGTGAGGGATGTTGCATGCCGTGCTGATGGTGGTGGGCATGTAAGAATAGTACATGAAAGGCCCGGAGGGGATAGGCTGCAGGGCATAGGTGAGAAACCCAGGCAGCGTGGTGCAGGGAGTGAGGAGGGGCAGGCAGGAGCACAGGAATGGAACTCAGCATGTGACAGCTACCCCCCAGCCCCCCAACCCTGTCCCCCTGTCCTCCTAACCCCCCATCAGGTAGGAGGTCTCAGGGAAAAAGGGTCTGCATGCTGTGCCTTTTCTGAGTTCTTATTTTTTTGTGTTGCAAAATATACATACCATAACATTTGCCATTTTAGCCGTTTAAAAATACATGATCACAATGTTGTACAACCATCACCGTCATCTAGTTTCAGAACTTATTCATCACCCCAAATGGAAACCCCATACGCATTAGCAGTCACTACCCATCTCCTCCTTCCTTTAGCCCCTGGAACCACAGATCGACTTTCTGCTTCTATGAATTATTTTGGATGTTTCATATAAGTGGAATCATACAATGTATGGCCTTTTGTATCTGGCTTCTTTCACTTAGCATAATGTTTCCAAGGTTCATCCATGTAGTGTGTGTCAGAATTTCCTTCCTTTCTGTGGCTAAATAACACTCCATTGTGTGGATATATCATGTTTTGTTGATCTGATCATCTGTTGGATGGACATTTGTGTTGTTTCCACCTTTGACTACTGTGAATAGTGCTGCTATAAATGTTTGTGTACACATTTTTATTTTAACACCTGTTTTTTAAAATTAATTAATTGATTGATTTTTGGCTGTGTCGGGTCTTCGTTGCTGCACACAGGCTTTCCCTAGTTTCAGTGAGCGGGGGCTACTCTTCGTTGCGGTGCACGGGCTTCTCACTGCGGTGGCTTCTCTTGTTGCGGAGCATGGGCTCTAGGTGTGTGGGCTTCAGTAGTTGTGGTGCGTGGACTCAGTAGTTGTAGCTCACGGGCTCTAGAGCGCAGGCTCAGTAGTTGTGGCTCACGGGCTCTAGAGCGCAGGCTCAGTAGTTGTGGCTCACGGGCTTAGTTGCTCCACGGCATGTGGGATCTGCCCAGACCAGGGATTGAACCGTGTCCCCTGCATTAGCAGGCGGATTCTTAACCACTGTGCCACCAGGGATGTCCTTAACACCTGTTTTCAATGCTTCTGGGTATACGCCTAGGAGTGAAATTGCTGGGTTACAGTGGCAATTCTGTGTTTAACATATTGAGGAAATTGCAGGATTCTTGAGGGTACATTTTGGCTCCGCCCTCTGCTCAGGGTTGCGCCCTGCTCACGTGTGCTGTTAGGTACAAGCTCTGAGAGATGGACTGAACAGTTACTGTGTGCCAGGCAGGGTTTTGCATCCTCACTAGTAACCCCAGGAGGTGGGTTCTGTTCCTCTTCCCAGTTTTCAGATGAGGAAACTGAGGCTCAGAGTGGTTGAGCATCATACCCAAAGTCATGCTGCTGGTGAGTAGTGGATCTGGGTGTGGAACCCAGACAGCCTGTCTCCAGAGCCCGGTCTTGCCCTGACACACCTCATGATGCCTCAGGATGGCAGTGTCCACAGATGAGGTCACAGGCTGAGCCAGGTGGGCGGGGTTCCTGTTGTGGGAGGCTGTGTGCAGCGTGGAGCCCCCAGGAGCCCCTGGGTTTGAGGGCCACCTGGGGCCCATTCAGCTGTACCCTCACCCTTGTGTCTTTTTTTACCATGTGCCTCCACCCCCCACCTTGCTGCCAGCCTCACCACCTCTCTCCCTTTCAATAAATGAAAACGTTCTGTGAGCTCTCCTAGAAATAATACCATAGGAAGCCCCTGCCTTCCGGTTCAGTAGGGCTGGGGGCAGGGGTGGGAGGGAGAGAGAAAGCGGTCCTCCAGCAGATCTGCGGAGAGCCCAGGGGACCACCAGGCCTGTTGCAGAGGTGACTCTGAGTTGGGCTTTGGGCTCTGGTGTCTGAGCTCTCCCCAGCCCCCGTGACTGTCCACAGCACAGTCTGCCTCATCTGCTGTTGTATTAGCAGCACTTACAGAGGCTACTCCACGCCAGGGCTCTTAACTGCTTGTTGAAGAGCCCTTGCGTGTTCCCCTGGCTGAGGCGGAAGGTGGGGAACCCCGGGAAAGGGATGGCCAGGCCTGAGAGAGGGGGAAAGCCCTCCTGGGAAATGAAGGGGAAGCCCCAAACCAGTTTGTCGTGTGGGAGCTGGCCCAGATTATGGTTCACAATGCAAATCTGGGAGCATGCCAAGGGCCATATTAATATGGCATGAGGCAGTAAGGGGACCACAAGCTTGAAACCGGAGCTCTGGCCTAGAATGGAACTGAACAGTGGGCCTTGTCTTAAAGGGACATGACCTGCTCCCAGAAGTATGTGCGACATTATTTCCCTCTAGTGCTGTTTACTATATTTGCACACAATGCCCCGAAGGGCATAAAAAGGAAATGGCAGTGTAAGATGGGAGGTGTTTTGTTTTTGTTTTTTTTTTTTTACTGCACATGGTAGCAGTAACAACATTTACTGCTGTTTGACTTTAATAATTGTTTCTTTTTGTTACCTTGGTAAGAGGTTGAGGGGAGGTGGCGGGGAGAGAGAGGGAGAGGAGGAAACCTATGTCCCTATGTCTGTCCTCTCCCTGATATTTTGCTGAAATCTGTCTCAGCTAGTAAGCAGATTGAGAAATCCGGGACCCATTTACAGGTGAAACAAAACGAATAACACTTCAAAAGCTCGGAACCATTAATACAACATAGAATTCTTTGTTCAAAGTGCCAATTTGGACTCTTCTGCTCTTGCGATTGAGTTCATGGCTGTGCTCATTGTTTCCATGGACAAGGGCAAGTCAGTGCTGTTTCTTGTTGGAATATTTGGGCCCCTCACATTTTTCTGGAAACCAAGCAACTACGGAGTGCAAATATCTGGATGCTCTTGGCTTATGAAGAAGAAAAAGAAGGGGTGTCAGGGATTCACTTGAAAGTGTAACCTCCATCCAGATGGTGTCCTAGAGCATCTTCCTAGACACTAAAGGAAGATTCAGCTGTGTATAGTATAGTTTTAGTGTTAAGTTCGTTTCAGAATACTTCTATTCTTTTCAAATTGGTGGTCCACTATGATCGTTAGGATGCTTTTGGCCGCATGTAATGGGAAACGCTGACTCAAATCAGCTTAACCAGTAAGGAAGTGTATCTCCCATAAGTAGAACAGAGGTGGCTGGGGTTGGGGTGAGGGCTCTCCAGTGTGGATGGCTCAGTGGCTGAGTGATGTCTGAGGCCCTGGCTCCTTCTGTGTCTTTGCTCTGCTGTCCTTAGTGACAGCTTCATCCTAAATCTGGTTCCTCTCATGGCTGCAAAATGGCTGCAGCAGTTCCAGGTATCACATCTAGACATAGCAATGTCCAGATGGAGGATGGGGACCATCCCTTCTGGTGAGGACTTTATAGAGAGAGGAAACCTTACCTGGAAACCCCTCCAGCAAGTTCTCCATCTGTCTTATGGACCAGAACTAGGCCAATTGTCCACCCCTAAGTCAATCAGTGGAAGTGGGATGGGAACGCCCACTGATATTGACTACGCAGGACCTAGCAGCTGGCGAGGGAGTGGGCTCAGCTTGCCTGAGGCCCAGGGCAGTGGAGAAAAGTGGTAGGAACCTGAAAAAAGAGGGCCAGGCTAAAAAAGAGGAAGAGGGTGATGTGTAGCTGTCTCTTTTATCCATAAGTAGCAAAAGGCAGCTCCCATTTACCTGAATGTACAGGGCATCATGGAATGTTAGAACTTAGAAGGGAAATAGAGACAATCTACCCCAGTCCTTTCCTTTTACAGATAAAGAAACTGAGCCCCAAGAGTCGGGGCAACTTGCCCAAAGTCACCCAATTCACTGTGGAAACCAGGCTCCAACTGTGTGGGCATGGTGGGCCGGTGGGGGTATTCTGGCTGATGTTACACAGCTTGTGGAAGAGGACCAGAACCCAGGGTGGGAGAGTGTTGGCAGGCCTTTTGGAAACTATTTGTAGGGCCCGTCATTTTCATTCAGTGAATGTATCGAGCCACCATTGAGTCTCTAATCCTGCATTCTCTGGGTGCTACAAGGAAAAGTACAGAAGGAAGCCTCAATGTGTCCACAAGAGAAGTCCAACCCACGAGGGCATAGCCAAAGCTGGTATGTGTTCTCTTCTGGGGACAGTTCTCATTTTGTTCTCATTTTTCATATTCTCGCTTTCTGATTCCAAGGACTTGCAACAGATTCTAGAACACAACAGGCCCTCCATAAATGCGTGTCGAATTGCATCAGTTAAAGCTGCACGAGGCCCAGAAAATGTTGATTTCATCTTATTTTAACCTGTACAAGGCGGCTATACAATTAAGTTGTGGTAGCAATTCTCTAGACAAGATTTTCCAAAGAAAAATATTAAACCACCCACCTTCGGGAAAGTGAACCTGTTTGGCCTCATCTGGGGACTGTGGTCTTGATGGTTGGGTAGTGACCTTGCTAGGGAATCAGGCAGTGATGGGGGTGCAGCCCGCTGGTGCTGAGAAAGCCTGCAGCTCGTATCCCTGCAGGTCATCCATGACTACCCTTGACCCCAGTGTCTAGAGGAAGTGTATCCTCCTCTTGCCACCTGCATAATCCTAAGGGCACTCCTCAGAGCCTTCTCTCATTGCCAAGGTGGCTCTGGTTGTCTATTGCGGTCTGCCGTCAGTTGCAGAAAATGTAGGTGGGGAGTAAGCTGGCGGACAACTAGACCCCAGATCCTCGGTCCCTGGGTTCCACCCTAAATAAAGCAAAAAAGCAACCCACAGCTGCCTTCGTGTGCCTGGCATTTTCGTTTTCTCCTCTAGAACCGAGGCACCATGGCTATAAATCATTCAGAACTCAGAACGTCACACCTCCCCCCCCCCCCCGCCCCCCCCCCCCCACCATGTCAAGGTTTCTAAAATCAGGCTCTGGTTTCTGTGCGATCTTGAGAGTGTCATCAGAAGCTCCAAAATATTTGAAGGTTCCCAGAGGAGAAAGGAGTAGCCTTTTTTTTTTTTTTTTTAACCAGTATCTAAAATTGTTATTTTAATTTTTACTGATTAAGCATGAGTAATGTGAAAATGACAAGGAAAATATAGTATACCATAAACTATGCATGAAGCAGAGATTTAATGAGAGAGTGTAGTTTGCACATTCTTGGCTTCCTCAGCATTTGGATTCTTGAGTCCGGTCAGTCTGCAGTGGGAGAGCAAACACCATCAACTTCTTCTCTAGTCGTGCAGATGGAAAGTTCTTTGCATCTGTTTTATTACTCATGCATTCCGCGTTCCCTTCTGACGCCTCACATGGCCCTGCTGCTCGCCTTTGTGCGGTGGAGACCCGTCTTACTTTATAGGTGGTAACAGCTGAGATCTCTGTAGAGTGAATTTTTATAAAACAAATCCTGTTCTCACATCAACTTCAGTTGGACAGTGAAGATAAATTTCCATGGGGAAATGTGGTTTAATCATTTCTTTTTTACTCTTTAATTGAACTATAACAAGATACTGAAAAGCGACCATAAAGTCCAGACATCTGTGCAAATAGACCACACCCAAGTAACCTACACTGAAATCAAGAAACAGAACATCTTCAGAATGTCTTGAAAAACACGTGCCTTGTATCTCTAGTCGTTTATGTTCTCTCTGGAGCATTTCTGCATTCCAGTGTTCACTCCTCTGACACCCTCACACCTGCTCCTCACAAGACTGTGGGAATTTCTCTCCCACGTGGGGTTACCTGGCTTGCATTTCCTATGTCCCAGCTTCTGTCTTTGTCTTTTTGTATGCGTATTCATATACCTCCATTTTAAGCAAACCCAGCATATGAAAAGCCATATTTACCAATGAGATCAACTGTGGGCAGCCTTATTTAACACCAGTGTTGCTTTCCATTTTTTTTTTTTTTTTTTTTTACTGTTCAAAGGGGCGAACTCCTGTCTAGCATTTATAAAATGATTCACCTTAGGAACCCATAACTATTTATCAAGCAACTACTATGGGCCAGGCATTTTGGCAGATACTGTGTGTTTATCTGCGATGTGAGTGCAGTGGAGACAAGATCAAAGCTTGAGTAAGACATGGCTGCTCTTCTCAAGGATGTGCCAGTCTAGGGGGAGACAAAATACACTTGACCGTGAACTTGCTACATAAGCGAGATACCAGAAGAGTTATGAGAGAGAGAGGGGAGGGAAAAACCACCCCCACCTGGGGGTGGGGAGGGCGATTCAGGAGAGTTGGTGAAGGAGGGGACATGTTACACGACAGCATGGAGACGTCACTCTGACCATTGATGGAACTCGCGCTTACATTTCTGACGTGAACAACACGGAAAGGAGTCTTACTGTACTTTGAGGGTAGGTGCTGCTATTTAATGCATGAAGCTGACTCAGAGGGAAGATTGGGGGTTTATTACAGGAAATTAGAACTCTGTGTTAGCAGTTCTGTAAGTTCAAAATGGGATACAACGGGTTTACTTAATTGGCTGCCCTGAGACCCATTTCTCATGCAGTTGGCAGCTTGGCAGACTTTGAACCTTTGGAGATTGCCCTCCGAGGGTAGAGGCCGGAAGCAGGACCTAAGCTAGGCTCCTCAAACTCTGCTCCCTGCAAATCCCGCTCCCCTGCCCGCTTCCTCAAGCCCTCCTCCTGGGCAGCAGCAGCTGTGAGATGTTGGTGAGGGCTGTTGCTAAGGCTGTTTCAGCTCTCCTTGTCTGACGTGTGTGTTTAAATTAGCATCTTTAAATGCAATTCCCAACAGCTACTTGATTTTGAAACTACTGGGGACTTGGGGGCAGGTGGGGAGTGTTGAGGCGGAGAAGAGACAATTTGAAAAGGCAGAACATCTTGGGGGTGTTGTTTTAAAAAGTTAAAGGAAAGAATGTTAGCTGGGAGAAGTGCAAGTGTCAGGCATGGCAGTAGAAGCCCTCTGTAGGATCACAGAGTCCCCCCTCCTCTGCCCCAAGACGCTAGAGAAGGCCCCGAGGAGCCAGTTGGAAATGGCTTATGGGAACATATGGGAAGCCCTGAGTCCCCTTAGGGTCCCCAGAAGTCAGCGTATTGAGTGAGGATTTGGGATGGGCATATCTGACGGATAACCCACCTCCAAGGTAAGAGGGGTGTGGGGTGTTTGGGAATCTGGATGTGGTACCGGGGTGGGTGAGTGTCATTCATCTACCCAGTCATCACTCCCAAGGGGCCAGATGAAGAAGGGGAATCTAATAATAAAAATGATGATGCTTAAAACAGATAATGACAGTGCGCACATTTATTGGGTACCTCCTATGTGTCAGGAACTAAGAGCTTCGTATCTTTTAAGTTGTCTTATCCTTATAGCAGCTCTCAGAATTGGTTCTTTGGTACCCATGGTTTACAGATGAGGGAACTGAGGCACAGAGAGGTTAAGTTACCTGCCCCAAGTCAGCACAGCAGTAAGTGGCAGAGCTGGGGTTGGAATCCTGGCTTCCTGGCATTAGGGTGCACGCCTCTAACTTTGCACTTTGCTGTCACCGGGAACTAGGCACCAGAATGGAAACTGAGGAAACCAGATGAGAGTAAGAACGTGGAAGGGGAAGACAGGAGATAGGGCTCAGAGAGATTTGCTGAGTTGAGGATGGTGTCTCTTGTGGCTTTTTAAAGGTTGCATTTGGATGAGAGTGACACAAAGGTGTCAGTCTGTCCTGGACATTATCTGCCCCTAGAATCCTGTTCACCCTGAACATTCCAAGCTGTTGTATACCTCAGGGCCTTTGCATGTGCTGTTCTCTGTGGCTAGAATGATTGTTCTGCCTACTTTTTGTATGCTGGCTCCTTCTCATTGTCATGTCTTAGCTTAAAGCCACTGGTATAGAGAAGCCTTCCTGACCATCCAACAATACTCATTGAACAAATATTTGTGTGCCCATGCACATTATTCTAGGTACATGGAATGTAGTAATGACACAAATCAGTAAAGACACAGATCAGTGCTCTTAAGGAGCGTAATCTATTGAGGGGAGACAGAAAATACATAATAAACACACCATATAAGAAAAATTTTTGCAGTGTGTGATTTTGTTATTCTCTATTTCAGCAGCCCGTTTGCATCTTTCAAAGCCCTTAGCAAGATTTGTAATTATTTTCTTTGTTTACTTGATCCTTGTCTGCTGACCTCCCATGGTAAGTCCCATGAGGACAGGGACCTTGGCTGCCTTGGTCACCGCTGTATCCCAAGTGCCCAGCTCAGAGCCTGACACGTAGAAGATGCTCAGTAAGTGTTTGCTGAGTAAGCAGATGAGAAATAAAGCTCTTGGACCTTTGGGGGAATAACCGTACTGAGAAGTTTGGAAGAATTTTCTGCAGCTGAGCCTTTTGGGAATTTGATGTCTTCCAGAGGCCAGGGTGATTGGGGTAACTGATACCCATGCCAACACGGGGACATCATCTGAGCCTTGGTTCATGCCTTTTCCTCAGGGCAGTCCTGGAGAAAGTTTCTTGGATGGCTCACAGGCTGCCACTTTAAAATGGGGATGGTGATGCCTGCTTCTCTCAGTAAAGGACAGGAGAGAGGGCAAGGGAGCAGGCTTGGGGTGAGCTGGCTCCCGGGAGCAGAGGAGTGTATGGTGTGGGATGCCCAGTGGCCTCCCCTGGCGTGAGTGCTGCACTAAGGCCAGGCTGAGGGACAGTGGGGGGAGGACACGCCATCTTCGTCTCCATTCCTGGGTTGGCGTGGGGACCAAAGAGCTCCCATCCTTGTGCTTGAGATGCTATTACACTCATATTAACTATTATGATAGAAGCTAATGTTTAGGGAGTGGTGTTACATGCTGGATGCCATGCCAAGCCCTGTATGTGCGTCCTCTCGCTGAGTCCTCGCTGGCACCCATGTGATGTGGGAACCTGCCAGGTGAAGGGACTTGCCCAAGGTCACACAGCTGGTGGAGCTGGGAACCCCACCCCTGCCAGGCCCAGACCTCACACTATACACCCCCTCAAACAAGTCCCTTTTCTTGTCTTTAGTGTCCCCAGGCAGAAGGCACTTAACATTGTCAGAGACTCCTAGCTTGAACCTTAGAAAAAAATTTTGCTTTCTGTGTTTCACCAAGGAAGGCCTTGACCTGTTGAGACAATAGAATTGCTTGGCTTTATAAGCACTCATGTTATTTATTGTTCTTGCTATTACTAATAAAGGCTATAATAACTCAGTCTTTGGGTTAGTGAGGCAGCAGGAGGAGCTGGGTGACCTTGGTTGGGATGTTATACTCTTTTGCTTTCTCCTCTCTCTTATCCAGGCTAAGGGAATGAGAACGGGTGCCCACAAATAATCATAAAACAAAAACAATTGATTATCTGCTCCCTGGGGTGTTGACTAACAAATACGGACTAAGCCTTTTATGAGGCTGGCCTTCCAATGTGACTCCCTTCCCTGGTGATCCTTAGCAAGTGCAAGGTGGGAGTTAATCCCTGCTTTGCTAGTCAGGGTTGGAGAAGCAGTTTTTGCTCTGGCCTTTCATCTCAAGTACAGATGGTGTGTGGATTTTGTCTGTAGCCAAGGTGGAGCTAGTGCTGTTTTTCCCTTTTCTAAAGCATCTTGGGTGATGGAGCAAGTTGTTTTAATGCCCCCTGAGTATTTTGCTGGCTGGAAAATCTCAGTGGGCTGGTCCAGGCCAGCCCCACGCCAGCGTGTCTTTGAGCTGTTGCGGGGCTGACGTGGCGTGCAGCTTGAAGGGAATGGAAAGGTCATAAAGGCCGGGGACGAGGGAGTGGACAGAGCCAATGGCACTGTCCGGTAACGTTATATGGAAGATGAAATCGTAGCATGGAGTTGTGAGATGCCAGGCAGGGGAAAGAGACCTCAGCATTTTCCATGATTAACTTTCTAATAGTAACTGTGTGTGTACAGCCAGTGCTTAGCAACTGGGAGATGATCTCCCCAGAGTGTGCATTAATACAGGCGCACGTGGCTTCCCACCGTGGTTGGGTTTTCCCCACTTTGCTTCTATTGCCGTCCCACTGTGAGCCATCCGGGAGGTCATACCACAAACCTGCTGTCCCTGATGGCAAAGTGGGCAGGCAGCTGAACTTGTCTCCTCTCCTAATTGATCTATTCCCTCTCCCTGAAATCCCCGAGCCTTAGGTGACCACAGAGCTCCCTCTCAGCAATAAGGCAGAAAGAAACATGCTGAGTGAGGTTACCCAGAAGTGGGCACAGAGCCCCCGGGTCTCCCTTCCGGTCCTGTGCTCTGGAAAGCAGCCCCTTGCATTTTCTCTCCTGTCTGCAGTCCCCTCCACGTACAGGTGATGGAGAGGCTGAGAACACCTCTTAGGCATTTGTGTCTTGTGTCGTGGCCTGCTGGGAGGGCCCCGTGAGCCCCAGCGCAGCAGAAAGACCAGCAGGTCGTTGCCCCTCTGAGCTTGGCTGTTTCCAGAGGCTGCGATGTCTGTTAGATGTGTAGCTAGTAATGAGGTGCTCGTACCCTGCACTAGTGCTTCTGTTGCTTTCTGGAATCTCCAGGGATCCAGATCTATGTGTTCGGCCTTGGTGCAAAATCACTAGGAGCCTGGGCTCCTTCCGAGGGACGCTAGTGACCCCACGCCCACGGAGCCCAAGACACCCATGCTTGGTGTTGGCCTGTGTCTTCCAGGGGCTGATTTGATTGCCCGGTTGCAGCTGTGTAATTGCTTTCTGGTCCTTTAATAAAGGAGGGCTGGGTTCCGGTTACATTATCTCCTTCCCATACAGTGTGATATAGGTCTGGCGGCAGGAAAGGGAAGGAGAAATTCTTGCCGAGGACCCAGGGCAGAGCCCTTTTCATCCCCATCTTTGTCCCTCCAGCCGGAGTTTGCAGCAGGGGGAGAAAGCACCAGCACCTTCACCCACCAACACACCTTCCCTGCGTTCACACTCGTGTGCACACCCACACATGCTTGCCTGCCTCTCTTCCCCCTTGCCTTTTTTTACCCACATCCCCATGTCCACAGACACCCTCCCCCTGCCCCGCTCACTTGTGCCCACATACTTCCACTCCCCGATCTTGCACACTTGCTCACACACGGGCAGCTCCCCAACCACACCTCCGTGGTGGGCCCTGCCCCCCTTGGCCCACTACACACTCAGATGCTCACCCCACACCTGGTCCCCTCACATGGGCATCCCCACTATATCCTCTTGCACTTACACAGGAGGGGTTCCTGACCTGCTTTGCAGCACCTGAGCCACAGAAATGTGATGAGACATGAGAAATGGAAAGTTCTGCAGGTGTCCTGCTCACTGATAGCAAAGGAGGGGGGAGGAAGAGGCAGGGGGTTTCGGCTGCTTCTCGGGAGTGTCAGGGGCTCAGAGGCTTTGGCTTCGTGCAGTGCTTCTGGGGGAGGATCTTGCGTTCACTTAGCCAACGTTTGTTGTGCCCCACGGTGTGTCAGGCACTGTCCTAGGCACTGGGGACACTGCAGAGAGCAAAGCAGACACAGGCCCTGCGCTCCCGGGTTTGCGTTCCAGCGGTGGAGACAGACCATAAACGGGATGTTTAAGTAAACAGGATAAGTCAGTTGGTGATAGGTGCAAACAGACAAAGGTGGGAAAGGGAAAGAATAGTGATGCGGAGAGTGCTGGTTTACACAGGGCAGTGAGAAAAAGCTCTGTGGTAAGGTGAGTTTTAAGCAGATAGATACTGGGAAAGAGCACTAGGGAAAGAAGGAACAGCAAGTACGGATGTGTGGAGGGGACCCGGGAGGGCTGGAGCTCTGAAAACCTTTGCTCCTTGATGCTTCGTCTGCCTCAGTTCCGCAAGGGGCTGCTTCTGTGTTCTGAGCTATCCGTGTTGGCTGCGGGCATGACCAGATGGAAAGACCCAGCCCTTCCCTGGAGCAGCTCCTGGCTAGTAAAGTGGCCAGCAGGATGCATGAATGTTGTGCTTGCCCGAGAGGGCTGTGCGTGGGCTGGTGGACCCAGGGGCTGGCAGGTGGGCACTGCATAGGGGGCAGCTCTTTGGAGGAGCTGAAACTTTACAGAATCTTCAGGAAGGAGAGGAAATAGCCTTGAATGAGAGGAAAGAAAAGACATTGCCGGCAGAGGGGTGACCCACAAGGATTTGGGAAATGCCACCCGCACGATGTATGGTGCGGGAGCGCTGTTTACGCCTGCATTCCTGCCGTGTTCGTGCTGGGCCAAGAAGGGAGCAAGACAGGTCTAAAATGCTTCCCCTGGCAAGCGAGCTGACGCCGTCAAGGGGCAAGTCTTGAGGCTGCCTGTCCCTGTCTCCAGTGCCCAACTGGGAATTCGCCATCCCTCCTGGTCATCATCCTGGTTCCTTCCTCAAAGTGGTGGGGGCCAAATTTCATGTCTCATCGGTTGGATCCCACCTTCTGGCCGGTGTTGCTGTTTGGGAGGCAGTCCAGGAAGGCCTTTCTGGGGAGAAGCAGAGAAGGATGGAGACCTCTGTATCTGCTTCTCAGAATCCAGTCACCCCCCTCTCTTTTTCAGGGGGAACAGACTGGTGGTCTGCATAGCTTTATGGGTTATTTCTTTTTTGGCATTAATTGCCTATATTAACAAACAGTTTTTCAGATAAAAAACTGGGTTTTTAGCTTTCCTTGAAAAAAGGTGGAAGATGGACACTTAGGGGCCTGTGTTCTCATGGTGAGGATTGGTGAGGGAGAGCACTCACGGTTCAGCGAGTGACTGAACCTTTACAGATTCAACATGAGGCTCAGAAATGAACATATAGATGTTTAACCACCGAAGCTCAAATCACATACACAGTAAAAGACAAGACGTGGACTGTTTCTTTTTCCCCCCCCCTCCAGTTTGTTGTCCTGGTGAAGGCTCAGCTACTTAAAGGTTTGCTCCTGCCTATGCTTATAGCACAAAGTGTTTTCCCTTTGTTTAGTGATAGCAACCCTTCACTTGGAGAAAGGACCATAAAAAAAACAAAAACAAAAAACCGTGCCACGCAGAGCCCCTTTCTTGCCATAGCAGCCTGGTTCCGGGGGGGCACATGGGCAAGCTTGCACCCCATTTTTTGCATTAAGGAAACAAACCCAGGATTGTGCTTCTGCAAGTTCTCAGGGATTGAGCCCTCAAAGTCTTGCGGGTCATTCTCATTTCTCAACTAGAAGCCAGTGGGTGGGAGCCCCTCTCTGTTTTGACCTGCTCTGGGACAGCTGGATGTCATTGTCTATCAGGAATCATGGGGAGAAGTAGGAGTGGGCAGGGCTCTAGACTGCGTTGTTGAAAGACACAGGCCACCTCTCCCAACATCTGTAAAAAATGGTGTCTAGATGTGGGTCAAGATGTGAAGGTCAGAGGTCCCTTCTCAGAGGCTGAGCAGAGAGAGCTCACGGGTACAGAGGGTGGGGACGCCAGGGAGGCCGCCTCTGTTACTCCGCAACTGCCCTCTCATCCCAGTGCATTCACCAAGCTGGGTGCCCAGTGAGTCTTTCTAGGAAGGAAGAAGACATGACTGAAAAGGTCAGGGTCTAACCAGATGGTCATCCCTCCCCTGTGCCCCAGAGCACTGGGTTCCCTGTGGCTTCTGGGATTCACACACGGTCATTTTCAGTAAGTGGGCAGCCCGGGGGTGGGCTGGGAGGAGGCACTGCATTGGGAACTTGCCTGTTGAGTCTTTACTGTCATGGGGAGTCTTGTTCTGTTCTGTGGTCTGTGCTCTGAGAAGGAGACTGAAGTCACAGCACCTGGGCAAGCTGCTTTGATGGGACCACGTGTGGATTAGGTGTCAGATGACCACCTGGGGAGTGTGCCAGTTGGGCAGCCGGGACCCAGAGCAGTTTGCTTCCTCCTTGCCAGTGCTTTCCAAGGTCTGGTGTTGGCCTGCAGTTTTTGGTGAGACCTGGCCTAACTCTGAGGGCAGACCCAGCATGTCTTTGGGTACAGAAGTCTAACAGGTGGCACTGCCAGGCCCTCCGGACTTTGAACAAGGCCTGATGCACCAGGGTGGGTGGTGGGAGGAGAAGCCACACGCTGCCCGCCGCTGATGTTGGTGGGGAGGCTCCAGGCCTGGGTGCCAGGTGGGTAAATTGATTTTCCAGCCTGCGGAACTTCTAAAGATAGGCTCGGGTGGTGCTCTGCTGGCACCGGGAGTGATGGGCCATCTGTGAATCACAGGCCCGCCTGCTGTGGGAGTGCAGGCTCCGGGCAGGCAGCGCTGCCGTGAGACGGACCCAGATGCAGGAAGGGAGGGCTGACGCAATGAGGGTGAGTCAGCCCTGCTTGCCAGGCCAGGATCCCCTCCCGGGCCACCCCGAGGAGGGGTTCTGCTGCCTGGCTCTGGAAGGACTGCGGCTGCCTGTAATTTACGTGGGTCCTATGGCGGGGTGGAGCAGATAAAGCCCGACTAGAATGAAATGAATCGTCAGTGTGGTTTGTGCTTCTCTGGCCCACAAGCCTCATATAGTTAAGAAAATGGGTTGCTTGGTTTATTTTTTAAATCACCGTTTGAAGTCCCTCCACGTTCACCCTGAATCATCCATTCTCCCCTTCCTTTTCCACGCTACTTTTCTTTGAATTACTTGGTTGGCTCTTTCGGGTGCTTGTGACACTCATATTTATGTAGCACTTTACAGTTTGCAAAGCACTTTCAGGCAGCACATATTTCCTGAGCTCCTTCTAGGCGCTGGACAGGTGCTGGGGAGGCAGCCCTGAACAGACAGACACGGTGCTTGCTCTCAGGAGGTGTGGGGATAAGCTATTGCTAGTAATACCTAGGGAGACAACGTGAAGTGATACCACGTGTTTCTTTAGGATGGGTGGGAAAGGCCTCTCTGAGGGGAGGAGACATTCGACCAGAGAGGAAGTCAACCAGGTGGAAATTTGAGGGAAAAGCCTTTCAGGCAGTGGGAACAGCGAGTGCAAAGGCCCTGAGGTAAGAGTAAGCTGGCTTGTTTTGGAAACAACAAAAAAGCCACTCTGAATGGAGTTTAGAGCATGGGAGAGGGGAAGGTGCTAAGGAAGGAGGTTGCAGGGGCTGCTTCTTGTACGGCTTTGCAGGCAATGGTGCAGAGTCTGGAACTCCTGCTCAGTGTGATGGGGCGTTAAGGGTTTAAGTAGCCACGCATGTGATCCGATGAACATTTTTAAAAGCTTGCTCTTGCAGCAGTGAGGCCAGGAAGTGAGGGTGGGAGTGAAGCAGAAGGACGTATTAGGAGGCTACTGCACTTACCTTGGTGAGCTAATGGTGCAACCGTGGATTGGACTCTAAGGCTCATTTCAGATAATCCATCTCCATCCTTACAGCAGCCCCAGTAGGGAGAGAAAGGAAAAAACAGGTTCAAAGAGTACCAATGACTTGTCCCATGCATGGCTAGTGAGCAGCAGGGCCAAAGATTGCCACCAGAGACCCTGTATGAGGGCTTCCACACTCTCCTCGCCTCAGCCGTGGTGCCTCAGTAGGCCTCCCGCCTCTCTCTCGCACGACGTGATGCTGGGTCATGAGCAGGAGTGGGGAGGGTTCCTGTAGCCCCTGTATTAGTTTGCTACAGCTGCCATAACAAATACCACTGGGTGGCTGTTAGTTTGCAAACCAGCCCCTGTACGTGGAGGGTAAGGAGAGAGAGAAGAAAGAGGCAGAGCACTCCAGATCGGTAGGTGGCAGGTTACATAAGCAAAGGAACTTACAAACCAGGCTTGCCTTGGGCGGCTTCTGGATGAGTAGATCTCCCCACCTACCCACCAGAATCTTAAAGTTTCTATGGAGGCCTTAACTGGGTTTAGTCACATAACACCATCCAGATGGTCTCAACACCTTGCTCTCTCAAGGCTGTGTCCTTGGATCAGCTCCCACTACAGGAACAGTGGGCAGAACGTACGTTCTAAGGACAGAGGAAGGAGTGAGGAGCCTCTGATTGCCCGGGTGCAGCTCACAGGTCAACCGGTGGTCATGTCCTCTCCATGACCTCCTCTAACAGTGGCTTAGACAACAGAAGTTGATTTTCTCATGATTCTGGAGGCTGGAAGTCTGAGATCAAGGTGTCGGCAGGGTGGGTTCCTTCTGAGGCCCCTCTCCTTGGCTTGCTGATGGCTGCCTTCTCCTTGTGTCCTCACATGGGCTTCCCTCTATGCTTGTCTGTGTCTGCTCTTCTGAGGACACCAGTCATACTGGATTAGGGCTCACTGTAATGAACTCATTTTAATTAATTACCTCTTTAAAGACCCTGTCTCCATATATAGTCATGTTCTGAGGTCCTGAGGGTTAGGACTTCAACGTGTTGATTTTAGGGGGACAGACACAATTCAGCCCTTAACAGCCCCTATCCTTATAGAGCCAGCTCGGCAGGCAGCATGAAGTTTACACGAGATGCTGCTCTCCCTTGAACACTCAGGACCCATACTCGGTTTGTCTCCAGGATGATGATTGGCCAGCATTAAGATATTGGCAAGTGTTCACATGCAAGAGTCCAGTCCCAGTGCCATAAGCGTGGGAGGGCAGATGGTGTCCCCAAAGAGAGCAAGTGCCTTGTGTTTGTGCAAGGTGGTGGGTGGGAGCAAAAACAAACGACGGCATCTCTTATAGCCACCTCACAGCACACAGATGATGACCTGTTTGCCAGGTCAGGTGGTTAAAGAGCAAAGTTACCAAAAAGAATATCCAGTATTTATTGAGCACTTACTAAGTGCAAGGCACTCTCCTAGTCATCCTGCATGCCTTATTTTGACTTCACAGAAATTCTCTGAGCTAGATGTTATCATTATTATCATCCCCATTTTAGAGATGAGGGAACTGCACTTTAGTAAATTTTAGTAACTTGTCTGTGCTCCTTTGGCTGGGTGGTGGAGTGGGGATTGGCACATGTGCTCTTTTCTGATTCCAGAGTCTGTTTATCAGCCTCCTGTGAAATGCTTCTTTTAAGAACTTGTCCCAGAAGAGAATGGATGTTTCAAGTTTTGAGTTAGACTTGATTTTTTGGGTGTTGCAGAAAGTAGATTTCATCTATGTCCAGTGTTTAACTTATATGCGAGGAGTTTTTACAGTCAGTGTTTCTCGAAGTGGAGTCCAGGGAGCAGCAGATCAGCATCACCTGAGAATGTGTTAGAAATACAAATGCTCAGGCCCGACCCTGGGTCTACGAAGTCAGAATCTGAGGCTGAAATCTATCCCGCACTCAGTGGTTTAACAAACTCTCCAGGTTATTCTCATGCTTGCTCAATTTTGAGACCACTGGTCCACATCAACCCCACCATACTAGCAGGAGTTTGCATTTAGAAATCCAAGGCTGCGTATCTTCAAGGAGCCAGATTTCAAGCCTTCAGATAGGATGAGGACTTTCCCAAAGTCAGTTCTGTGTGATGTTAGTAGGTGTTATGCCAGAAAGGTGTTTGTGGTCAATATGTTTGAGAACCATGGGTTTCTTTATTGCAGACCTTTAATTGTTGATTTTTCTTTTGCTCTTTTTGGAGATACTGATGTTAGTGTTTCCCAAACTTTAGTTGACCATGAAATCCTTTTTTTTTTTTTTTTTTGTGGGAGCAAATAACAGGACTAATGTTTGTGAAACGTTGCACTCCCTAGAGGCTTCTGGGGGGAGATACAAGTGATTGAATTGGGATCTTCACGATGATGAGTTTCAATCAGTCAATTAAGCAGTATTTACTCGTAGGTGTGCTGTGTACCTTCCTGTGGCAGAAGCTCGGAATGATTCCAGAAATGAATAGGGATCATTATTTATCAAACACCTCCTCTGTGGCAGGCAGAGCGCAAGGCCGTACAGCTTTAAGGGGTTGATACCATCAGTCTCAATTACCAGATGAGGAAAAAATGAGGCACAGAAAAGTGAAATTGCTTGTCTTACAGCTGTTAGGTGGTGGAGCTGGGACTTTGTGAACCCCAGATCACATCCCTTTCTCTTTCTTGGTGGGAGAGGGAGGCAGGAGCCACTCTTGGAGCAGAAAGCCAGACCCCGCACGTGACAGCTGGGAGTTGATGCCGTGCAGGATGAAGCACGAGGAGGCCTGAAGCCCTGCGGCATTGATAATAGATGAGGTGGGCAGCATTTGATGAGCCTTCAGCACAGTTTCAAAAAACAACAGTAATTATTTTTCTGACTTAATCATAACACGTGCTCCTGGTAGGAAACTCTGAAAATACAGAAAAGTATAAAAATACCCATTAAGATGACTTTCATTAAAAAAAAAACAAAATGGAAAATAATGAGTTGAGGATGTAGAGAAATTGGAACCTCTTGTGCATTGCTGGTGGGAATGTAAAGTGGTACAGCTGCTAGGGCTGTTGCTTAGAAAATGAAACATAGAATTACCATACGATCCCACAATTCCACTATTAGGTATATACCCCGAAGAAATGCCAACAAAGACTCAAAAAGATATTTGTGTGCCTGTGTTCATAGGAGCATTGCTCACCGTAGCCAAGTGGTGGAAGCAACCCAAGTGTCTATTGACAGAAGAATGAATAAGCAAAATGTGATATATACACTGGGATATTAGACAGCTTTAAAAAAGGAAGGAGATTTTTTTTTTTAAAATTTTTATTTATTTATTTATTTATGGCTGTGTTGGGTCTTTGTTTCTGTGCAAGGGCTTTCTCCAGTTGCAGTGAGCGGGGGCCACTCTTCATCGTGGTGTGCGGGCCTCTCACTGTCACGGCCTCTCTTGTTGCAGAGCACAGGCTCCAGACGCGCAGGCTCAGTAATTGTGGCTCACGGGCCTATTTGCTCCGCGACATGTGGGATCCTCCCAGACCAGGGCCCGAACCTGTGTCCCCTGCACCGGCAGGCAGACTCTCAACCACTGCGCCACCAGGGAAGCCCCAGGAAGGACATTTTGACACATGCTACAACATGGGTGAACCTTGAAGATTCTATGCCAAACGAAATAAGCCAGTTACAAAAGCACAGATATTGTTGATTCTACTTATATGAGATACTTAGTCACATTCCTAGAGACAGAAAGTAAAAAAGTGGTTGCCTGGAGTGAGGATGAGGTGTGGGGAGGGAGAGTTATTGTTTAATGGGTACAGCGTGTCAGTTGGGGAAGATGGGTTCTTGAGATGGGTAGTGGTGATGTCTGCACAACAGTGTGAATATACTTAATGCCACAGGACTGTCCATTTAAAAATCTTTAAAATGGTAAATTTTATGGTATGTGTATTTGACCACAAGTTTTTAAAGTATAAAAATGAAAGGAACTATTATACCCCAGAGACAATTGCTGTTAATATTTTGATGTTTCATATCAATCTTTTCTCTGTGCATTTAGATGCATATGGAGATCTTTTCCCATTTCATCAACAGTTCTTTGAAAATATGCTTTTTAGTGATGCATATTAGTTTTTCAAGTAGATGCACTGCAATCTACTTAAACAGATGGCTAACCTATGCAACCATCTCCCTACTGTTGGTTCTCTCGGTTAGTTTTGGTTTTTCACTGTTTTAGGCCGTGTTTTAGCTAAGGTTTGTACATGTCCATTTTTATTCGTAGCAATCTTTTCTCTGTGCATTTACATGCATATAGAGATCTTTTCCTATTTAATCAACACTTCTTTGAAAGTATGCTTTTTAGTGATGCATATTAGTTTTTCAAGTAGTTGCACCGCAATCTACTTAAACAGATGGTTAATCTATGTAACCCTCTCCCTACTGTTGGTCCTCTAAGTTAGTTTCGGTTTTTCACTGCTTCAGGCTATGCTTTAGCTAAGGTCTGTATATGTCCATTTTTATTCACATCACAGATTGTTTCCTTAGGACAGACTCCTAGAAGTGGAGAAGTGCATGTTTTTAAGAATCTCTGTACACGTTGCCAAGTTGCTTTCCAGAAGGGTTGTGCTGCTTTCATGTGGTCTCACCCAAAGTGTGTGAGAAGGAGTGTCTTTTCCCATTAGCTTTTTCCCCCTTCCTGGAAGGGGAACCTATAGGATGCAGAGAGAGACAGAGAGACAGAGAGACAGAGAGACAGAGAGACAGAGACAGAGAGACAGAGACAGAGAGACAGAGACAGAGAGACAGAGACAGAGAGAGACAGAGAGGCAGCCTGGTCCCTGCAGACCTCAGAGCTGGGTCTTGGCCTGTGCATGTTTTCTCTTGGGCAGTGAGTGGGCACCTGGTTAGTGAGCCAGGACAGGGCTGATTAGTGCTGTGAACGGCCAGGGGTTCTGAGCCTGCCTGTGGGAAAGAACAGCCAGTTCAGGGATAATCCCTTGATATTGGCACTGTGGTTCCAGTCTAGAGATTTTTATCAGGGCTGATTGCCAGGCCACTTCTGGGCTGGAGCAGTGCCGCAAGTCTGCTGAGCCAGTCAGATGGGTCCACTGAGCCTCTTGATTTGGCCCTCTGATCTTATTTCGGGGTTGGGGCCGGGAACATTTGAAAGCCATCTCCATGTTGCTTTTCTCCAAGTTACCCTGGTATTCCATTTTAAGGAGTGAGAAAACAGTGCCCACTTTCTCGTGGACATTTTTCTATTTAATAGGGAGCTAAGCTAAGTTGCAAGCATGTATATCTTCCTGTGATGTTCCATATAGTCGTTTACCTTTTGAGCGAAAGAAAAAGGGAGGCTGCAAAGAAGCATTTTCTGTTTTTTAAATTTTAGAAGTTTTTTTGTGGATTGTAGAAAAAAATGTTTGCTTACCCCAGCCCATTGGGGGGAACTAGTGCGCTGTTCTTTCTTCTGAGCTGACAAGATAAACATGGGTCTGGAATGAATGGCTGGTTCCTCTGGAATTAAGCTCTGTGATGGGTGGTGGGAGGGGCTTAGAATTCTGAGCCTGGGAGATGGCTGGGAGCTAAAGGCTTTAGAGGAAGAAGTCTATCTCCATCTTTCTTTTGCTGTCCTTCTCCCTTTTTCTCTCTCCCCACATTTAAAAGCCCACCCCTCCCCCTCCCCCCCCACACGATACTTGGGAACGTCAACTCTGCGTCCTTGGTTTCTCTCTGGATGTAGGAAGTCCCAACAAGGCCCCCTAAAAACATCCTTTTGATTTTGGATTGTTCTTGAAAGGAATGGGGCTCCCTTGAGCTGCACCCCTTGGATGTGGAATCGATGGAAGGAAACGGGATAAGTCATGGGCCTGATGATCAGGTCTGTCCAAGGAGGCTCACTGTTGGTCGTTTCAGAACCTTCAGAAGAAAGTCTAATTAGCTTTCTAACCCCACATGAGCCAGTGGGGTTGAATTCACCAAAGAGGGATGGGGAGCCATGCCACCATTTCCTAAGAGGAAATGAGAAAAAAGAGTATGTCTCTACCAGGCAGCATGGTTTTCAGGACCAGCTTTCCCTGTGCCTTTTCTAGTCTGTTGCCAAATCCTAGTGATTCTCCCTCAGTCGTTCCCTGTGTACATTCCTCCTCTCCAGTGCCTAGTTCAGGCTTCCATTGCTGCTTGCTTGGACTATTGCAGTAGTCTTCCAGCTGGCCTCATAACTTTCATTTCCGATTAGTCAGACATCTGACTACCCAATTAAACTTTCTCAATGTTAGCTGATGATTTCACTTTCCTCATCAAATACTCTTTCCTGGCTCCTCATTAGCCAAAGGGAGACAAAAAGCCCAAACATCTTTTCTTTGTGTTCAAAGATCTCCATAATTCCTCCCTGTCTCCCCTTCCCCTTTATGTCCCTGTCCATGCACTTCTGTTTCCTGCCTCATGTGGTAGCATATTCTGTCCTTTCTGCTTCCTTGTGTGTTTACCCCTAAGTCCCACTGATTTTCATAGCCTGGGGCCAAAGCCAGCTCTTCCAGGATGCTTCTGTTTTTGGTGCTCAAGCCAAAAGTCATCTCACTCTCCTCTAACCAGCACCCTCCTCCTCCACTCCCTCTCTTAAAGCACTAAAATTTTTGGACCTTCTGTTAGAGTTTTCTGAATACTGGTCTTACGTCCTCGAGTTTTGTAAAGCTCTGATTCACCATAGCAGGGTGCCTTGTGCATGGCAAATATGCCATAGTATTTGATGAATAAAGGTACAGATGACTGAGGGTGTCTGGTGGTGATCACCCTTTATTTTCACCCTGCTCTCACTTGGGCTGGTTCCTGCTGGTGACAGCTTGCTGCCCAGGTACCACTTCACTTAAGCACACTCGTGTATTTCCAGGCACATAACAAGGGGCAAGCGGGTTAGCGATTCATGGGTAGGTGGAAGAGGTGATCACCTTGAGAGCTGCTGACTCAGCCGCTTGCTGCTAACCTGGGGCTCCTCCGGGCTGTGAATCAGTGAGTGGATGGCATGAATGAACAGTTGGTCATGGAATCTCAGGGGACCCAGATCTTCTGGATCCGGATTTCCCAGCTTTAGAAGTACACAACCCAGGGCCTCATGGGGAGTGCTAGAAGCCTCAGTATAAACATGGCACATTTTCCTGGAGAACCAGTTCTTCTTGAGGGTTTAGGGATACATATTCTTTAATATTCACTCATAGTTATCACCGGGAGGGATGCAAATTTGCAGGTATTTTAAAAGAGAAAATGTAGCACTTTAAAGAAGCTTCCTGCTTGCTTCAGTTTGCAGCCCGGGATCTGAGATAGGGAGGTCGGTGTTCATTCTTCTCACCTGCAGGGGCTGTGATGGAAAAGTCTAATGATTTGGCTTGTTCAGCCACCCCTGCACCTGGTTGCTAGTTTCCCCATCACCACCTGCCTCCCCACCCCATGGCTGATCTTCAGCAGAGTGTAGACTGTGATGAAAAGTTAGACTTGGGGAGTGCACAGAGCTGGGTTTGAATCCCTCCAGCTGTACAGACCCAGGATCCAGAGAACGACGGGGGAAGGGACATTGGTGCTCCGTCTTCCCAGAGGTGAGACATGAATGCTGGAAACATGGTAAGACTGTGAAAAGTACATGTGGAATAAATTACATTGCTAGTAAGGTGTATGCCCATGGGGATCAGTATGAGAAAAACACTTCTTTCAGGCAGGAACATAACCAAAAAAAAGGGACAGTTGGAAGCACTTCAGCTGCTGATGCCACTCACTGGTACCTGCTTCTGGAGAGACCCTCCAGGGCCACATCCCAGCAACCTGTGCTCCTCCCCTCCTTGCACACCACCCATCTCTTAGGTGTGCTGAATGTTGCCTGGCTGTGTGACCTTGGGCAAGTCTCGTGCTCTAGCCCTCAGTACCTGACCTGTAAAATAAGTAAACACCTAAAGATGCTGTAGCGAAGTTTTTCGGTGCTTGATACCTTGTAACTGACCCTTCCTGCACTGGAGAATCCCACAGCACTGCCAGCAGTTCCAACATGGGGATGGACCGGTCGTTTGCTCCCTGGGGTTTTCTGAGAAACTGTTTAAAGAATGCCAGCTTCCATGCAGGCAGGGACTTGCCTGATTCACCCTTGTAGTCTTACCTGCTGGAGCAGTGCCCCACTCAGAGTAGGTGCTGGGCTGATATCTGATGGCCGGATGCAGGAAGTAGGTCCATTAACATAGGGGGGCAGCCAGGGCCCAGAGGATGTCCTCAGAACCTCTGAGAAAGTTACTTGCTAAAATGGTGTGAATTTAATGACCTCTTCAATTCGAAATAAAGCTACCAGGCTTTTCTGGATCTGTCTTTAGGAGCCTAAACTAAACTCTGGGTTTCGTGGAATGCTCCAGCTGGGTGGGTGGGTGGGAGTTCCCACATCTAGCTGTGTCTAGAGTTTATGCGAAGTGACCTTTCTCTCCAAGCCACTGGTACTGGGGGGAGAGATGAGTGTGATCTCTCTTTAAGGTGATGAACTAACTTTCTGAGCCTTGGAAGAAAGAAAGAAACTTCGACGTGTATTAAAGCAGAGTTTGATGTTAAAATTTGGCCAATTCATTTTTTTCTTTATAAATCAACATCAGTCTGGCTATATCCACAGCGTTCATTTCATTGGCATAATGAAATCCTTCATTATTGTTTCATCGTGAGTTTTCAAGTATAAGAGCAAACTAAAATGCCTTTGCTTATTTTAAAATGCCCAGGTAGATTGGAATACTATGAAGACATATGAGAAATTAATTTCATAATTAAAGAACAGAGTTAAAAACAAACAAAAAACCAGTGTTTGGGGGGATGAACAAGTCAGTCTTTGGGAAGGCTGCCATGCTTCTCCATGTAGATTGCTTTTGTTGGGCCAGTAATTACGTTTAGTTATTGGCCATCAGCTATTTACTAGTGGATCACTGACACTCTCAATTGTGTATTACCTTTGATGTATTTTCCTCATATGAGTTTGGCCTCCTCCAACAAACTTTTTTTTCTTAAATATAGTAGACTTACCATAGTATGTAGTATATTGATTTCAGGTGTACAACATATGATTCAATATTTTTATAATTACACACCATACAAAGTTATTGCAATGTTACAGACTATATTCCTCATGCTGTATTACATCCCTGTTACTTACTTTATAACTGGTAGTGTACCTCTTAATTCTCTTCACCTATTTCACCCGTCTCTCCACCCCCTCCCCTTTGGCAATCACTAGTTGGTTCTCTGTATCTGTGAGTCTGTTTCCATTTTGTTATATTTGTTTGTTGGTTTTTTTAGATTCCACATATAAGTGAAAATATTTGTCTTTATGTATCTAATTTTACTGAGTGTAATACACTCTAGGTCCATCCATGTTGTTGCATATAGCAAGATTTCATTCTTTTTCATGGCTAAGTAATATTCCATTGTATATATGTATACCACATCTTCTTTATCCATTCATTTGTTGATGGGCACTTAGGTTGCTTCCATATCTTGGCTATTGTAATTAATGCTGTAGTGAACATAGGGGTGCATGTATCTTTTCAAATCAATGTTTTCATTTTCTTTGGATAAATGACCAGAAGTGGAATTGCTAGATTATATGGTAGTTCTATTTTAAATTTTTTGAGGAACCTTCATACTCTTTTCCATAGTGGCTACACCAGTTTATATTCCCACCAATAGTGCATGAGGTTTCCCTTTTTTCCACATCCTCACCAACATTTATTTCTTGTCTTTTTGATGATAGCCATTTTGACAGATATGAGATGATATCAGCCCCAGATGTGGTGTGTTTTGTGCCTTTGTGTACCCTATGTATTCATTACTCAAAAAAAAAAAAAAAAAAAAAAGACTTAATTCCTAAGGTGAAGAGGTGATAGTTTCCCCTTTGAACTATCCTTTGTATACTTCCCTGAGATACTTGAAGTGGCTAGGTTAGTTTTCATTCAGAAGATGGATTTTATTATTACCTTTTAAACGAAGAAGTCTGTTACTACCTCATCTCCTTCCTTAACCTAGAAGGTTTGGAGTTGATGTATCTGCAGCGTTTTAGCCAGCAAGAGTATTCACTTGTCTGTGCTGCTTTGATACAGTTGCTAAGTGGTCTTGGAGAAACAAACCAAGTTGAAAGGTCTGTATTATACACTCATGATGTTTACCTTCATCATTGTCATTGCCTTTTTTATTATAGTGACTTCAGTATCTTTTGGGGGGGGGCGGTCCTTGGAGCTTTACCCATGTGATCTCATTTAATCCTCATAACAGCTTGGCAGGTAGGTATTATTATTGCCACTTTCCAGGAGGGAAAAATGAGACCCAGAGAACTTAAGTGGCCTGCCCAGTTATGCGGGGAGGTTAATGGTAAATGTGAAAATTGAACTCGGTGAGGTGGGAGTTTAGGCTTTGCCATCAGACAGACCTGGTCCTTTTCTTGATGTCCATGGTGGTGCCAGAGTCGTAGGGGCCGTGTTCTCTCCTTCCAGATCAGACACAGCTGGAAGTCTGAGGGTGAGCCAGACGGTACGCGGTTAAATCTGAGCCCTGATTCCTCTGGGAGATCCTGGTGGAAAAGCGCAGGGTTAGACGAAGTTTGCAGAGAAGGCTTCCTGGAGGGAGAGGGCTCTTTAAGGGCCTAAAACATGGGAGCTTTGGGGCAGGTAGGGTGAGGGACGGGCATTTTGAGTGGAGGAAATAACCCGAGAAAAGGGTTCAGAGGCAGCTCACTCAAGCCTTCTGGCCTCAGTCTTCCCATCTTCCTGGGTACGTTTAACTAGGAATGAAGCAGTAAGAGAAGCATTTTCTCCGCGTGAGAAAGAGCGCTATGAAGAACAGGCGTTTCGGTGTCAGGAGCATGATTATCAGTAGGAATGTCAGGTAGAACCTTTTTTTGTGACTTTTTCTCTCTCTTTCCAAGCGCCACAGCTGTTGTGTTTCGTGGCAACCTGATATAGCAGAAAGAAGTTTCTGGCGTCCTCAGATGTGTGTTTTAGTCCTCACTGGTAGATTTTTCTGCTGTGTGACTTTGGGGCTGCCCCAGAGCCTCTCTGTGTTTCTTGGGTCTCACTTTCCAGATAAGGGGTTAACACTGGTTATTTCCTTGGACACTTGCAGCTCTAAAATGCTTGAGTGTATGATCTAATCGTGATGACACGCAGCAATAGTGAAATCCCTGCCATATCTGAAATTTGAATTACATCTTTATGAGTGGAAAAATTGTCTCCTGGGACATTTTCATTTAACTAGGACATACCTGACCCTGAACTTGCCCTGTGGTCTGAGGCCTCTGCCTGCTGCTGGTCCCTCCCCCCTGGGTAGCAGTGCCTGTTTGGTACTTGAAGGCTGTGTCCTGGGACATGCCTAGGGCTCCCCTGTGTGTTGGCTTTCTTTCCTCTGCAGAGACCAGGGTCTGGGAGGCAGGGATGGAGGGCAATGTGGGCTGGGGAAGGAGGCCCTGAAATGACAAGCTCAGTGAGTCACTCAGCGTCTGCTCCAGCTGCAGAGAGTCAGGGAGGGGGTTATGGCACTGCCTCATGCAGCAGGCAAGGGGCCAACCATGAGATGGCATTGGTTCATTGTCAGGGGGTGGCACATCCTTCCAGGGCACAGGCTCGGAGGAGTGGGTGCAGAAGAAGGTTCCCTGACCTTGGAGACAGGAGAGCAGCAGGGTTCAAGGGGGGCTCTGCTGTGTATCCCTGAATCAGAGTGAGGGCCGTCAAAGTGAGATCACACTGCAGGCACCATGAGTGCTTTACAGAAGTGATCTTATCCCATCCTCACAGCCATCCCAAGAGGGAAGCACTATTACTAGTCTCAGTTTGTGGATGATGAATCTGGGGCACAGAGAGGTTAAGCGTCTTGTCAGAAGTCACCCAGCAATAATTAAATGGGGCTGAACGCTCCTGGCCCTGGGAGCCTGTGGGCTTAATCACTGCATCAGTCTTAAACTCGTATTAGAACCACCTGGAGGGCTGGGTCCCACCCCCTAGTTTCTGTTTCTGATTCTGAGTCTGGGATGAGCTTGAGAATGTGCGTTTCTACTAAGTTCCCAGGTGATGCTGATGCTGTGGGCCAGGGACCACATTTTGGGAACCACTGTTCTATACTCATCTTCCCCATCCCAGTCTCCTTGCCTGTGAAACGAGAGGGTTGGAGTCTCCTACCGTGAATGCCATCCTCTAACCATTCATAATTATGTTTAGTTTTGGCCAATTTAATTTATGACAGAGCATTAGCAGTTTGATAAACTTGCCTGCTGCTACTGTTTCTGTCACTTGTCTCCTTTTATTTTTGACAATTTGCTATTATATGTTTTGATGCTTTATTAGCCAGTGCATAAAGTCCCTGAATTCTAGACGTTCACTTTGGATTATACTCTTTCTCAGTATAAAACCTCTTGTATTGTCTAATCTAATATCTTTTTGTCTTTAAAATTTCTGTGTTTGGATACCAGTGCCTCCAGCATGGCATCATTCCTTTACTTGATTTTTGCTAACATATTTTGGTCCGTTCTTTTAATTTTAACCTCATTTTATCACTTTGTTTAGGGTACATTTTTTATAAAAATATATAATTTATGTACTTATTCACCATATATTATACCATATGTTTTATAGTATATATATATGTGTGTATGTGTGTATTCTAAAAGTGACTATGTCTTGGCTTGCTTCTGTGATTTTTTTTTTAATGTTTCTTTGCAGACTCCTTTGTCTTGCAAAAATGAACCATTTAAAATTTTGTTTTATACTTTTTTCAGTAAATTAGAATGTTAGCTCTTACCTTTGTTGCTTCTCAGATGCTTAAAATTATTCTGCAACCATATTTTGCTAAGGGTTAATGTCCAGAATGAAACAGCCTCTGTTGACTCCCTACCATGTGAGGTAAATAACTATAGGCTTTTCCATCTTTTCCTCCCCCACCCCTATAATGTTACATTCATGCTTTTACTGTGTAATCTGGTATTTTAAATCTCTACTGTGTTATTACTACATTTTTTACCTTGTTATCTTCTCTTTAAAGGAGTTTTATTTTAATTTTCATTTGGTTAGTGATATATCACAGTTATAACAGTTATTTAGACTTAATGGATTTGAGTGTTCGTTGCCAGATCTTTATTCCCAGGGGCATCCCCTACTATTGAATTCCTTATTTTGATTAATGTCTTGGTCATAAATATGAAAAGCTTAACACCTATGGAGCCTGCCTGAAAAATTTATCCTGATTCGTTGCACTTCCAACATGAATGACAACTTGGCCCTGTTGTTGAGTTTTGCAGACGCCAGACACTCGCCTTGGTTTTCTTCCTTTCATAGGTAATCTGCCATCTTCTGTTTGGATGCTTTTATGTCTTCATCATGAAATAAATAAATAAACATATACCTAGTTGTCACTGAGCCTTTTGACATTCAGACCTAGGTCTGTCTTCACTGTTAGAAAGTTTTCTTGTATTTTCATTTCAATTCAGTTCATTCTGAATTGGCTGCCTGTCTATATCTGCCATCTTTTTGTATAACCTGCTGTCTTAGATCTTCAGTATTTCTGCTTACATCTTTTCCTCTTCTTCTTCATGTTGGGAGTGCTTTTTAAATTTGTCCCATACAACGCATCTTGTTTTAGAAGTAAGTTCTCTTAACTTTTATTGCAGACAGAGAATAGATGATTTCTCAATGCTCCAGGTATTGTAGGAGTTCTTGTGTACTGAGAACTATGCTCTAGGTACTGTGCTAAGCACTTGCGTGCTTTACCCCATATAATCCTTAGAACAAGTCTGACAGGCATGTGCTTTGAGTGTCCTTACTCACTGTATAGATTGGAGAAAACAGATGCTCAGAGAGGTTGAACCCTGCTCAGCCTCACCTGCTAGTGAGTGCTGGGGCCGGGATTCAGGGTCATCCAGTTTCGCAGCAGAGGCTGTGCTCTCAGCCACAATGATAGGATGCCTTTCCAGCCAGTAATTCTTTTCCACATCCCTTTTTTTTTTTTTTTTTAATTTTATTTATTTATTTATTTATGGCTGTGTTGGGTCTTCGTTTCTGTGCGAGGGCTTCCTCCAGTTGCGGCGAGCGGGGGCCACTCTTCATCGCGGTGCGCGGGCCTCCCACTATCGCGGCCTCTCTTGTTGCGGAGCACAGGCTCCAGACGCGCAGGCTCAGTAATTGTGGCTCACGGGCCCAGTTGCTCCGCGGCATGTGGGATCCTCCCGGACCAGGGCTCGAACCCATGTCCCCTGCATTGGCAGGCGGATTCTCAACCACTGCGCCACCTGGGAAGCCCCACATCCCTTTTTCTTCTTTTTGAGTGCTATGTTCTCTGCTTTTTGTGTTGAAGAATGCTTTCCTAGCTCTGGCGGGAGGTTTTTGTGTCTTTCATCCATGCACGTGGACAGCGTTTGCCCGTAAGTCGGGAGGGGCAGTTCTCCTGGGTCCCTTTTACTGTCCACCTCACTGCTGCTCTTCTCGGCTTTTCCATCAGAGCACAGGTTGATGAAATGAGGTCTTCTAAGATCCAGCGGACTGTAAGGCCAAGCGAATGAGCTCGAGCTATGAGTCGTTCCAGAAGAGAAACTTAATCCCTGTGATATTTCTTCCTTGAGTTTGGTAAGCCCATTGCATCACGAACCAACTGTTTACATCTGGCTCGCTGTTTGACCTGGCCACTGTGCCAGGTACAGACTGTGCTCGGACTTGTGCTCCTTCCTGGAGCTGCCACCTGCCATGTCAGGGACAAGTCCCTGCCCCCAGCCAGTTCTCTTCTTGGTGTATCTGCCATGTGATTACTGGGGCTTCCCGGGGCTGTGCTGATGCATGTCGCCGTGCTGAGGCTCCTTCGTGACAAGAGGGACCTGGTGTGTGTGGCTTCTCTGCCCTGTGCCTGGCTCACCGTCCGGTTCTGTCCTCCAGTCTGGGCAGCTCTGCCGTGCGGGTCTCGATGGCCTCCACTCCTGGTTGCACAGCCATTCTGCCACTTCTCACGCAGCACAGCTGCCCCAGGGGCCCACTGCCTTCTCTCTTTCCTCATCCCTTTCTTCCCCCAGAGATTCTTTTAGGTTTCTGGCACAGGACTGGCACCTATCCCAAGTTTCCTGACCTGTGCAAGTTCCCCAGGCTTGCTGTACTCGTTTGGTTATGTCAACAGGAATCTGGACAAGAGGGCATCACAGGCGTGTGCCAGGTTGCCATGGTGTCTCGTCAGTGGACAGTTCCCTCTGAGGCTGGCTGAAGGGCTTTTCTCCCTCCACTCACTGTGCTCCTGAGTGTGGGGATGGGGCCAGGTCACTGCTTCTGCCTGACTTCTCCTCTCCTTACCTTCTACTTGAGCCTTCCACTTTCTCCCTTTCTCTCCACCTTAAATCTTAAGTCTTAGCAGGAGAAGATGACTAAGGCCTCTGGATTTGACATTGAGTTGGATAAAGCCATTGCAGCCTCAGCTGCCATGACTCTGTGGCAGCATTGGTCCTGGTGATCGAAGTCAGGTAAAACTAAGCTCTCTTTTAGGAGATCAAGAGACTATAATAAGGAGTAAGTCCTTTGCCAGCTCTCCTTACACATCACAGGCTCTTAGGCGAGGAACTCAGGGTGTAGAAGCCTGTCTGGGGGTTTCTGGAACCCAGAGGTGGATGTCCTCGTGTGGCGTTGATTCATTGTCAGGAGGTAAGAACAGCAGTGTCGGGAGTAGACTGTGTGTGTGAGCTCACTCACTCTCACAGGGTGTGGACTTGGTGTACCATTTCCAAATCCATCTGGGTCAAGTGCTAGGCACGCTCACATCCTTGAGGTTTTGTTGATTGACAGTCACTTCTGCCAAGGTTATCTGACACTCCAGAGGGATCAAATGTGATATGCAAACAGCCTTCGCTCCCAGGCCAAGAAAGGATGATCTTTCCCCATTGGATGTTGATTATTCATAAATGACAGTTGATAATAAAGCACTGTCTGCCTTCAGAAAATTCATTAAGCACGATGGTGGCATTTTTCCAATGAAAGCTAGGACAGAAAACCAAGAAGGGGACACGGTCAGATCAGTGGTTAACTCCCGGGCGAGTCTGAGGTTTGCTCTCTGAGATGCTGCTTGCTGTCATGCATTGGCCTTTATGTAAAGACCTGGGTGGAGCGGGGTGGGGGCGGGGCCCTGGTCCCTTCGTGTGCTTTGCCAGCAGAGTAGATGGTGATGACCTTGCGAGGAGAAAGAATCCAGGGAGAGCAAGGTCAGTGGGCGGGGGGCTGGTGAGGAAGGGGCACAGGAAGCCCAAGGAGGGGAAGACACTGAGTGGATCTTTGGCGAGGTTGAGTTTGAGGTACCCACGAGATACCAGGTACAGACAGCCAGTAGGCAGCAGGAGTGGGGAAAATATGTCCACGGGGGTGCAGTGGGTGGCACCGACCTCCTATTTGGCCCTCTTCTGGGAAGCCCACTTCACATTTTGGAACGTCAGTTACCTTCCCTATAAAGTGAGAATGTTCGGAGCTCCCTCACGGTGCTGTTGTGAAATCAAGTGAGCCAGTAAGTACAGTGTCGCTTTGAGTGCCTGCTGGTCTGGCAGGGTGCTCAACATCTCTTCCTCGAAGGATGCTTTTTCTGGAATAGTCTCTGTAACAGTCACGAGGAGTTCTCTTCTTTGGAAGGCCTGTCCCCCGGTGAGGATTTTGATGAGAAGGGTAACAGGTAGATGGGATTTTGTTGTTGTTTGTTTTTGAGGTGGCAGGGAAAGGTCTGGAATCCAGGATGGAACTGAGGGCTGGCCAGGCCTTGTGGTCAGGTGGGTACAGCTGCATCGAGAACAGTTCAGGCACCCCGGGGCCAGGGAAGTGGAGGCGGGTGAGAGAGTCGTCAAAGCAATCTTACTGGAGACTACATGCCATTTAAGACTGTCCGCACCCAGTGAGCCTTCTTCCGAGGCCTCCAAGGAGGGCTCTGCTGCTTGATCAGACTGATGCTTGCTGAGAATCTCTGGCAGATGGTCTCAGCCAGCCTTGGTGGCAGCGAGCCTCCCAGGGAGGAAGACTTCCAGAGACTGGCAGCCTTCTGGGAGAAACCACAGGCAGCGAGGCAGAAACGGCTCAGCGGCCCTCTGCTTCCTCCTTGGAGAAACCAGATGTCTATCTCTGGCCTGAGGTTTCTTCCCACCCCTCTGCTCAGCCCCTTGGGCTGGGGCCAGAGCATAGCTACTGTGTCCACCTGCACCAGCCTCTAGGGCAGCAACCTTGGTTTGGGCTCCCTCATGGGTGTCTCGGGAACATTCCAGGGAGTTTGCTTTTTCTCTCTTTCACAAATGAGAAAACAGGGCCCGAGCAGTCAAGGGCCCTTGTCGGCTAATGTGCTTGTTGGAGCACTCACCAGGGGTAATGGGACAGGCCGCGTTCTGTCCTCTGGGCAGTAGGCAGCCACTGGGGGCTGAAGAGCAGGACAGGTGGTATGACAGAGCTGGGACTTGATGGTATGACTCACGGTCGGACAGCCTGATGCTGGAGGGCACAGAAGGGAGACAGACCAAAGTCAGGGCAAGCAGCGAGGAGTCCGTCTAGTGATGCAGGCATGAGACCACAAAGTCCTGGGTTAGGGTGGAGCTGGGAAGTTTTTTCAGACGTCTAGCCTGTTTCTCGGGGATCAGCCCCAGTATATTAGTAATGCTAGGAATTCCAACTTGGCTTTTTAAAAAACTGTTTTTTCTTTGGCGGACCCAAGTATTGTAGGTTAATTTATGTCCCCCTCCGAAAGATGTTGAAGTCCTAGCTCCTGGTACCTATAAATGTGACCTTATTTGGAAATACAGTCTTTGTTTTTTATTTTTTTAATATTTTTAAATTGAAGTATAGTTGATTTACAATGTTGTGTTAATTTCTGCTGTACAGCAAAGTGATTCAATTATACATATATATACACACATTCTTTTTTAATATATTCTTTTCCATTATGGTTTATCATGGGATATTGAATATAGTTCTCTGTGCTATACAGTAGGACCTTGTTGTTTATCCATTCTATATATAAAAGCTTACATCTGCTAACCCCAACCTCCCATTCTATCCCTCCCCCAAACGCTCCCCCTTGGCAACCACCAGTCTGTTCTCTGTCTGTGGTTCTGTTCCTGTCCCATAGATAGGTTCGGTTGTGTCATATTTTAGATTCCACATATAAGTGATATATATGGTATCTGTCTTTCTCTTTCTGACTTAACTTCACTTAGTATGATAATCTCTGGGTCCATCCATGTTGCTGCAAATGGCATTATTTCATTCTTTTTTATGGCTGAGTAGTATTCCATTTTATATGTAGCACATCTTCTTTATCCATTCATCTGTCGATGGACATTTAGGTTGTTTCCATGTCTTTGCTATTGTGAATAGTGCTGCTGTGAACAGAGGGGTGCATGTATCCTTTTGAGTTAGAGTTTTGTCTGGATATATGTCCAGGAGTGGAATTGCTGGATCATATGGTAACTCTATTTTTAGTTTTCTGAAGAACCTCCATACTGTTCTCCATAGTGGCTGCACCAATTTACATTCCCACCAACAGTGTAGGGAGGGTTCCCTTTCCTCCACACCCTCTCCAACATTGGTTATTTGTAGACTTTTTAAATGATGGACATTCTGACTGGTGTGAGGTGATACCTCGTTGTAGTTCTGATTTGCATTTTTCTAATAATTAGCAATGTGGAGCATCTTTTCATTTGCCTATTGGCCATCTGTAGGAAATACAGTTTTTGCAGATGATCAAGTTAAGATGAGGTCATTAGGGTGGGCCCTAATCCAGTATGGCTGGCGTCCTTATAGAAAAGGGAAATTTGAACACAGACAGGCACACAGGGAGAACGCCACATGAGGATGAAGGCAGAGATCAGGGTAATGCACCTACAAGCCAAGGGATGTCAAAGATGGCCAACAAACCACCAAAAGCCAGGAGAGAGGCATGGAACAGATACTCCCTCACAGCCCTCAGAAGGATCCAACCCCGCCGACAGCTTGATCTCAGACTTCTGGCCTCTAGAATGTGAGGCAATAAATTTCTGTTGTTTAAGCCACTCAGTGCGTGATATTTTGTGACAGCAGCACTTGGCGAATGAATACACCAAGCTTTCCAGATCCCATTTTTCCACGCCCTGGAAAACTGCTTCCACTGATGTCAAAGGATCATTGTGTGACCTCCTGACCTGATAAGCCCCTCCCATCTGGTTGGCAGAAGCTACTCTGAGCCCCTCCCATCTGGTTGGCAGAAGCTACTCTCTGAGCCCCTCCCATCTGGTTGGCAGAAGCTACTCTCTGAGCCCCTCCCATCTGGTTGGCAGAAGCTACTCTCTGAGCCCCTCCCATCTGGTTGGCAGAAGCTACTCTCTGAGCCACAGGGAATCCAGGTAGCTCCTACGGTCAGAGGCTGCCAGTTCATAGCCTGCCCTTGGCCCTCAGCTCAGGAGGGGCTGGGAGATGAAAGCTAGGGCCTTGTTGTTGGCGAGTTCACAGTCTGGTCAGTGAGACGCTCAGACTGAGCAGGGGCCACCTTTTAAAGTCAAGTGCTATGTGGTGAGTTTCTTTGGCATTCAAAGTCTTCTGCGTGGTTTTCCCATTCTACTGAGTGACGCGGTCAGTTGTGTGTTTATCCCCCCAGCCCTGTATTGATTTTTCAATGTTCGATTCCATCCCCTTTATATTAGTTACAAGGTCCCCGGGGGCAAAAACCTCTCTCTGTCTTGTTCACTCGTGCACAGGGGAAGCCAGCATTTGCCCGGGGCTTGCCTCCTTCAGCAGGCCTGTGTGGGGCGTTTTATCAGGATCATCCTCATTGTGCAGGGGAAGAAACCAAGACTCCAGGGTGGAGTGATTTCTTCACTGTTTCACAAGCAGAGCTAGACACAGGGGTCCCCTGGCACACAGTAGGTTCACAGGAACTGTGTGACTTGATTGGTACCATAGCAGAATTGCATGTTTAAGGCTGCCCTTAGTGTTCCATAGGTGCCAAGCTCGTGTCCTTGGCTAAGACCATGAGCCGTCAAGGACAGGGATAACCTCTTAGCTGTAGCCCCCGGGCTCCCAGCCCTGCTTGGGCACACACTCCCCTCCTGTGCCGACTGACGGGCATGGTGTCAATGTGCGGCCTTTTGCAGGCAACGGTAGGAGGGTGATGAGCTTTATAGATCTACCCGCTGCCTAAAATTGAACCACACGCATAATTCACTCTGCGTACTTGCTCAGCCAGGCCTGCATTCTCTCTGCCATCTAGCCTCCAGCCTCCAGCTCACGCCCGACGCCTTACAATTCTGGACTTCTTCAGCGTATGGTGGCATGGCCAGATTGTCCCAAATTCCTGACCTTTGGGCCTTGGGTCCCCATGGGTAGCTTGTTGTCATCTGAACAGCAGGCTCTGGCCCAAGGTGAGGCTTCTCCAGTGTTCTGCAGCCTCTCCTCTGCTTTTGAAGCACCGTGCCTGCCTGGGGGCTGATGGAGAAGGAGACGAGAAGCTGGGCCCCCCGGGAAGGGGCAGGGCTCCTGGTCTGCAGTCAGGGCCCCCACTTAGCGTTGCTAGAAACCGACAGTTGTCATTGTTTCCATTTAAAGGACCCGACCCAGTGCCAGAAACTGCGGGGATGTGAAAACACAATCGCTATTTCTAGAGAGACAAGACCAGCAGAAGATTGTAGTTAAAACTCAGACTTGTGTTCAAGTACCAGTTCAAATCCCTCTTTACTAGCTTTGATCTGAAGTGAATGATTTCATTTCTTTTAAGTTCATTGTAAACTTTTACAAGGTTTCTGCGAGCAGTCGCATAGCACACAGCACATTGTAGGTACCCAGTAAATATCAGCTTAAGGTACTCTGGCCCCTCCATCTCCACTGCAGCGATTAGAGCTGACCCAGAGACAGTGCCTGCTGTGTGCCAGGCACCTTTAAAGGGGCTTTGTAAGTGGTAACTCATTTCATCCACACAGGAGCTCAGGGAAAGACCGAGGCACCGACTGGTTAGAAGCAGCTATCTAAGGTTCCAAGGCGTGAAGCTAGGGTTTGATGCAGGCAGTCTGGCCCCTGATCTGTACCTTTAACCACTACGCTCCGTGGCCTTGCTGAGACCGACCTATGGGATCTTGGACAACTTCCCGATACCTCAGTTTTCTCATCTTTAAAATTGGGATGACGCGGGTACCAATTGGGGACCCTTAGGAGAAATTTTTGATCTTTGTAGAGGGTTTAGGAGGATGCCTGGCATATGTCCTAGGCACTCAGTAAATGGCAGCAGTTCTTTCAATAAGAAACACATGTGCACAGGTGACCAAAAATGCAAGCTGTCATATGCAGAACGCCCACAGGATGATACAGCTCTTTTATTATAGGTGTTTAGAGTGTGGAACTCAGTGTGGCTGGATTAGGAGAGATGGGGCAGGGATGTTCCAGGTGAGGGGGTCAGCTTGGGCGGCGGAGGTGGGCAAGCAGAGAGCCAGGAGGCCAGGGTGCCAGGAGCGCAGTCTATGTGGGAACGCTGGCTTTGGGAAGTTAGGCTGGGGACTTTGGCTGTGAATTTTGACCTGTGAGCCGTGGGGAGACTCTGAGGGTGTCATGCTTATGGCGGATCATTTCAGAGTCTGCTGGCCTGTTAGCAGTTGGCTGTCATGGTTGGGAGGGACCTTCTCATTCATTCAAATGTGCGCCCATCTCTGGTGAACAGAGCAGTATTCACAAAGGGAGGGAACAGCAGGGCACATGGGATGCTTGCCCAGTCCTGCCATCTGCTATCCCGAGGGGCTGGTCCCCAGATCCTGGACCCATCCAAGGCTACGCGTTTACTGCCTCTCAGCTGCTGTTTGTGTCACAAATGCCTGTCCCACAAGGGGCATTAAAAATATCCCAGTGGCTAATAGCATTTCTCAAAATAACTGCTTGCAAAGTGCTTTGCTGGGGCAAATGGCTACTAAAATTGGACTCCCTGGAGTGAGTGAGTGAGTGAGTGTGTGTGTGTGAGAGAGAGAGAGAGAATTTTAAATCCATTTCCCCCTAAGTGAGGCCCACAGTTGGTGCCCTTTTGTTCTGTGATTCCTCCTGTTGTCACCCGGTGTCCCAGAGCCCTGTTTACCGGCTCACCCCTGCCACGCCCTCTTCCAACCCCAGTCCTCTGCGAACTGGAGCGGCTGCTGCCCTACGTTGCCCGGTTGTCCTGCTCCGAGGAGCAGAAGTTTGAAGAATCTTGGTGGGGCGGGGTGGCCTTACTGTGGCAGCGGCCTCATTCCTTGGTGTGCCAGGTGATAATAGCAGGCGGTGGGGGATCTTGCTCAGTGCGCAGTTCAGGGGGGAAACTGGGCCACAGAACAGCTAGGCAGCCCCGCTCAAGGTGCCCTAGTAACGGAGGGCACAGAAACACAATTTTCCAGGCCCTCATTCCAGGCCGAGGCTGTTTAGTGGTCTCTAGGCCCATTCCTTGGGGCCACCAGGTGATCGGGTCACACAAGGCCAATCACTTCTCCTCTCACTCATAATACAAAAGGGAGTGAGGGTGTCCTTAGAGCAGTTACAAAAACAAAGTGAATAGGCACTTGGGGGGAATTTGCTTGAAGGACGAAGGGAATTTGAGAGCCAGAAGCCGGTTTTCCCTTAGGTTATAGCTGCATTGAATGAGGTGGGCCTCAGTGTCCCCATCTTTGAAATGGAACGTTCAGTGACTCATTTAGCAAGCATCTTTTGAGTGCTTGTTGTGGGCCTGGCTCTGTAGTAGACACTGGAGTTGCAAAGAGTGGTTTAAAGTTAAAAGCCAGGTCAGGAAACGTTTACAAGCCAAGCGTGCTGTGTGTGTGTGGCAGCTCCAGAGGGCCCGGGGTTCTGTGTGGTCCAAGGCGAGAAGTGGCAGCTGCATCGCTGTGTCTGCTGGCCTTGTATCGTCCCTAGAGATTTGGGTCCTGGAGATGAGAGCCTTATGAGTGTTTTACCAGGAATGGAGGCCCAGGGAGGAGTGAATTTCCCATTCCCCGTAGGAACTGTATGTGATGGAATGTTTATATAGTAGAAGGAGCACAGGCTCTGGAGTCAGGTGGACTCCCTGACCTTAGGCTAATTGCTTAAGCTGAGGGAACTGACTCCTGGCAGGGGAAAGTGACTTGCCAAGGTCATGTCTGAGGTGGACCTGGGACCCAGAACTGAGTTAGTTGACCAGAGGCCAGGCCTTTTCCTATTATACCTTGGTGCCTTCATCTCATTATATGAAGCAAATCATCAACTTTAATCATGCTACTGAGATCTTATTTTATACTTCATCACTTTCAAGTCACTTTCTCTTGTAATCTCCTAAGTTCTGCTTTGGGAAAGCCAGATTTCCTTATTCTGGGCCTGCTGATAGGGAAGGGTCGCTAGATTTAGCAAATAAAAATACAGGATGCCCAATGACATTTGAATTTCAGATAAGCAAGATAGAATTTTTTGGTTTAAGTTATGTCCTCTACAATATTTGGGACATACTATTTTAATAAATTATTTCTTGTTTATCTGAAGTTAAAACATAAGAGGGTATCCTACTTTGACCTGGAAACCCTATGGTGTCTGCCCACTGCCCCGAGATCACACACAGGCCGTGGGACCTCTGTGCCCCTGCCCGAGGCTTCTGGCGTTAACTCAGAGGCCCCTCTGCCTGGAGGGGGAAGGTGGAAAGGGGAGGGTCGCCCTGAGCATGGATCAGGCATCCCCAGCTCCTGGCCCAGGTGCCAGGGAGGGACTGGCCATCCACACTGGGCTAAAGGGAGATGGCCTGTAAGCTGAGAAGGGTGGCCGAGATGTCCCTTTTTATAACTGGAGAATAGTTTAAGTGAAGTGTCAGCAAGTGGCCTGTGTCCCTGGAACACGAGGTCTGGGGAAGTCCTGGCAACTTTACCCCTGAATTAGGAGCAGGGTCCCCTTCATCCCACTGGCTTCCTGAGAACACTGCCACCTGGGCCTGAGGAGCACCTGGGCTGTGGGCACTGGCTGCTCAGCTGGGCCACGGCACCTTCCAGGACTGAGGTGATATCCCTGTGTGGCCCTTGGGCTCTGGGTCTGTTCCCTGGGGTTGGAGCAGGGCAGCTGCAGTCAGCTCAGGGGAGGGGAGGGCAGCAGGATACACCCACGGAGCTGCCTCTGAGCTGCTGAGGCCAGCGGCTGCCAGCTCCTGTAAGCTCAGCCCCTTTTTTCAGAAGAGGCTTAGAGGTGGCGGCTGTTAACAGGCCAGGTGACAAAGGGATGCTGTCCTGCCTGCTCCGCCCTCTCGGCCTCACCCTGCCCCGCCCCCTCTGTCGGTCCTGCATCTTCATTCTTCGCTAGCCCAGACACGGGGCTCCAGAGCAATTAGAGGTCAGCTGCTGCTCTGCCCCATCCCCCCCAGCTCCCCGCCCAAGGTCCAGGCTTGCTGCTCCTGGGTGTCAGGATGCTGTCTCTCCCCTCTCCCCAGAGCAGCTTCCTGCTGGGGGAGTTCATCCCCACAGCCGTCCCTGAAGGGTGATCAGCTGGCCATAGCCTTGATATGGTGGCTTTTCTTCATGTTGACCAGGAACAGCCTTTGAGGGTCTTCAGGGGTAACTGATTTACCATATTGCCTGCCATCTTGTTGGACGTCCATGGGCCACCTGAGGACCAGTGGCCTTTGCTGTGTAGGTGCATAATAAGTGCATGGTGAACCAATACATGGGAGAGAAGCACGGAAACTCCATATGTAGGAAGTGATTGATGATAAAGGTTGAGGCCACTGGTTCTCAAACTTGAGCGGGCGTCAGCATCACCTGGAGACCTTGTTAAAGCAGACCAGCCCCAACTCAGGATTCCTGGCTCCATAGTTCTGGGGTAGGGACCAAGACTTTGCACTTCTAACAAGTTCCCAGGTGACACTGCTGGTCCAGGGCCACACTTTGAGAATCACCAGCTAAAATGATTGCCCTTCTCAAATGCCTTGCATTTCAATTCTACTTTTATTAAAATATTCATTAAGTAACTAATTAAACAAATCTTCATTGTCCTACTGTGTCCCATGCACCAAGTTTGGGGGATAAAAAGATAAAAATGGCCTCATGGAACCCAGTGTGCAACAAGGGAACTGCACATTAAAAACAATTGCCAACTAATCTAATTGCTTTTACTGGGGTATTGTGTGGGAAGTACAGTTAGGAGTACAGGGGAAGGGGCAATTGGGAGGGACCTCTTCGAAGGCAAGTGTGATAGTGTTTCTTTCTCTCCGTGTATTGCACTTCTGTGTGGTTTGTCTCCCCAGTTGACCTGTGAGATCCGTAAGGGAAGAGGCTGAGGTGAATCTTGATCTTCCTTTTTTAAGTGTGTTCTAGTTCTGGGGACACGGTAGGCAACCAAAAAAAAAAAAAAAATTCTTTGCCCAAAAAAGAAGACATGTTAGTATCAAAGAAGTGAATGCCTAATGGTGGAATTTCAGACCCAAGTGTTTGTGGGGGGGCCTACAGATTTGGATTCTATTACATATGCCTACTTCTAGGGCTGACCTGATAGAGACCAGCTTAAGCAGGAGGGCACCCTCCCTGGTCCCCAACATCAACTCACTGCCTGAGTTCATGGGGAATGCTGCAGGATTCTTGAAATCTGCCATGTTCTTAGAAAGCTCATTTCCAAGAGCCTTAAGTGGTCCTGAGCTGATGCTTAACTGGGACTTGTCTTGGCCTGAGGGGGAAACACTCTCAAAGCAGGGGGAAGAGGCCCAGGTAACTTTCTTTCTTCACAACCTTGGGGGCTGAGGAGGGACGAAAGCCCCTCCGTGGTGACTGCTCAGAGCTATGAGCTCCAGTTGGAAGGTGTGCTTCTTGTTCTGAACAGGGCCAGGAGAAACCCTTGGGCTTTGCCCGGGGCCAGAGCCACCTTCCCTGGGATTTTTCCTCCACACACCCTCACTGTGTCCTCTTTGGCTTCAGGAGTAGGAGACAGGAGCAGAACTAAGCCTGTCCTCCCCATCATTCATCACAAAAGTATTCATAATAGCTCTTACTGTGTGTAGAGCACTGTTCTTTAAAAACACCTTAGGTTCATAATAGATTGAGAAGGATTAAGAGAGGTGAAGAACAGTCAGTGTTGATGGAGCACACGCCCTCAGACACAGTTCTGAAACACTCTGCCCGTGTTCCTTCCTTTAGTCTTTAAAACAACTCTCGGAAGTGGGGGTGCAGTTGGCCCCATTTTAAAGAAAAGAAGACTGAGGCTGTGGGAATTTGAGAACCTGTCCCAAGATCTCTCCGAAAATAAAAGGACAGCATCAGGTTTGGATTCCGTGAGACTCCAGAGCCTGGGTTAATTGCTCTGCTGTCCTGCTCCAGACGATAGTGGAGGGGCTGGAGGAAGATGAAGGCGAAGGTGAGGGGAGAGCAGACTTTGATTTGTGCTCTCTGCTCCTCCTGGACCCTGGCTTCCTCCATAGAGTCTGTCCAGCTGCTGCAGCCTACTTTAGCCCCTCTTTCCAACCTCTGTTTTGACCTGTTATGGACATTTAATTTGGTTTGGATGATGATGATTACTATCATTACTATACCTCTAAGTACGATTGCAAAGCCCTCGAGAACAAGCACTGGCCTCAGGCTCCTCCCTCCTGCTCTCTCAGGACACCTTATAGCAGAGGTCAAGGTCAAGGGGCTGATGAACAGTCTGGCTCACCCAGAGCCGGTACCTGGTCCACACCTAGGGTGACCAGTCTTCCGGTTTGCTTGGGACTATTGTGGTCTTATCACTGCAAGTCTGGAATCATGGGAAATCTCTGAGTCAGTCCTGGGCAAACCAGGACAGCTGGTCACCCTATACCTCATTTGACAGATGAGGACACTGGTGCCTGAGGCGGGGTGGGGTGGGGGGAAGCATCCCCTGAGCCTCACCATGGTTCTTAGTGGAGGCTGGCTCCAGGGGCTGCTCCCTGATTCCTGATCCGGTAGTCTCTCCTCCTGCAGCCTCTAGAAGTGAGGCTCGGTCTCCTGCTCCGCACTTTTAAGGCACAGCTTTTATAGGCAGCTGCTGTCTTCTCTCTGGTTTCCTTGATGCTTCGCATCCTCTTTTGGAAAAACAACCCCCAAAATCAAGACGCTTTGGCCTCAAGCTCCTGGTGGAGCACTTGTGATGTGCTGGGGGGTTTATTGGGGTAACTCTTTGAGGGGCAGTATGTGTGCTCTAGGGGCTTATAGTTAGTGAAACGGAACTCGTTCTTCCTGAATCACAGACACAGTGATTGTTCAGCAGGGGCAGGGGGCAATTGACAGGTTCTCACGCTCAGATCCTGGAAAACCCTGAATTCTAGGCCAAAACTCTCCGAAGTGGGAGGTACAAAACTGTCCTTTGGAATATGGGAAGAAAATATTAAAGCATCGGTTTCTGTTTTTATGATCCTCTTAATGACTTTCTGTGTACACTTTATAGTGTATGTAATATTCACGTAGTATTGGGTGTGATGCACAGACATAGGCACACATGGGCGTGTATGCTGATGGGGGCTGCTCTTCCAGAATGCTCCCCACACTTCTAAAGAAGAGATGTTTTCATGCTAATGAGATCTCTTGGCTGGAGGATAGATGTTAGAATCTGTTTCAGCAGGGGGGAGGTCCAGATGAAGAGAGTGAGTATCAGTGTGAATTGGCTTAGAACATCCCTCTGTTGATGTTTAACTGATGCAGATGGTACTTAAGTGCCTCTACGGATGGTGTGTACCCTATTTATGTTAACAAGTCTCAAGAGAGCGGTTCTGTGCACCACAGAGGTAGCTTCCTGCAGTCAGCTTCGTATACCTTGTGTCATCACGTCTCTAACAGGATGAACGTGTTAGTTGATGAGTGATGGGAGGCAGTGGTTGATAAAGCAGGGGTTCTCAAAGTGGAGTTTCCAGACCAGCAGCATAGAGAATCACCTGGGAACTTGTTTGAAATGCAAATGCTTAGGCTTCATCCCAGACTCCTAGAATCAGAGACTGGGGGAGGGGGCCCAGCACGCCACGTTGAGGCCAGCCCTTCAGGTGATTCTGATGCACAGGCAAAATCGAGAACCGCTGAGATACCCCGGCAGGAGCATGGGGTTTGGGTCCTGGTTCTGCCCCTGCTGGCTCTGTGGCCTTGGGCAAGTTACTAATGGCCTTCTTGGAGACTTGGTTTTCCCATCTGACTAATGTGGGTTGTAACACCTCTCTCCTAACTTTAGTATGAGAATGGAAATAGGAGATAATTGGTGTAAAGTGCCGAGCACCATGCAGAGCGAATAGGAGTGTTTGGTATCCGGCCTCAGTTATTGTTTTTCCCATTAATTGGATGCAATTGGATGGGGTTGGTAGCAGCTTCTGTAAAATAAAAAAAAAAAAAAAAAAAAATAGGCCCAGAAACATCTGGTTCCCAAATTGCTTCCCTCACTAGCTCTGTGACCTTGGGCAAGTTGGTCTCCTTCTCCATAAAATGTGCCTAACCACACCTGTCTATCAATAATAGGATCAAATGACATGAGTGCTTTGTAATTTGTAAAATATCCAATAGGAGACATTTCTAGAGAGTTATTTACTGGGGTGGCTTGTCCTTTGTCCTCTTGGAAAATATATCCCCTTTCCCCAAATAATAAAAGAAAGTCAGAAATCCCACCATGCAGGACCTGCAGGCTGGGTCACAGAAGGCGTTTTTGCCCCCAAGACCACTTTATTTTTTTTCTCCGTGCCATTTCTGTTCCCTCCCATCCTGATCTGATGCTACCCACCAAATCCTGTCTTCAACTTGCATTCCCTTGTGCTCGGATGTTGAGCCCCTATTAAAATGTCAGCTGCAAGCCATGAACACTGCCTGGCTTCCTGGAGGAGGGGAGGGTGGTGGGGACTGTCCAGCATGTCCTTTGGTCATTACGATAATTGCTTGGGTGGGCCCTGCCAAGACATCAAATAAATTGCCTCCTTCCCTTAAGTGTCTCAGCGCTGTTTTTTGCAACGTGAATTGTCCCAGTGCGGAGATAAGCTTTGCTCATAATTTCACCAGATTCTTAAATGAGGAAAATGGGTAAACAGCTTTCCCTTCCCCACACACTCCCACTTTTTTTCCGTGATGGTGTCCAATGACAACACATCCATCACCGGAGAGGCCCGGAGCCAGCCAGCGCAGGCTGCTGGAAGGTTCCTGTCCTCTCCCGAGAGTGCTGAGGGCCCTGAGAGGGTGTCTGCAGAGCAGAGATAGAGCCAGAGAGCTTGGGGAAGAGAGCCCTCCACCCTGGGATTTACCATGGGGAGGCAATAGCTCTTCTCTCTGGGAGGAGAGGCCTGCCGCTGTCCTCCTGGTCGCCTGCCTCAGTGAGCCACACATTGATGAAGTGAGGGCCTATGTCACAACCACGACTCCTCATTAGGCTGCTGATGAATGAGGACAGCAGGAAAAATGAGTTGGGCTCTGCAGTGGCATTTCTTTACTTTCCTAGCAAAATGCCGGGACATCCTTCCCCTGGAAGAGTGGAGGGGAGAAAGGGTCAGAGCGGAGAGATTTCTGATATGCTGTTAGTGGTGCAGCCAGTTAAAAAGAAATTAAAACAGAAATCTCTGCTGGCTGCTGGAATGCAGGGATCTGCTCTCCTGGCCCCTCTAAACCCTTGAACAAATTAATTGAATGGATGTTGACTTGGGGGGGGGATCAGCTGAAGGCTTAGATACCAGTCCTTTCTGTGGTGGGCAGAGAGGGAGGGGTGTGTGTGTGTGTGTGTCTCACAGCGGGTATGGGGGTGAGTTGGGGGCAGTTCAGAAATTGAAAGGAGATTTGAGCATTTTGGGGTAGAGGAGACAAAATCTGCTGGAATTTCATCTTGAAGAGAATCAAAGGACTGGGAGGGAGACCCTCTCTAGCCCTGGAGAAGAGAGTTTTCAGGATGTGAAGCACTCATGCCTCCAAATTCTTCTTTTTCTCTGTAGACTCGCAAGCCTCATAAGGGCTGAAATGAGCATAAGGACGTCCTTTGTGACTGAAGAGTGTTGCTGGAAGGGGGAGGGAAAGGTCCAGAATGGTTGCATGGTGCTGTCAGTCGGCGGGGAGATGGACGGGATGACTTTGCCCTTTTGCCCTGTCACACGTTTGCTCAGAAGCTTTCTCCCCTGTGTGGTCAGGTGACCTGGGAAAGAGGCAGAAGTGGGAGACTGCTTCCCCTTCCTGGGACCTGGACATTTTGGGTCACCTGGGTTCCTCCCTGATCTTGTCAGGTTCTCAGCCTGCCTTCCCCACAACCTCTCTTTGCTTTTCTAGATTCTCTCGTAAGAACTTAGAAAACAGCAGCTGTGGCCCTTTGGCCCAGGGATCCAGAACGAGCATCTTATCGTGGTCAGGGTAGGTGAGCAGGCATGGAGCAGAGCCCTGCCGTGTCTGCTTCTGGCCGCTGCTCTGTCCCAGCGACAGTGGTGGCCTCCCTGGGAATGCTTCTCACCACACACTGAGCCATAAAAAATTCAACCGCAGGGTTATCAAATATTTATCTGCCTGATGAATGAATGCTTGCAGATTCTTATGAATTCTTTGCTCTGATTAAATAAAATTGAAGGATGGGAATTGGCTTCTCAGCACTTTAGCAAAAGACAAGTCAGGGCGGTTACTTTCTGCCTGGGATTTGTCCCTGGGAACAGCTGGCGTCCTGTAGAACTCATCTGCTTCATGTGTCATCACCCACTCTATACTCCAGAGTTCTGGACTTTGCCCAGGTTGTGGTCAAGAAGGGCAGCTCTAAGACCAGCATCCCTTTACGGCTGATAAAGCAGTGTCCCAACGGATCCCGACTCAAATGTCCTCAACCTTGGATAGCCCTCTGTCTTCATTTTTCTTACCTGTAAAATGGGAATAATAGTAATACCTTACTTAAAAGATGATTATGTGATATATATCAAATGCCTCACCTAGTAGGCTCTAAGACATGTTTACTATGATTATTACTTTATTTCTACAACACCGTGGTTGAGTATCTCCTTGGATTTGGAAAGGCATGATTTTGGAGGCCTGCTTTGTAGGCTGCTGCCTGCAGTTCCTTGGAGTTATCGATTGATCGGTCCATTAGCATGCCCGCTTTTTGTTCATTTATTCATTAATTCAAGGCTGTTGGGTCCATTCTTTAACAATTGGATCCCTGCTCTTAAGAAAAATATGCTTTCGTTGGGGAAATAACACGTTTACACTATCTCCGTATGTACGTGTGTGTGTTTTAATACGTTCATCATGCAGGAAGAGAAAAGGTTCATAACGGTTGGGGTTACTAGAGGTGGGGTTAATAGGAAGGCTTCACCGGGAGGGGAAACCTGCGTAGGGCAAGGCATGAGGCCAGCACTTAGGAGAAGCCTGTAGCAGCCCCTGTGGTTTCAAAAGGATTTAGAGAGGGGAGTCACAGCCTACCTTGCAGCAACTTTGAGGCAGGCTTAGGCTTGAAAGATACTATTGCAGATACAGTCTTCTGCCCCAGGCCTGCGTTTGCGGAGTGTCCTGCCCCTGGAGAGAGGGGGACCAGTTCCTTATGTGCCTGGGGTGTTTAATAGTATAGCAAAAGTAAACACACCTGTGCCTGAGTGCCTTTGGCTCAGCTGGAAGAGCCCCTCTGCTGCAATTTAGGAGGGAGCATGGTGGGTGGGATGGGATCAGACCAGAGTTCTACGACTGGGATTTGCCTGCTGGAGCCCTGGGTCACCATGCCATACCCACCTGCAGGTCAGAAACTGGAACTGGATCCCGTGGCCAGATGGGAGGCAGCAGGGCCAGCCCTTCCCTTTCACTGGCCTGTAGCCAGCCCAGGTCTGGTGGGAAGGAAGGGACACATCCTGATGTCTGAGTGCCCTGCGATTTCTTCGTTGGTGGCTCTGTCCCGCTGGGGGCAAATGCCAGCATCACAGTTGATACCCCTTGGTGTCCTGGCTGGCGAGGCCAGCGGGTCCTGAGGGAGGTGCATTCGACTTTTGTCTTGGTTGAAAGCCAACGTGTCCCATGGGACCATTCTCCTCGTGAGCCTGTTCAATCCGTCCATCGATGAGCAAGTATGAGCGAGTAGTTCGTGAGACTTAAGGTGTCAAGTACTGAAAAAAGTCTCCTGGCCTGGCTCTGTAGGGGGCACAGGAATTATCAGGCCGGGATGGCCTCCTCTACACAAGGAGCCTACACTCCAGTCCACTGAGGGAAGCGAGAGAGAGACACACCAGGAAAGGTTCTACAGCAACTCATACTGGCCTCACAGACGAGATGCGTGGGCAGCAATTCAGATGTCCTAAGGCAGCACCTACTCAGTCCAGAGCAGGAGTGACTGGCTGGCCGTGGGGCAGGGGCTGGGGTGGGGGGTAGAGGGGAGCCTGCCTGCGTGCTCAGCATCTGTGTCTCTTCGTTTCGTTAGCTGCTTAATGTGAGAAGAGAGGAATTCTGTGTCTTTCCAGATCCCAATGAGTATGCGTAGTATCTGAGGACATTCTTTTTTATTTCCTAGTCCTCTCCTACTGCCTTCGGAAGTCTTATGGGCACAGTGCAAAATATTTGCAGAGAACAGAAGAAGAGTGCAGAGAGGCAGAAATAAAATCACTCATAATCACACCAGAAGCATCTACTACTCTTCACATTTTGCTTCATTTTCTCCTAACAATGTTATCATGCCTTTTTCTTCATAGTGCCAAGATCATAGACTACGTGCAATTTAGTGTTCTGCTTTTATCCTTAACATCATCGTATTATCAGCGTTTCCAGGTGTTACTGAGACTATAAACATATCTTTAAATGGCTTATATGCCATGATTTGGATACTCACCCCTTTTCTTCATATTTCTCTTTTCATTTTTCCTTTTTTTTATTATCATAGAATTACACTGGATATCTTTCTACAGAATTATATACATTACTTCATTTGTTCATTTATTTAAAAAACTTTGAGTATCTGTAGTGTGCAAGACAATGTGCTTTTTAGCCATGAGAGAGAAGGGCTTTTAGACAGAGTTGGACATTGGGAATGCTATGGAAGGACTTGGGAGGAAACCATCTGAAATAGCAAAGAGGCACATAGATGCACTACTTAAGAACATGCAGTTTTGTGGTGCTGTTATCTGTAGTCACTATCCCTGGCTTGTCATAGGACCATAGGCAGGTTAATTGTTCTGGGCCTCGGTTTCCATGTCTGTAGTCACTAGATGGGTTTGAAGCTGCTTCCTGCCTCCAACAGTCTGTGGTTCTAACTGGAAACGTAAGATCACCCAAGGGGCCCTCTTTCCCCATATCTCACTGAGGCTGTGTTTGGAGCGTTCCTGGTGCACAGATGCTGCTGATGGGCCTGGACATAGCCTGTCCTCTTCCCCGCTTGGCCGTGATCACAGTGTTCATTTGCTCAGCTCTCTTTTTGCATAAGTAGTTCAGGGCTTGACTGCAGCCCAGCTCTGTTTGGAATTAGCACAGACATAGAAGAGTTTTTATAAAATCGTGAGCAGAGCAACCTAGGAAGGAAGACTCTTCACCAAATGCTGATGTGCCAAGAGAGAGGTCCCCTTTAAAACTCGAGCAGGGTAAATCTTGGACATAGGGGAGGAATTCCAATGGAATTCCTGAGCTTTAATCACAGGAGCAGCTCTGGCTGGGAGGCCGCCCTGGCACATGCATCTGTGCAGCCAGTGATGACATTATCTGTTCACTGGAGGCTTTCTTCCCCACAAAGAGGCTAGTCCTTAAGTCCTTATTTGCAGCCCTTGACAGCAGGAGCCACAAGCCTCTAACCAGCTCAGGACCCGGGGTGAGATCTGCTTGGGTCCCGAATAGAGGGATCTCTGCACAGAAGGACTTCCAGAAGAGTGGCAGCACTTCTGCTTCAAAGTGTGGAGGACTGGGGGAACAGGGACCCCCATGCTTGGCGCTGGGACAAGGCATCAGGAAAGAGGCCCAGTACCAGGAGGTGTGGAGGGGCAGGAGGTAGATTGGATTTAGGGCTGGAGGGAAGGGTAGGAGGGCCAAATAACTTAGCTCCCCAATCCCTCTCTGGACCATCTTTGTTTTCATAGTTAGAATGTGTCCTTTTGGGGGTGGTCTTTGGACATGTGCTAATTATAAATTGTCCTTCATTGCATTCCGAGAGTTGTAATAATTAGAATTTCTAATTCCAGTCCTCTGAGCTGCTCCCAGCAGCCTTATCCTGTGAGAGGAGCACTTGACACATTTGCTGTCCTGCTGAAAGTCACTGCAGGAGGCCAGCGGCATGCGGCCTGGAGGAAGGATCCAGATTTGGGGAGTAGGCATGGAAACCTTTCCCCAGAACCCAATACAAATGTCCTGGAAGCTCTTCTGTTTGTGGTCTGTTTGTTTTTAAAGAGGAATATTTTCAAGGCAAACGGACAGGGCAGGGCGGTCTAAGGAATAGATCCCTGGGCTCTGGTCCTAGCCTGACCAGAGCCTGTGGGACTGTGGTCAGTGAACTCTTTGGACCTCAGTCTGCTCTCCTGTAGACTGAGGGAATCAGATCTGTGATCGCCCAGGGCCTTACCAGTTCTCAGATGATTTGAATCCATGAAATGTGGAAATCATGAGTTCTTAGTTGGAGCCATCAGATCACATAGTGACTCTGCCTGGGTCAGCTACATGACTTCATTTGCATGCAGTTTGATAAGAAGATATTAAATAACTTTGTTCAAGGTCAAGATAAGAGCCTAAGCCTTGTGTTTTTTCCCACCCTACCTCATTGTCTTGCTTAACCTCCCCCTAACCTTGGTTTCTTGATCTGTAAAATGGGAATGATAATACTCAGAAGATAGTTTCAGGAAACTATGTAAAATGCAAAGCACTAGGCATGCGTGAGGGCTCTTCATACGGTCACTGCAGCCTTGCACCCATCCTTTGGAAGAGGTGCATTATGTTTTCTTCACTGCCTCATCCCTCACAGGGCTGCTCTCCTAAAGCATCTTTAGGCCCTCATAGCAGTTTGGTGCCCAGGATTGTGGTGGGGAGAAGGTGGGCGCTCCAGGTCCTACTCTAACTGAAGACTCACGCTGCCTTGCCAGGGAGTCACCTTGTGGGGACTCAGACGTGGATGTTAGTCCTGAGATACTCCTAGGAGTACGCCCTTCCTTCTTGGCCACTAGTAATGGTGAGCATGCTTGGAGAGGTAGGATGTTTTACCGGTACACAGCATGTACACTCTTGTTACTTTATTTACAGATCGGGGTAGGATATGGGGAAGGTACCCAAGGCCATGCAACCAGTAAACCAAGAAACAAGACAGGGGCAGGTCAGGAATGGAAGCTTCCACCTCCAGGAAACAGCCCAACAGCCCGATCGCATCACCCTCCAACCTCTGTGTGCTTCTCTTGCTGTTGTCGCAACCTGCCCTCCAGGCTTGTCCCGTCAGGGCTCGTGCCCCAAAGCTGCCCTTGCTAGTTAGCGTCCTCAAGCCTTAAACTTGCAGGGAGAGAGTGTTAGTGCTGGAGGGACCCTTAGATGTTGTTTGGCTCATCCGTGTCAGTTAACTGATGCTGGAATGGGGGCTAAAATGATTGAGTGGCTGCATGACCACATAGCTTGTTGAAATAGCCTGGGATGACCAGCTCTCCTGATTCAAGGACCCTTGAATCCCTTGCCCTTTCTCCTATACCCTACTGCCTTTCTTTCCTTGAAATTCCATCAGGGGTCATACACTGGTGAAAGTGAGGTACAAGACTGTTTTGTTTGGCTGATCTGTAGGAGAAAGGAAAAAAAGAATTTAAAGTCTCCAGACAGGGCATGCAGCACACTTCCCGTATTAGTCAGCTCGAGCTGCGGTAACAAATACCCCAGATTGGGTGGCTAGAGGACAGACATTTATTTTCTCACAGTTCTGGAGGCTAGAAGTCTGAGATCAAGGTCCTGGCAGAGTTGGTTTCTTCTGAGGCCTCTCTCCTTGGCTTGTAGATGACTGTCTTCTTTCTCTGTCTTCACAGGGTCTTCCTTTTGTGTGTCTGTGTCCTCATCTCCTCATAAGGACACAAGTCAGGTTGGCTCAGGGCTCACACTAGTGACCTTGTTTTAACTACTCACCTCTTTAAAGACCCTGTCTCCAAATACAGTCATATTTTGAGGTATTGGGGGTTAGAACTTCAACATATGGATTTGAGGGGGACAATTCAGCCCCCAACAATCCTTCTCATATTACCTTGTGTCTGATGTACACCATTTGGGCATTTGCATCCAACCCTGTCTTTATGGGGGTCTTGGTGAATGATCAGGAGAGACCCCAGAGTGGAATGAGCATCCCAGGGGCACTGGAAAGGGGAAGCAGAAGGGGCTGCCCATGACCATCCCCCCCCTTACCCCACGGTGACTGCTCCGTGGACCTGCTCAGTGAGGACAGGAGGATCCAGTCTACTCAGAACGCACGCATTTCGGGGCCGACGAGGGAGCTGGTCGTCCTTCTAGGGAGCGTAGCTGATTAAAATAATCATATTAACTGGCTCTTAAAGAGACATATTTATAGCCATGGTGACACATTATTAAGGATCTAATTTGGATCAGGACTCTGGGAATCTTATTTTTAGGCCTAGAGGAGAGCCCTGCAGGCAGGTGACCAGGAGGTCTCCCAGGGACTTTGTGTTTATTCTGTCCCACTGGAGACTCTAAAGGTTGGCAGAAATTCACAAGGTCCTGTCATCGCACCCTTCCACCTGATGCTTGAATCACTGCTCCAACTGTCCCCACCGAGGGACCATCCAACCTCTTCTTCTTCTTCTTCTTTTTTTTTTAATTAATTTTATGGCTGTGTTGGGCCTTCGTTTCTGTGCGAGGGGTTTCTCTAGTTGCGGCAAGTGGGGGCTACTCTTCATCGCGGTGCGCGGGCCTCTCACTATCGCGGCCTCTCTTGTTGCGGAGCACAGGCTCCAGACGCGCAGGCTCAGTAGTTGTGGCTCACGGGCCTAGTCGCTCCACGGCATGTGGGATCCTCCCAGACTAGGGCTTGAACCCGTGTCCCCTGCATTGGCAGGCAGATTCTCAACCACTGCGCCACCAGGGAAGCCCCTAACCTCTTCTTAAATGCCTCCCATATTCCATCCAGGAGGGCCATCCTGTCCTAGGTAAGTGAGAAGGAACTTTCTTCTTTTTTTAAATTTTCCATCTGCTGGTCTGGGTCCACCCTGGGGTTGGAGAGAATATGTCCCCCTATTTGGCAGCTCTTCAGAGGCCTTGGAGACAGGGCTTAAAGGTCTGCTGGCCGTCGCTGCTCTAGGCTGACGGCCCCGCTTCATCCTTCAGCAGCTCCTCTCAGAATATAGCTACACCTTGTTTGTTTTTTTTAAAAAAAAATAATTAATTAATTTATTTATTTTTGGCTGCTTCGGGTCTTTGTTGCTGTGCACGGGCTTTCTCTAGTTGCGGTGAGCGGGGTCTACTCTTTCACTGTGGTGCACAGGCTTCTCATCGCGGTGGCTTCTCTTGTTGTGGAGCACGGGCTTTAGGCATGCGGGCTTCAGTAATTGTGGCACAGGGGCTCAGTAGTTGTGGCTCATGGGCTCTAGAGTGCAGGCTCAGTAGTTGTGGTGCATGGGATTAGTTGCTCTGTGGCATGTGGGATCTTCCCAGACCAGGGCTTGAACCTGTGTCCCCTGCATTGGCAGGCGGATTCTTAACCACTGCACCACGAGGGAAGCCCTCCACCTTGGTTTTTTGAAGAATGTAAATGTTCAGTTCTGGGGTCCAGGACCTTCCCCAGGGCCTGCCTCATGGCACTGCTCCAATTCTGGGTCCAGATGAAACTTGGCCATTTGTAGTCAACTGGCCTTTGTTGAGGAATTTTGGGGAAAACAGGCTACTTCTGAAGAGAAATCACTCAGCAGGTGCCTGTGTTATTGGTTTGGTGAGAAGAAAGATGGAGACTGAGGATTTTGATAGAGGGAGTCTGACCCAGGTGAAGGGCAGTACTGTGTTCCTGTGGGGACCCACTTAGGCCACAGCACTGAGGGGATTGGCCAGAGAACCCTGATGTGTGGTCCTTCTGAGAAATGAGCACCTGGGCAGCTCTGGTTTGCACATTCCACTCTGCCCACCCTGAGAATGATGGAGTCCCTTTAGCCACACTTGTGGTGCCCCTGATGGGGGGAGCCTAGGGTGCGTCTCGCGCAAGGCTGTGTCCTGTGAATACACACCAGCTCCAGAGTTCTCCACAAATGTCACCGATGGAAGATTGGGAAGCTGCCTCTGTGTGCACAGATACTTATATTTTAGTGCCTAACAACAACAACGGAACAAAAAGAAATAGTTTTCAGATGTGGGAAAATCAGACTTCAGAGGATATTTTGTAAAAGCTGTCATAGTATAGGATTGGGCTGATGGTCCAAATACCACTTTTTCTCTGTTTCTTTTTAAAGCTCTATTTTCTATTAAAGGCAAGAAAACTGTGTGTGTGTGTGTTTGTGTGTGCACGTGTGTGTGTGGTGTGTATGTAGTGCATGCATGCATGTACATGTACTACATGCCTGTGTGTGTGCACATGCATGTATGTGTGTGTATGTATGCATGTGTGTATTCTTTGGACAACCCAGGAATGTTCCCTGCGAGCAGGAATGCCTTCTTGCCCACTCCCAATCCCCACCCCAGTTTCCTCCTCTCACCTCCTCAGCTGGCATAGTTACTCACATTGCCTAAAGGAACACAACAGAAGAGTCCAAGTTTCGGGACAAACAAATGGCTGGAAATTGCACTTCTCAGGGAAATGGCTTTTGGTGACTCCTCTAGAGAAATTCCTGTCATTTGAAATAAGATGAGAGTTTCCCAAGTGAGACGCCACCAAGATGGCAGATCCTGTGGGCGGGCTTTTAAAAAGGATTAAATGACTCGTTCTGTATGATTGGGATTCTAGTCAAGCGGCTTCTTTTTACTCTTCTGCTTGGCTTGCAGCTTGAAAGTAAGATTCAGGAATTAGGTTTTTCTTGTCTGTCCTCACCATAGAGCCACCCCTGTGAGCTCTGGTGGTGTTCCCAACGGGAGTCCGGTCCAGAGGCTTCGAGTGGCGGCTGAGCCTCTCAGAAGCTCTGGGTGCTCAGGATGAGGTGTGTGGCTTTTGGTTTACATTTCTGGGTGAAGCTCTTCTCTCTTACTTACTTACTTACTTACTTACTTACTTACTTATTTATTTATTTATTTATTTATTTATGGCTGTGTTGGGTCTTCGTTTCTGTGCGAGGGCTTTCTCTAGTTGAGACAAGTAGGGGCCACTCTACATCGCCGTGCGCGGGCCTCTCACTATCGCGGCCTCTCTTGTTGCGGAGCACAGGCTCCAGACGCGCAGGCTCAGTAACTGTGGCTCACGGGCCCAGCTGCTCCGCGGCATGTGGGATCCTCCCAGACCAGGGCTCGAACCCGTGTCCCCTTCATTGGCAGGCAGATTCTCAACCACTGCGCCACCAGGGAAGCCCAAAGCTCTTCTCTTGACTCACTCTTCCTCTACGTGGAGACTCCCTCTGGGTACCCCCCCCCCCCCCCCCCGCCCCAGTCCTCCCTTTGCAACGTTTAATGAGGGCCTTTAATGACATGGTTCTGTGGCATCTCCTCCTTGGTTTGCTCTGTCAGATTCATTGCTGGACCATCGAGTCAATGAGCTCAGGGACTGGGTCCATCTTAGTTGTTGCTGTAGTCATGACGTAGTGTAGGCCGTCCATAATCATTTGTGGGGTAAGTGAACATATTTCTATTTCTAACATCCTCCGCAGAATGGGCACAGGGATGAGAGAATTCCACCTGCTTCTCTCTCCCGGTTCCCTGCAAACAGTCTGTGACTAGTGGAGAAACTGGCCCCTGGGGTTTCTGCCCCAGCTGCCAAATCCTACATCCCTCCAATAGAGGCACAAGTAGGCACCTGCCCTTTGCACCCTCGCTCCCCCTGATGGATGGGATTAAAAGAATCTTGGCCGCATCATCAGGTGTTCATCTGCTATTAGCTGATGAAAATGGGGGAAAAAAATCTGCATCCCCAGACAGCCTGTTCTTGATGCAGTTGAAGAAAGACTAAAGAGCTCTCCGTGACTTGCTGGCTTATGGGGCCCTATTTTTGCCTCAAACCCATGGTGAATTGCTGTCTCTCCCCCACCAACCATCAGCTGGAAAATCCATTAACAAATTAAAATTCCCTTCAGAGTCAGATCAGCTTTAGTTTCTAAATGACCTTAATTTTCATCACCAGTGCCGTACAGGCTTGGAAGCTTCAGCAGTCACCGAATCTCTTGCTACTTGCTGAGGCAGCAGAGAGCTGGGGTTTTACAGTTGGGCCAAGCTTCCGGGTTCACGGGTGATCCCTCTGGAAGCCTTACTGGTTTCTGAGGGTCTTTGTGCCCCTTCCTTCACTGGCCTGTCCCAGGTGATTTCTCAGTCAGCTTTAGGTAAGTTCATACCCCAAGAGTTTTCCGTCACTGCCAGTTAACTTAGTCTAGGCCCTCAGGAGTTCCTTCTGGTGACTGTTAGGTTTGGGGGCCTTCTGCAAGACAAACTGAGAACGAGACACGGTTCTCAAGCCGCTACCAACAGGCTGGGTTATCCTTGGGCAGCTGGAGAGCCGTCCAGAGCTGTGTCAGCCCTCCAGCTCATCCCAAAGTAGAGAAGCCCTCCCTCTCCAATAAACTAGAAGGCCAGGCCTCTGATTCTCATAATTTGGGGATTTGGATGTTGTGTAGCTGTTTTCCTATCACCTCTGTTTTCTGGAGCTGCATCCTGCGTTGTCTAACTTTGATAAGCTGGAGGAGAATCAGGCTTCCTATTGGGGCCTCCGTGGTGTTGGGTGGGGAGAGGGTAGGGATAGACAGGCAGGTCCTAAGATGGTGCTGGGTGGGGGGGAGCGACAGCCAGCCGAGAGCGAGGAGCAAAAGGAAAGTCCTGTGGGTGCAGGTCTGGGGGTTCAAACCGCTTTGCTTTGAGGGACTTGGGATGAAGGGGTCGTTCGGAGAGAGGGGGATCATGAAGAACTTGGGCTTGCCTGCCGAATTTATCATTCTGCTTTCTGCTCACACAGAAGAGTGAGAGAAAACAGTTTGCCAAGACCAGGCTGGGTTAAGGCTCCGTGTTAGTAATAAGTGTAAGAAACATTTATCGGGCACTTACTAAGTGCCAGGAACTGGGTACTCAGCACAACTCTGTGAGGAAGGCCCGAGTGTTATCTGCATTCTCCTGATGAGGAAAGTGAGGCTCTAGGGCTGCTGTAACAAATACCACAGACTGGGTGGCTTAAACAACAGAAATTCAATTTCTTACAGTTCTGGGGGCTGGAAGTCCGAGATCTAGGTGTCAGCAGGATTGGTTCCTTCTTAGGGCCGTGAGGCAGGGATCTATCCCAGGCCTGTCTCCTGGGCTTGTAGATGGGCCTCATTTCCCTGGGTCTTCACATTGTCTTCCCTGGGTACATGTCTGTGTACAAATTTCTTCTTCTTAGAAGGACATCAGTCATATTGGACTGGAGTCCCTCCAAATGGCCTCATTTTAGCTTAGTCACCTCTTTAAAGATCTTATCTCCAAATACAGTGACATTCTGAGGTATGGGGCTTAGGACTCCCATGTGAATTTTTTTAGAGTGGGACACAATTCAGCCCATTACAGGCACAGAGAGGCTAAGTAGCTTGCCTGAGGTCACACAGCTACAGGATAAGAGTTCAGACAGTCTGACGCTAGAAAGCCCTAGTTCCGTCCATATAGGAAAAAAAAAAAAGAAAATGAAGACAGGCCAAAGCAGGGTTATGCAAATTGTGGTCTATTTTAAATGTTTACCTAAATTCAATAAAGGAGTGCTTTTGAAAAGAAAAAGAAATCGAACACAATATGATCTTGATATTCAAAGGATAATTACTTAATATGTAAACTTAATATTAATCCCTAGAGTATTACAGGGGTGAGATCTGGTAACAGGATAAAGTCTGAACTTGATAGGCAGTGGTACCTTTTCCCCAGCCCATGAGTGCATCTCCTTGGATGCGTATATAACCTCCTCAGGGATAGCTTTGAGGTCTACATTCGAGGCCCCCTGTGAACGGAGAACTTGTCTAGTGGCCTTCTGCACCTCCCTGCCTGCTTCGGGCAGCTTTTCTTAAACTTTGTGACTCCCCAGTCTCTGGTCTCGAACCGCTGTGCTCTGCTCCCTCGCAAGTCTGGAAACTGGGGTTCTGGTCTCAACTCTGCCAGGAAGCAGCAGTGAGTGACCTTGGGAAGGTCAAACGCCTCCAGCCTACCTTCCCTGTCTGCAAATGGAGGTGTTGGAATAAAAGGTGACCTTTATGGGTTCTGGCAGCTCCAGACATCCTCACGACTCTGATGCTGTGATTAAGAGCTCTGTCATTCGATTCTATGGCAGCATATTAAGCAAAACTGAATTGCAATGTGTGGAACCCTATTGGGTCATCCTCGATGGCACCCAGAACCCCTGGGTCTTCTAGTCGCCTGGTGTGACATCCACTGAACACTTCTCTGCCAACATCATTGTGGATGACTGTGAGGGAGACAGACCTTCCATAGTGAAAAAACGCAATCAGTCAAGAGGGCTTGGTTAAAGCAAATTTATTTGGTGTGGAGCCTGCCCTACCAACAGTGTAGCAATAGCCTCTACGATGTAAGATTTGTTTTAACAGATGGATGTATAAGTCCAGGAGCCATGGGAGGTGAATGTGCCTGTCAAGCAGAGGTGGCGATAGCTTTATCACATGGTGTCCTTGACAGCCTGGCCCAGAGGTCACCCTGAGATCTTGAGAGAGGCTCTGCGTTCTTCCAGCTGGGTTTTCCCTGTGCAGGTCTCTATCTTTCTGTTTTCCTTTTCTCTTTTTTTATTTACTTTTTTCCTCCTCTTCCTTTTCCTTCCTTTCTTCTCTCCTCCATCCCTCTCTCCTTCCTTCTTCCTTTTTTTCTTGTGAATCCTGTTTATGTGATTTAGGCTTCACTTTCTTCAGCCTTCCAAATCAGAGGTGATAACTCACCTCGCTGGTGGGCATCACCATTCCATGTGTCATAACGTGAACGCCTTCTGTGCTGTGAAGGGGCATCACAGCATAGGGAAGTCTCTTGCGTAGATGGGTTATCTGCTCACATTCCTCCCCTCTCTCTTACCTCTCTGGCCCCTTACTATCTTACTGGAGCCAGATTTACCCTGTCTCATGCACTACTCTTTCTATAACTCTTGATGCTGTCAATGATTGATTATAAAGCATCCTGACTCCTTTTTGGAAAGCTGTCACAATTGAACACATACATGATATTTATGTTTGTGTGCTTGGTTGATCTTTGTCTCTCGCTGGAGTGTAAGCCCTTTGAGGACAGGGACCCTGTCTGCCTTTCCCACTCTTACACTCCTGGAGCTTTGCACAGTATGTGGCTTACACTGGGTTCTCAGTGCACGTTTGTTAAAGGAGTGAGTGAGATCATCTGGGCTTTCTAACCACACTGGGAGGTAGGTGGGTGGGTATGTCAGTCTTCTCTTGGAGCTGAAGAACAGGTCAGATAGCTGGGTGGCTTGCCCAAAGCATCACCACTAGCCAGCAGATGACACAGGCCTGGGCTTGTTCCATTCAAGGGGACCGCAGTGACACTAGTCCCTCCCCTGCCTGTGGGGAGCTTCCTGTCAAGTTGGGGAGACCAGGTGAAGGAGGAGAAGGGTCATATTAGGATCCTGTTCTCATTAGTGTGAGCGGTGAGGCACGGGAGCTCTGAGCCAGGGGTGGCGGGTCAGCCCTGAGCCACATGGCCCGTCGTCGCCTCCCCCTTTGGCAGCTGTGGTCAGTTCCTGCTGCTCTGGCCAAGGGTGTGCCTTTGCTGGACTCCCCACCTCCTGCTAGTTGAGCCCCCGCCAGAGCGCTTGCTGGGGTGGCCTCCTTCCCTACCAGGGCAGATTTCAGTCTGTCCTTTCCCTCCCAGCATCCCATGGACATCTCCGTAGGTGTGGACTGCCCAGTCCTGGGTGAGGGGCACCGTGCGTTAAGACCCCAAGACCACCCCTGCTGAGGGGTGGAATTGGAAATCTGGCAGGGGCTGGCCACTCTCTTAATATAATATAGGCCCAGGAAAGGCCCATCCCTAAAACGTTTTTGTTTGTTTTACATTGGAGGAAGGTACCAACGCTCATTAGATGCCTGCTGTTTGCTGGGTGCCAACAAGATGCTTTGTATCTTGTATACGATATCTTATTTAATCCTCCCTACAGCCCTTTGAGGCTGGCATTGTTATTATCCCCATTTTAGAGATGAGAAAGCTGAGGCTCAATGTGTTTAAGTGACTCACCCAAGGTGGGCACAGCTCGTAAGTAGCAGGGTTCGGATTCAAACTCAGGCTCCTCCAACTCCACACCCCCCCTCAAGTATTTCCATGATACCATGATGCCTCCTAAGACATGAGAAAAGCCAGGCAGCTCCAGAAACAGGGGTGCCATCCTGAAGCCAGAAGGGAGGGTCTGGCCAGGATGTCTTTCTTTCCATTTGCATTAAAATGTGCTTGTAGCTGTAGAATGCCTGGTGCCTTTGGGCCAGTGGCTGCCAGCTTTGTCCCTAGCTGAATCTCCAGCCTCAAAGAGCCCTTCCCACAGCCCGGGAAGACCAAGCAGTTTGCTCCCAGCATTCTTGGAAACCAGCTATGGGCAAAGAACCCCGTTTCTGCTGAGTTCTCCCTGCTACTTCCAGCCTCACCAGAGACCGTTTTTGGGCTCCAGGTAAGGGCCCAGAAGGATCCAGGCCTGGCCTTCTCAGAGTTTAACTTCTGGGTTGTTAGTGTGCGTGTGTGTGTTCCATTTTGGGTATACTTAGGTCTCTCGTCTGGTTTTGGTTTAGAATTTGTGCCGTATCCCTTTGTTCCCTTCCCCTGTGGGTTTACACACAACCACAGGCCTGTGTATTGATAGAAGACAGGTGCTTGGCCAGCTCAGCCCCTGGAGCTAATGGAGGGAAGCAATGAATTTAATGAAACCAGATAAGCATTAATTTAGAGACTTTCTATCTAAGCCCTCTGATGTAATTTCCTCCCATGGCAGATTTATCTTTTCAATTCTGTTCAACTCAGACCAGTATTAGAATGGCTTTCCCCTTACTGTTCGCATACCGGTCTGGGTTGGCTGCCAAGGACATGGGTACCCTGAAATCCTGAAGAGAGTTTGCCTTAGAGGACAGGGAGCCCGGCTCCTTCTTTTGGCCCTGCCTCTCACTGGCTGTGTGACTTCGACTCACTCACTTAACCTCTCTGAGCCTAGGAAGCCTCATTTCTCAAATGGGTATTCAGTAGTGATACCTGAATTATGTGAAGGCAAAGGACAGTGCCAGACCTAGGATTTCTAGATGGAATGCTCTAGCTTACTTAGCATGCCTCAGATTTGTTGCTTTCCCATTAGCAAGAGGCTATGTCTTTTTTTTTTTTTTTTTTAGCCCCCCCCCTCCTTTTTTTTGTTTTTGAATTGAGAGCCATTAAGGTTTAAAAGAAATTAGGAGGCTATCTTCCTGGTCTCTGTGCGTCCTTCAAGTATCATCTCCTGACTTCCATCTCTGTGCACTAATAACGTCCAGAAGGGGAAAGGGTAGGATTCCTGGTAGGAATGGAATCATTACTTGTAAAAGCCCTCCCACGTCTCCAAGGGCTTGCAGGTGGAGGATGTGACATAAACCTCCTGGAATCCATGAGAGAGAAACAAAGCTCACTCACCCCATAGCCCAGATGAGGAAACTCCAGTGCCCAGAGAGGTCAAGCAATTCCCAGAAAATCACACAGCAATCTGATGGCAACAGCTGGGCCAGAATCAGGGGGTTTTGACTCCCGATCTGATGCTTCTCAAACTTTAATGCGTTCAAGAATCTCCTGGGCATCTTGTGAAAATGCGGATCAGGAGGTCTGTGGTGGGGCCTGAGATTCTGTATTTCTGACAAGGGCCCAGGCAATGCTGATGCTGCTGGTCTGTGGACATGGCTTGGAGGAGCAAGGGGCTCCATGAAGCTAGGAGGCTGGGCCCTTTGCAGCCCGATCAAGTGGAATGAGCTCTCCTGTGTAAAACTTCCGCCACCTCCTTACTGCTTTGCGTACCCTCAACTCTTTCCCGAGTTTTCTTTTCCTTGTTCTGGGAAGGCCTGGGCTGACGCCCCAGTGCTTCCCGGGCCATTTTCTCCAGTTTCATCTTGCTCAGGTCGTGTCTCAGTCGGTTTCTGGGGGCCCCTGGCTCACAAGCCTGCTGCTCTAGGCTCACATTCCCCTTTCCATGGAGAGTCGACGCCCGAATTAACTCCCTCTCGGAGTGATCTGCCACCCGGAGTGCTAACCCAGTTTGTATTTTTAGAGTGTGCTCCATCAGTTACTTAACTTGCAGAGCGGGTCCTCCGCTAAGTGGAGAGGTACCGGCGAGGAATGTTCTTCCTCGGGCTTTTGCGAGCTGCCCCCTCCTCCTTCCCATCTTTCCAGAGGTCAGAGTCCTTTTTCCTCGGCGCTGCATCCTTATCATCTAGGATTGAGAGATTATCCGCCCCGTTTGGTAGATGTGGCGTAAACACTGAGGCCCAGAGCGGGTGTCGGGCAGGCTCGGGCTGTGCCGTGTGATGGTGCCAAGAAGTAGGACTCCTGAGCCCTTCACCTCCCCGCCGGGGAGAGGTCATGGCAAAGGGGCACCTTCCCAGGCGGAGCAGAGCCGGGCTCTCTGCGAGCCACACTGTTTTGCAGACGGGGTACCGAAGGGAGGTCAGGTGGAGGCCGTGTCCCGTGTCCCCCTCAGGTAGAGTGAGTGCCTGGCTCTGATTTTATTTATAAAGTTCAGCTGGAAAATCCACACGCTGGGAGACAGACGCCAGGGCCACTTTGTTTTTTTTTTTTTTTTAACATCTTTATTGGCGTATAATTGCTTTACAGTGGTGTGTTAGTTTCTTCTTTATAACAAAGTGAATCAGCTATACGTATACACATATATCCCCATATCCCCTCCCTCTTGCGTCTCCCTCCCACCCTCCCTATCCCACCCCTCTAGGTGGTCACAAAGCACCGAGCTGATCTCCCTGTGCTATGCGGCTGCTTCCCACTAGCTAGCTATTTTACGTTTGGTAGTGTATATATGTCCTAGAAGCCAGGGCCACTTAAGCCTGTGGTTTCTGCCACACCCTCCCCACCCCAGGGGACTTTTGACTGCAGCTCCAGACAAGTGGCCAAATGACTTGGTTTGAGTTTCATTAGGTCCCTGCCACCCCCGGCAGAGGTGTTAATGAGCAGCACCCTGCCAGGAGGCCTGCAAGAGGCAGACTGGTGCCCAGGCTGTTGGGGCCGGGGAGGCCTCTCTGGGTTAGGGGCAGAGAGCTGCTTTGAAACTCAGGGGTGACAGGGCCAGCAGCTGGGCCTTCTTAACAAAGCTCTGCCCCTGGACCCAAGGCCCCTGGATGTGACAACGTCACCTGTTGTCCTACCAATTAAACACGAACACCAGCTGTGTTCACAGCACCAGGCAGGATACTAAGAGCGTTGAAGTCTTGGAGAGGAGAGGGGAGGGGAATGAACAGGGCACAGTCCCTTTCTGGGAAAGCACGCTGTGTATGTCTGAAGGTAAAACCTAAACGCATCAGGCAGGGTGTGCATGCGTGTGTGTGTGCGCCCATGCGTAAAGGTGTGTATGGGTCTGTGTGAGGATGTAGGCATGTATAGGGATATGTGTATGTGTGTGTTTGTGTCTTTTCAAGTGTGCATATTTGTGTTAATGGGTGTAAATATGTCTGTTAGTGTGTATGTTTATGTGTTAGTGTGCATGTGCTTGTGTGTCTGTGTGTGCATGTATCTGTCGGTGTTTGTGTACCTATGCGCTCATGTGTTGTGTCAGTGTCTGTGTGTATATGTGTATATATGTGTGCATGTCTGTGTGAATATTTGAGCCTGTGTGTGTTTATGCTAATGTGTGCCCGTGTCTGTATTTCTGTGTCTCTGTGTGCATGTGTGTGTGTACAGGTGTGAGTACATGCCCGAGTGTGTGTGTGCAAGTACTTGTGTGTATGTGTCTGAATTTGTGTGTCTGTGAGCTCACTTTGGGTGCGACGCTGGAAATGGACAGTAGGTGGACAGTAGAGAAATCTGTACCCCGTCCCATCCAGTACTGTAGCCTCGCTAACCCTAAGACTCAGGACACCCCATGTCTGATCCTGACCCTCACTGTGTGACCTTGAGAAAGCCACTTGGCCTCTCTGGGCCTCACTTCCCTACCGATAAAAAAGAAGATACTGAATCATCTTCTCATCTTACAGGAACCATTAAATTCTGCAACTGAACAAGTTACTCTACAAATGGCAGTCTAGGACAAGTATTATGATAGAAGAGCAAGCACATTGCTCTGGGTTTTGAGAAAAGAGGGAAGGTCTAGGAAGGCTTCTTGAGCTTGGTATTGAAAGATGAGTGGAGGGGGAGGCAGAGGAAGCAATGCAAGGAGAGTCTGAGAGGGAAGAGGGCACAGCATACTTTATTCATTCATTTAACCAACATTAATATAGCATTTACTATAGAACAGGCATTGTTCTAAGATAGAGGTTGGCATTTTCTGAGAAACGGCCTGCTGGCAATCTGGCCCACCCCCTGACTTTATAAATAAAGTTTTATTGGAACATCCATGCCCATTTATTTACATATTGCCTATGGCTTGTACTGGGCTCCAGGGGAGAGATGAGAAATTGCAACAGAGACCACATGGCTGGCAAGGCCTAAAATACTGACTGTTTGGCTCTTTACAGAAGAAGTCTGCCACCCCATTCTAAATCCTTTACAAATGTGGACTCATTTAATCCTCATAATTTGAGAAGGTATTATTGTACCCCCTTTACAGATGAGGAAACTTGAACTCAGAGATATCAAATAATGTGCCTTAACTCCACACAGTTAGGAGGTACATGGGATGTGAACCCAGGTGGCTGGGGTCCAGAGAGCCCAAGCTCTGGCCACCGTGTTGTGCTGAGAGCAGCCCCTGGAGAAGAAGATAGGCCGAGAAGATGTTGAGTGTTGGTCTTCAGAGCACTACCTTGACCTTACCAGGCTTTGAAGCACGGCAGTGATATCTCAGAACTCTGCTTTGGAAATTGCCATAACTTGAATATTCAGGGACTAGCTAGCCTGGTGGGGGGGTATCAGTCTCCAAACTATATCTCTTAAGTTCTAGATAGTTCTTAGAGGCAACACCTGCCTGCCATTGGCTGGGCACTGCGCACAAAGGTTTCTCCATAAGACTTCCTAATTTAGTTTATTGGTCAGTGTTTGTACAGTTGCCATGTGCTATGATTTGCATCTTACTTGCCTGTCATAGATCATGAATGCTTGGAAGGTTGTGTCTTTCTTCGTGTGTTGTCCAGGGGAGAATGGCTTCTCGTGAGGCCGGGGGATTCCAGGACCACAGTCCTATCAGGACTGTATCCAGAGGGCCTTCCACAAGAGCAGAGAGTCATGTGCAGGAGGGACCAGTGATGGTAGCAGATGCTGTCAGTGCCCTGCCCGTGTTCCCCAGCATTCTCCATTCCTATCCCGCCCAGCTGCTCCTACTGTCAGCACCTCCCATGCCTCTACCCTTGCTTCCTGGAGCCAGAGTGAGCCAGGACGGCTGGAAGTGCCCAGGGGCGAAGCCCCCAGGAGCAGCCCCAATCATAGACTCCGACGGGAGTATAAATACCCCAGATTCTGGCCCTCAGGTGACACAGCTCTGAGGCATGTTCTACCCCTACGCTGCCCACAGAACTTCCTGTGATGATGGAGATGTTCTATGTCTGTGTTGTCCAATATGGCAGCCACTGGCCCATGTCGCTATTGAGCTCTTGAAATGTGGCTAAAAAGACTGAGGAACTGAATTTTTAATTTTAAGTAATTTTTATGTAAGTAGCCAGTAAGCAGGCACCAACGTGGTGCCTGTCATGTTGAGCAGGGCCACTCTGCGGTGCCTCCCAGGGGTCCCCAGCAGGACTGAGCCCCTGGGAATGTCCATCTCCGCATCCTGACTGTCATCAAACTCTGCATTGAATCTCACCTCCCCCCTCCCTAACTGGTTCTTCCCTGGAATTGCTACCCAAATAAACTATAGATCTTCTTTGATCTTCTGTGATGGGGTTACATCCCAGTAAACCCATTGTGAGTTGAAAATATCATAAGACCAAAATGCATTTAATACACCTAACCAACTAGACGCCATAGCTTAGCTTAACCTACCTTAAACGTGCTCAGAACACTTACATTAGCCTACTGTTGGGCAAGATCATCTAATGCAAAGCCTGTTTTATGATAAAGTGTTGAATATCTCATATAATTTATTGAATATTGTACTGAAAGTAAAAAAAAAAACAGAGTAGTTGTTCTGTTCATTGTGGTAAGTGTATCAGTTAGTTGTTTACCCTTGTGATTGGGTGGCTGGCCGGGAGCCGTGGTTTGCTGCCACTGCCCAGCGTCATGAGAGTATCGTTCCGTACATGGCTAGCCCAGGAAAAGATCAAAATTCAAAATCTGAAGTATGGTTTCTACCAAGTATCTATTGCTTTTGTACCATCATAAATTCAAAAAATCGTAAGTTGAACCATGTCAGGTCAGGGACCACCTGTATTCCTCCAAGCCATATGAAATTGCCCTTTTTTTAGGTGAAAAAATGGTTGAATGTCAGTACTTTCATGATTCAGTTTGCACTGAAGTCCCCACTTTGGGTCTGTGTCTGGGGGAACGCAGCCTCACACATGGGGTGTCCAGGTTTATGTTGGTTCCTGTGTGCAAGCCGTGGGAGGGCGGCTGAAGTCATTCCCTGCTCTGGGTTCCAATTCCGGCTCTGCGTCAAAGTAGCTGTGTGGCCTTGGGCAAGCCACTGACCCTCTCTGTGCCTCAGTGAGGATAATCCTGCCTGCACGTCTGCCCTACCTGCCTTGCAGAATGGTTGGAAGGAACAAGGGAGCTCATGGAAGGGGCTATTCATTAAAAGAAATGAGCACAGTGAGAATGTAAGGTACCCTCCTGTGTGGGGCTGCTCCAAGGTGCAGGGTCCCAGCTGTACTCTCTCTGGGTGGAAGGATGCCTGCTCATGGATGACGGAATCCAGACGGTATGTGTCTTTGATGCTACAGGACTGGCTGCCCCAGGCCTCCCGGATGGGAGTGCCTGAACCTGCCTTTGTGCACTTGGGTCTCTTTGGCAGGGAGCACTCAGCAGCTAGCATGAGCTCCTGAGCAGGAATGCTGGGAAAACTCACCCTGGCTGCTGTTAGATCAGAGAAGGGCCACGACGGAACGGATCGCTGCTGAGAGCCTCACATTTGTTTCCCTTGTCCACAAAAAAAGTTGTAATCAGTTTAGCTAGGTGGTGGTTGTGAGGCTTTTAATTTTTAGCTTTTTCCTGAAATGGCACTGGACAGGACAGGGGCATTGCGCTTGCTGGCATTGTGGGTTTTCCTAGCCCCCTCCGTCTTCTTGAACTTCCTAGGGGTTTGTTCTTTCAACTCAGACTGACCTTTCTCAAAGCTTAGAGCCTTCCAGAATGCCCGTGCTGGGGGGAGGCCGATCCACCAGGGACTTTCAGGAAACCTTTGCTCATGCCAGTAAGTGTAGTCGATGGAGTTTATATGGGGAGCTGAGTATACAGGTGTTGGAAGACTTCCAAAGTCAAGCAGGAAACAGAGAGGCAACCAGGAAACCGCAATAGCAGGAAGCTGCTAGCATCCCTAGGGCTGGAGAGACGGTGGCGAGCTGCTTTCCTGGAGCCCAGGATCCAGCAGCACTTGGAGATGTGAGCCCTTTGGAAGGCCTGCTGGCTGGGGCAGGACCACAGAGGGAGGGGCTCTCTGGGGAGGGCAGGAGACCCAGAGGTGTTAGAGCCACTGTGAAGACACCACCCAAAGCAGCAAGAGGTGGGAGAAGCACCCTGGTTTCTCTTCTTCTTCTTACAGGCGTAATAGTCTTCTACCTGGATTCCTATTGGCCAGACCTACTAGAAGGCAGAGGAAGGGAGCCAGGGGAGTATAGAGGAGGAGTCAGGACTGGATCTGAGGGCAAGCAGGCAAACGACTAGCATGGGGGCCTGAGAAAGAGCCTTAGGATAAGATATTTTCATCCTGGGGCCTGTGGATGAGCTTCGAAGTCTGTGCACCTCTAGGAAATGTAGGCACTATTTTTCTATGTATGCTTGTACATTTTGCTGGAGTCAGTATCTTTCTTCAGGTTCTCGGGTTGGTCTGAAACCACCAAAAGATTCAGCATAATCAGTAATCCAACCGTCTTGTCTTACGCTTGGGAAATCCAAGGGCACAGATTAACACCCACAGGTTCCTATTCTCTTGGTACCTATATGTATACATATATCTATATATCTATATCTATTATATATACTCTGCTAACTGGCTGTTGTCCTTCAATTGTCCCAGCTGAGCAAGCCTGTTAGGGAAAGTCCCCTCCCTCTCTGCCCCTCCAGAACCAGCTATGTGTCTCATCAGCCTTCCCGACCTCAAGCACGCGGACACGCTCCTGCAGCCCGTGGCAGCCATGCATCGATCTGCATCCTGGTCCAGGTGCACCACACAGTGTGTGGGGCAGGCAGAGCTGGCACTGGAAATAGAACCCAGTTCTCCTTCATGCAGTCTCCCTCCTTCAGTAAACATGTGCCTTACACCTACCACGTGCCAGGCATTTTGCTAACTAACTCAAGGGGAGACGGTGCTGATCAGGAGAGATGATGTCCCTGCTGTTATGGAGGTAGACATAGAGTCAGAAAGTAAACAGAGCAAAAACTCAAGATAATTCCTGATTGTGATAAAGGCCAAGAAGATAACAGAAAAAGATGATGGGATAGAGTATTGAGAGTGGAGTATGGGAGCTAATTTGATGGGGGAGGCCTCTCCTAGGAGATGTGAAGGATAAGAGGGAGTCAGTTTTCCAAAGTCTGGGGAGAGAGCATGTCTGATGGGGATAAAAGCCAGTGCAAAGGCCCTGGGGTGGGAATGAGGGAAAACAACAACAACAAAAATGGGCCAAATGAGAGCTCCTACCTTAGAGTTTTTGACTTGTCTGACAGGCCCTGCCCTGCCTCATGTAGAATCTTCTTGCTTTAATGGGTGAATGGGCGGCAAAGCACCCCTTCCTTAGCCAAGCCCCGTTCTCAGCAGGGTGTCTGGCAGGTGGCTGAAAGCTGGTGTTCTGCCTCCTGAGACAGTGGCTGAATTTTTCTGTTCTCTGTGAGATGCCAGGAGGATGGAGGATTGCTTCTGTTCAGGCCATCAGTTGCACAAAAGCCCCGAGATCAAAGAGCACGGGCTTAATTTATTTTGTGTATTTTGCAGAGGAAATCATGCTTCCTTGGACTGAAAGCTCTGAAGACTAAAAGCTGAATGGAGAGGGGGAGTTTGGATTAAATGAATGGGCTGGCCGGCTCTGACCCCGTTTCCACCCAGCACAGCAGTGATGGGGGAGGGAATTGCATTTCGGCTCTTTCTTTGTTGGCCACGAGGCCGGTCACTTCTCCAGCCTGCCCTTTCATGGGGGACAGGCCTTCTGTGCTAGTCAGGCTTGCTGGAGGTGTCCTTGAAGGGAGCACATGAGGAGGGGTGGAGGGTCCCAGCATGTAACGGCCTCATGCCCTGCCTGAGTTCATCTTGGTCCCTTTAGGCCTGCCTGATGTTACCCTATCCCCTTAGCAATGAGGGCAAGTATAGATCTAGGTGTGAAGGTCACTGTAATTTTTTTATGAACCCGCAAAGTGTGAATGAATTGGGAGGAAAAAAATTACTAATCCTCTGGCCTGCAAAGAAGCATCAAAACGGGGAATTCTGAGGAGTCCTGGAGTGGGGAGGGCAGGGGGCATTCTGACCCATTGCTGTGACCAGTTAGGGCTGTGATTGCAGTGAGTGGGCAAGACGTGTCCACAAGAGGCTTGGTTCCAGGAGTCCTGGGTTGGCTGCATGTTTCATTAGCTGGGTGACCTGGAGCAGGTTACTTGGTCTCTTTGAGAGGCCTCGGCTTCCTCACTACTAAAATGGGGGTAGTGATACCTGTCTGTCCTCCTTCTCAGGATTGATGTGAGGCTCCAAAGGGATATAGGGCTTGAAAGTGCTGCCAGGCTCATAGTAGGTACTATCTGTTTGCTTAAATGAAAGCATGCACCAATCACTTCAAGAGATCAAAGCTGGGGCTTCCCTGGTGGCACAGTGGTTAAGAATCCGCCTGCCAATGCAGGGCACATGAGTTCGAGCCCTGGTCCAGGAAGATCCCACATGCTGCGGAGCAACTAAGCCCGTGCGCCACAACTACTGAGCCCGCATGTCACAACTACTGAAGCCCGCGTGCCTAGAGCCCGTGCTCCACAGGAGGAGCCACCGCAATGGGCAGCCCGCGCACCGCAAAGAAGAGTAGCCCCGCTCGCTGCAACTAGACAAGGCCCGCATGCAGCAACGAAGACCCAACGCAGCCAAAAATAAATAAATAAAATAAATTAAAAAGATCAAAGCTGGTATATTATTCTAGAACTTTATGACTATATGGAACCAGGGTTAATATGACAGTGACAGGGAGGAAGTTAAGGTGGATGGTTACAAGATAACCACGGAGATCCCCCATCCCAGGGGCTTGGTCAACTCTTTCGGGCACCCTCATTGCAAGATGATGTGTCTTGGGACAGATTGCAGATTGCCCTGCTCACATAGGATGGGTGCCTGTGAAGCACAACTGGGGTGCTAATCCTCTTCATGGATGTCTTGCTCCTCTAGACTGCTTTAGAAAAGTGTTCAGAGGAGGACCATAAAAGAGAATAGAGCCAAGAGTGATGGAAGGCTCTAAACATGGCATTTTGAGTCTGTTCCATGAATTAAGCAATTACATAATTAATCACCAAATGAAGAAGGAAAGGATGGAAGGCATCAAGAGAGAACACGTTCATATGCAGTGATTGCCAGCAAACTCGGATTTTAACATACCCTTATGAACAAGGGATGAAGAATCATCTAAGTTAGGGCTGATTGAAAGAGGTTCAGCACAGCTTTAACACAGAATGAACTAAAACTGGTGAAAACAGCTAAAGATAGCCACAGACCTTTGTAAAACAATAGGCCCAGGGTTAGACGATGAAGAAGATGGGATAGTATCTCTACTCGGGAAAGGTGACAGTGTTAGCAGAGAAACAAAATGGAAAGTGAGCATTTCTGTGCTTTCTCTCTGTCGTCACCTAGAATGACCCTCTTTAGAAGGAAGAAGAGCAAGTCTCTTGTAGGGAACTGGAGAATCGCTTTAAAATGCATTTCTGGGTCCAGGTGGGTTCTGTGGCAGGGTCTTGAAATACAGTGTGGATGTGCTGGGGGAGGGGGGGAGTCTTTTGATTGATCTTTCTTTTTATTATGGGTTGTATTTCCCAGCTCCTCTGCTTGCCTGGTAATTTTCGATTGGATGCCAGACATAGTAAATTTTACCTTGGTGGGTGCTGGATATTTTAGTACTCCTATAAATATTCTTGAGCTTTGTTCTGGGACGTGGTTAAGTGACGTGGAAACAGTTTGCTCCGTTTCGGTTTTGCTTTTAAGCTTTATTAGATGCCTTAATCTAGGACTAATTTTTGTCCCCACTACAGAGGCAATAAGCAGTCTGAGTACCTGTATTAGTTTGCTAGGGCTGCCATAAAATATCACAGATTGGGAGGTTTAACAATGGAAATTTATTTTCTTACAGTTTTGGAGAGACTAGAAGTCCGAGGTCAAGGTGTTGGCAGGCTTGTTTCTCCTGAAGCCTCTCTCCTTGGCTTACAGATGGCTGTCTTCTTGCTGTGTCCTCATGTAGTCATCCCTCTGTCTGTGTTATCTGTATCCTAATCTCCTCTTAAAAGGACTTCAGCCGTATTGGATTAGGGTCTACCCTAATGACCACATTTTGAATAAATTATTCCATTAAAGACCCTGTCTCCAAATACAGCCACGTTCAGAGGCGCAGTGCGGGTGGGGCGGTGGGTGGGTTAGGACTTCAACATAGGAATTTTGAGGGAACCCAGTGCAGCCCCTAACAGTGTTTTTATTTTTGAGCTTTTCTGCTCTGGCTGGTGCGACATGACCTATTCCCAACCCCACGCGAGTTCCAGAAGATGTTCTCTGTGCTCCTTCAGGGTGTTTCTCTCCCCCACCTTGGGTACTGAGTCTCAGTACTTAGCTAAGGACTCAAGGGGGCCCTTCTGCTGGTCTCTGGAGTGTTGTCTTGGCCAGCTGTCTCCTCTCTGGTGCCCTGCCGTGTGAACTCTAGGTGCCTGGGCCTCCCTGGAATCCCAGCTCTGTCTTCTCAACTCAACAAGACCCCTGGGCTCTGCCTGGGCCCCTTTCTCTTGTGCTGTAGCCCAGACACTCCCCAGGCTGGAGGCTGCGGCAGTTGTGGGCCTATCTCGTTTGTTTCGCAGGGATCTCTGTCCTGCCCTATCTGGGCTCCAGTGTCTGCAAACTCTTGTTTCAGGTGTCACGACTGATTTTTTAGTTGTTTCAGGAGAGTGGGTAAATCTACTCCCTGCTACTTCCTTTGGGGAGTCTTTGCATTGTGGGGAGCACTTCTAGTGTTCCAGAACTTCTAGTTGTTTCTAGTATTTCTCGGTGTTAGAAGATGGATTCTGGAATTTCTGTTCTAATGATGTTGTAGCTTATCACTGGGAATAATGTTTGATTGGATTGTTAAGCTGAGTGCTTGTGAGCCCTTGGAGATGCAAGTGGTGGTCACAGGAGCCAGCCTGGTCACCATACAGACAGGTCAAGCTGGACCCACCAGTTATTAAGGAACCAATGTCAACATGTAGGGCTTCCTTCACCTTAAGTCATGGCTGTGAGTTTTTACTACATACCAGGATTTTCTTTGTGCCAGGTTTTGTCTTTATAGCAACCCTGTCAGACAGGTGCCGGCATCCCTGTTTTCCAGATGAGGAAACTGCAGGGTGATGAAGGACATTTCTCAAATCTAAGGTTTGAACTCAGTTCTGCTGGCCCTTAAACGAGATGCTATATTGCCCAACATCTTCATCAGCATCTTGATTAGGGAGGATCCAAGAGCTGGAACTTCAACCCAAATCAGCAAAATAAAAACAGATCAGATGCAAGATGAAGGCTCCTTCTTTGCCCCTGCATTGAGATAAGAAAACATCCCCAGAAGCAGATGGCGACTAAATACTTATTCCAGGAAAAGACCTCATTTTTAGAAGGGAACTTAGAGATTATTCAGTCCCCAACTTATAGCTAGGGTTAGCAGTGGCCGGTGGCCAATAGCTTTTGTGGCGGTGTCACTCTCATGGTATGGTGGTGTCACACCAGCTTCCCTGGCAGGACTTCCTCTTGATGGCCCCAGTCTTCATTGTGTGAAGGGGCTTTTCGTGTAATGAGTGTGCATTTCTTAAGTGTATAATTATCCCAGTAGCTGGAAGGATACAACCTTCTAGATTATAAATAAATCATCGCCTCCTCATCACTGTCAAAATGTCTTTGATGCTCCGGGACTTCCCTGGTGGCGCAGTGGTTGAGAATCCGCCTGCCAGTGCAGGGGACACGGGTTCGAGCCCTGGTCCGGGAAGATCCCACATGCCGCGGAGCAACTAAGCCCATGTGCCACAATGCTGAGCCTGCGCTCTAGAGCCCATGAGCCACAACCACTGAGCCCACGAGCCGCAACTACTGAAGCCCGCGTGCCCAGAACCTGTGCACCGCAACGAAGAGTAGCCCCCGCTCGCCATAACTAAAGAAAGCCTGTGTGCAGCAGTGAAGACCCAGTGCAACCAAAAATAAATAATTAATTAAAAAAAATCTTTCATGCTCCAATTAAATTAACCCATTTACTTTATTCTCTAAGAAACTTTTCTAAAAGTTTACCCTCGTGACTCCATCTAGAGAAGAACCGTGGTTAGATGTCAACTGTTTGCTCTCCTAGGCGCCCGCCTCACTCTCTCCTTTGAGTGTGACTCCCTCCGTGTGATCCTGGCGCCTGATCGGGGGTCCCGTGTTTGGTCTGGGTGACTGCACGAGGCATGAGCAGCCTTACCCCATTGGGTGGGGGACCCAGACTGAACCAGGGTTGGGGGTAGGCAGGGAGAAAATCAGAATCTGGTAACTTCCTCCTTCCAGCGGCCAGGTAGGGAGAGGTAGGGGAGGGCAGAGTCTTGCTGAATTTTGTTAAAAGAGCACTTTGCTCTCTTGGAATGCCAGCTCATGTCCAGAGCACCAAGCAAATATAGGATCTGTGCTTTTATTTTCACTACTATTAGCAAAGTTTTGGTGGGAAGGAGACATACATTAAGTGGGGTGTTTGGTCAGAGTCAGGGGTGTTCCACCGAAAATACGTGTTAGGCCTAGTTGCCTGTGGTGAAAAGATTTGTGAATTTCAAAAAAAAAAAATTTTTTTTTGTGAAAGTACACAAACTTTTGTTGACTGCAGGTTTGTCATTGAGCTATATGCCCTGGGAAGAAAAAAAGCAAGCACACAGGTCTCTGGAAATACAGGTGCCCCGACACGGCGATGGCTGGCAGCCTTGCCCATAAGGAGGAGGGGCAGTCACTAAAATATGTGGTCCACATGCTGCAGAGACTGCCCACACCTGGGCAGGTGAGCGCCTGGCCTCTGTTTGAATAGACCCAGAGTGGAACCCAGTTCATTCGCCATGTCTTCTGGAAGCCGTCTGTGTGCCCCAGGCTGGAGGTGAGCTTCCTTCCTCTGAACTGCAGTTGTCCTTCACCCATATCTCTGCTGTTAGGGCTCTGGTCACTTTCTGCCTGGGTTTGAGTTACATACCTTCTTACCCCCTTATCTGGTCTGCACCCTCCTTTGAGGGCCGGGCACAGGACTAGGTCATCTTTGTGACCCCTTCAGGGCTGTGCACGTAGCAGATGCCACCTCTCGCTGGTGGGACAGAGCGCCTTCAGGGTCCAGTGGTTCCTTTTTTTTTTTAATCTGCCTAATGTCCAGCCAGTGTATTGCCCAGGGTGAAAAATAAGAGGATGATTCTTCCCTGTTTGATTCTGGGGTGCCTCTGGGTCAGGCAGCCCTTGTATTTCAGGGGCCCAGGGCTGATGCGGAGTGGCGTCAGCTGGGATTTGGGCTAAGCCAGTGAGGGTTTGGGTCTGCTGCGTTAGCTGGCTTTTTGTCATGGGTCTCATGTGCCTCCTTCCCTCCCCTGGACTCAGGACAGTGTGACCCTTTGTGTGGATCTTAGGTAGGACATGACTGGTGAATCTCTGAAATTTCTAAGATCTATTAGAGGCAGTGCATCCTCTTACTAATAGGATGTCTTAAAGTTGGAAAAAAAAAAAAAGGCTTTTTATAATAATAAAATTACATGTTTATGATATAAAACTCAAAAAATAAAGAAATTATAAAGAGAAAGCAATCTCGTGTAATTCTGCAATGCAGTGATCATATTTGGGTGTATTTTATTATTATAATGAAGTATTCTGAAAACATGATCGGATCATACTGTATGTAAAGCTTTAAAATATTACTTAAAATATAAGTAACATATATGGTAAACATTCAAATGATTCATGAAGATATAAAATGAAAAGTAAAAGTTTTCTGCCCACCCATCCATCCTAATCCCTGAAATTTCTCTCCAGAGGTATCTACTCTTCAAAGATTATTTTGTATCCCTCCATATGGTGGGGGGAAGGGATGTGGAAAAAGAAATGCATATACTAGCTTTTATAATCACCAGTAGTTAAGGCTTATTTGTTACTTTCTAAACCTAGAAATACATAACGAGCATTTCCTCCTGTTGCTACTGATATTTCAAAAATATTTTAAATGACACCACCACAGTCTATCATGAAGATGTCCCATCTCTAGTCTCTGTGGGACATTTAGTTTCTTTCCAGTTTATGTTATTAAAAGTAACGCTTTAAAATAAAAACATCTTTGCATATAATTTTGCTTTCCCCCCAGCTTATTTTTTTAGGACAGATTTCCAGAAATGGATTTATTACAGCAAAGGACAGAAACTTCTATGGCTGTTGATAGATACTGTCAAATTATGATACATTTTTTCTATAGAAATAGGACCATTTTTCTCGCCCATAAATTCTTTTTGATGTTTCGAAGATTAAAAAAGTAAGGCCTGAACACCTGCTGTTTATAAAAAATTCAAACACAGAAGTATTTGCAGTGAAAAGTAAAAGGCGCCCCTCCCTCCTCAACCTCCCATATCTACTCAGAAATAAGCCCTGATAGAGCCAAACTGGGAATTGGAGAGACCTGAATTTGAGTTTGGATGTTGCTGCTCATTAGCTGTGTGATGGTGGATTAATTATGCACTCGCTGGGCCGTGGTTTCCTCATCTGTAAAATGGGTGTGCCAACAATCGCCTTGTCGGATAGTGTGAGGAGGAAATGGGTGTGTGCAGAGGTAACCACTGGCCCGGGGTAGCCACTATTATCATTATCGTCTTTGTTGAATGACTGATTGCTGGTCTCTGTGTGATGTATAATCCACGGACTCAGTCTGAAATTGTGCTGAACAGCAATCTGCTCGTTCTGATGAGTGCTGGCCCTTCTCCGCAAGAAAGCGTTTAAATCTGAGCTGACGGGAATCACAATGCTGTGAGCTCCCCAAGTAGGAGACAGTGTTTCCAGCGGCTTGGGGAGCTGCATCTATTCCACTGAGCTTTGGTTTGTGTCCTAGTGTGGTTCTCCAGGCCCTTTGAGTAGCAGGAAATCATCACCCCATTATTAGGATGGACACCCTGCATTACTATTCCTGAGAAATCTGACATTAGGAAGAGAAGAGTCAGGCAAGAGAAGTCCCAGCTTAGCTGGGCACTCACTGAGTGTCCCCTTGAAGTGTCAGCTTGCTCAAAATTGTAGGCATGATACCGTAAACCCTGCTATTTATATGGTACTAAACTCTGCACATATCTTTAGTAACACTAAGCCTTGGGTTGTTTTAACAGCATCTCTAATTATAACCTTTTTTAACATTTACCACGCTGCCGCGCCATCCTGATTCAAGTGTCATGGTGAGCAAGGCAGTTTGCACCCAGTGGCGGCACTGCGGATGAGAAGGTGCCACTAAAGCTGACCTTCCAGGAAAAGAAGGTTGAGCCACGACTTAGAAGGCTGAGGACCCAATAGACCACTGTCCTGGATCCCAGGACCCAGAACATCCCATGTGGTCCTCAGGCTGCACTTGAGAGATGAAAGAGCGAGGGTCCGGTGTGATTCTGGGGGAAGCCACAGGAAGGCATTTTCTTGTAACGGTGTTTCCGTTTCATTGGCCTCAGCAACATTTTGTCGACCTGACCAACACCTACTCTGAGTGGGCCTGGAAGAGGGGTGTGTGGGCTCTGTGAGAGCTCTGTCAGCAGGTGGGAACATGACATTATTCCATCTGTTGCTTAGACATTTATTGAGCATCTTCTGTGGGAGAAACCAAGGTGGTAATATTAATGGCCAGCCACTGAATACTAAGAGGGTGTGGGCACTGGTGCAGACTGGGTTCTCTGGAGATGGACCCGAGTTTGGGCACAGGATGTTTATTAGGGGTCAACCCCTGTGAAAGGAGGGGCAGAGGCAGGAGTGGCCACAGGGACAAGAAGAGGGCTGGTACAGGCTCCAGCAAGCCTCGGCCAGCCCAGCAGGGTTCTCAGAGAGTGAATATTGCCCAATAGAGTTGGTCCTTTTGGGCCAGAAGGGCTGGTCCTGTATCCCCCCACCTCACCAGATGCTGACGGTCCCAGGAAGGGTGTGATCTTGGGTGAAGCTACTCCCTGCATCCGAGGCTGACCCTGACGGAGCCGACAGCTAGAGGCTGTCTGCTGACCCCCCTCCCTGGAGCTGGGCAACGCATCCTTCCTTGGCGGGGTATGGGACCAGGGCATCCCACAGGCAGGCACAGCTGAGGACGGAGCTGGGGCTCCACCTGTACCCTGAAGGACACCTTGGGCTTTGGCTATCATGGAGGAACAGGGAGAGCTTCCGGGGAGGCAGAATGGTGTGGGCAAAGGCATGGAGGTAGGAAAACAGCACATCTCAAGCCAGAGTCAGTATGAAAATCATTGCAGCTTGGGCATCTAGGTAGAGACCTGTCATCATTGAGAAGTGGCCCAGGGGGCCACATCTTGTGTGTGACCTTCCTAATTGTTTGCTCTCTAGTGAGACTCTGAAGCCTGTTATTCCCATCACCTTTACGGGATGTGTCTTTCCAAGTGCCCCGGGATGGCCTTGGCTCCGTGTCCTCCAGCCTGTTCACTTGGGCGACTGGGGAGATTATCTGCTTCTTCCTGCGCAGAGCCTGGATTTTCAGGGCTCAGACTTGATGAAAGTGGAGGTCGACTTCTGGGCAGTGGACCAGGGCCTTGAGCATCTCCTTGACCTGGCAGCTGGTTTTGGTTCACCGCTCTTCTGAGGTGAGTGTGGGGGATCCCGGTAAAGCACCCCACCTTCCAAGTGTGCAGGGGCTGCCCTCGCCCTCTGACCGGCATCTAGGAGAAGCCGCCAGCCAGGCGATCGTATTTGCTGGGCATCTCATAACCCCCGCAGATGAAGAAAGACTGGTCCTTGGCCTGATGGCTTGGTGGTTTTGATTCCTGAGACAGCTCTGGAGCCGAGGGTATTTTGGTAGGTGGTGACTCTGTTCAGCTTCACTGGTGGTCTGGGCATTTCCTGAGCCGGG